>NW_020950308.1:0-35181 GCF_900497805.2 Vombatus ursinus | reverse complement strand
ATAACACTAACACTACTATTAATAAAATGAACACATAGTGTATATTTGTCTCTCTTGGAAAGATTATCAGAAGAAATCCTCTGAAATCCCCTGTTATTTCTGCTGATAGAATGGGAGGTGTCACCAGAGCTGATCCTCATTAGAAATTATTTAGTGCCCAATGTTTTGATTGTTTAGAAAATTTTCTGTCAACAAAGCAAATGACTCCAGTTTAATACTTTTAGTAAGTAATAGATTAACATTCTCAGAAACTGAAACCTCCTGAATAGCTTCAGTTACAGGACACATATTGAAAAAATACAATAAAAATATCAATTATAACTTTAAGAAGGGAAAAAAAAACCTACTATGGCCTCGCCGGAGCCTTGTGCTTGTCTCTTATCCAGAGTTTTAAGTTGGATCTTGGTTATGTATCTGTTGACTTCCTCTTTGTGTCAGGACACTAATTTTCAGTTTAAATTTGTAAACAAAATGAAACGCAACAACAAATTCAGCTCTAGTAGCCAGGGTAGTCCCTGTATGAAACAGGAGGCTAAAAAGTAAATGAATTGGTTCATAGTACGCAATTAATAAATAATTATTAATTGATTAATTTGTAGCTAGTTCCATAGTGATTGAGTCATCCAACTAACCCAATCACCTTCCCTGGTCCCAAATTAGAACCTTCCAGGTGGTTTATCACACCTTTCTGACACACCACTCAAAACTTTAGTGAGGCAGAATACTTTTCTAATCTCCTACACCTCCTCAAAACATGTCTTAACATCTTTCACAAGAGAGGGTAGATAATAGAATTCTCTATTACCATAACTGTAAATGGATTTGTAATCTTACCCATGATTAAAATTATTTTCATCATGAAGTAGAATTCTCATTATTGTTGCAATTTTAATATTATCAACTATAAAGTGTCTCAGTGATTGATACTATAGACAGCAAAACCCTATATTATGGTAATTAAATTTAAAATGAATCAGCCATTCTTATATGTCTCTGTACAGTACCTGATTATTTGAAAACAATTATCTTTTGATGTCACCTAATGGCATACAGTTATGCCTAGACGAATTGTTTGGGGTCAAAAAGTTGTTGCAGAGTTGGAACAGGCAGCTGCTAGATCTTAGCAGCCATTAAAAATATTATTTTTTCCATTTAAGCAACACACACACACACACACACACACACACACACACACACACACACACACCCCGCAAAGGTGATCTATAACCCAGGAGGAATTCAGGTCTGAATTAGGGAATCTTTGAACAAAACCTTCAGGCTGAAATGTGCATTCATCATGGGTTAGTCTCACTGACATTAAAGGCAGCCTTTTCTTCAGGAAACACCAGGAACCCTGGGCATGAGACTACCTGTCTTTGAGGCTGATGGCTTTTCTTTTCGGATCAAGGATGGGATGTACAGTATAATTCTGCTTTACATTGGATAAATTGTTCTTCAAAGGAAATCTCTCTCTCTCTCTCTCTCTCTCTCTCTCTCTCTCTCTCTCTCTCTCCCCTCTCTGCATTGAATATCAGCATTTCCCCCCAATATTACTTTCCATTCATCCTGTTTAAGAATATATTATGGTAACATGGGGTTACCAATTGCAAGAACAAATACACCTCTTCTCCCTATAATCTTCTACTTTTTACAACTGCTTTCTGTGACAAGACTCTTTTCCCTCCCTATTCTGCTTACCCCACTACACACACACACACACACACACACACACACACACACTCACACACACACACACACATGCACACTCCTACACGTACATTTTGGAAAAATTTTAACACAAAAAAATTCTTTAGTACTTGGGTTCATTTGCAGATTTCCCCAGCCTTGCAAAAAGCACACCTGTTGTGCTGTCTGGATTTCCTTTTCTGATCATAGGCTTCTGACAAAGAGGGGGGGAAAGAAAGATTTTTATCAAACACTCTTCACCGGACAATGAATTTTCTTCACCATTTGAATGTATCTGTGGAATGCCTGAGTGATTCATTACAGCAGATTCTGAAGTATGACAATGGGCCGCAGAAATGACTGATGGTATCTTTTTCCTGATTTCATTTCCCTGATCCTCTTCATCCCTTGGCCTGTGTACCTCGATTAATTAGAAACCAGGGATTTTCACTCATCAGCTGATGGGTTTCATGCTCCGCTCTGTCACAAATCTGCTGCCTGTACTATCTCTCTTACAGCTGGTGGTTGCTTTAAAAACTTTTCCTTTTTCTTTCTTTTTTTTTCTTCCTTTTTTGAAGCAGTGCTTTGTGACTCCAGGTTTAGGCCTTTTTAAGATTCAGACTTTTTTTTTTTTTAAAAGAGATTAAAAATTAAAGTAAAGGAGATTCAAAATCTCTGATTAAGTTAATCCCTATCCAAATGATACTTGTCCCAAAATGAACTTTTTGAAGAGATAATAATGTAAATGTTTCCTAGCTCTCAGCTCTCCAAGCTGTTTTTTTTTCCCAAGATATAATAATTGAAGTATTATGCAAAGGATGAAAGTGTATAAATATGATTTGGTGTGTGTACGCTAAGGCCCATGGGCTCAGCTCACATGCAGCTTAGTGCTGCCCATGCTCTATGTCTAAAACCCACTTGCATTTCAGATTCCGTTGTAGAAAGCATCTTATAATAGGCTACTGCAATAAATCATTGAACCATTATTGTTTCTGGAGGAAATATTCCATAATTGAAATATGCTTCCCCTTAGGGTATATACCAAATTAAATCACGTGGTGATATAATCCCCAAGGAACCAAACTATAATTAAATGGTATTTAAAATGCATAATATTTTGTAATAAAATTCCCCTTCAGAAACTTAAAAATAATGTGTAAATCACAGGTGAAATAAAACACACATCAATTATTTCACCGCAAGATTAAAAAATAGTAACTGCTATGATAGACATTACTTATTGCTTTTGTCCTTGTGAATTTATTTAACATCAACAATGAACATAATTCTAGAATGAAAACCAAAGTAATCCATTTAAAAAGCTAGATTCCAAGGAGTTAAATACATCACTTTATTTTTTTCCTGTTTCAACACTTCATACTTCTAATTCAATGCTTATAAACACTTACAGAGTTGCTAGGAAGAAGTTAAGCATTTCCAAAGTTTCCTGTGTTTGCCTAATGAGAATACAGGGGAGCCATGCTTGATGGTTTTAAAGACTCCACAATCAAAGTTTTGTGCTTTTAATTAGGACTTTTGGTATCCATATCAAAGGGACATGTTGAATGCATATGAAGACACACTTTCTGGGCCTTGTTTCAAAAAGCACCAAGATAGTATGCCACTTTCAATCCAATTTAATCTATTCCAATCCAACCTAATCTAACCCAATACAATACAATAGAATATAATTAGCATTTAGTAAATGAAAAAGGAAAAGTCCTTATTAAGAGTTCCATGATCTTTGGTCTTTAGCATTTGTCATGGTCCCATGATTTCCTCAGTGTAGGTGAATTTCCACACTTTAATGAAATCACAGGTCCTGTCCATCACCCAAATACCAAATGTGTAAGGTGTTGTGCTAGGTTTTAGGGAATACAACAATAAAAAAGCAAAAATAAAAGTAACTGAAATGAATAAACAAAATACTCTGGACACTGCCCTCATGGAGCTTCCATTTTATAAGACATCCAAGATCTAGCAAAATGAGTTTTTGTAATCCTTGTCAGTAGCAAGGCAAAATGTTCTTTTTCATGATTTTTTTTTCTATTTTTGTTGTTGTTGTTGTTGTTGTTGTTGCTGTTGTTGTTGTTGTTGAGGGGAATGGAGATAGAGAAGAGCCCCTTATTTCTGTCAGAGTAATCATAATGTGTTAAGAGACCTAGATGGCCTTATGTCTATTTGTTCCTGTATTTCCATGAATCAGAGTTCCCAAAAGCTTTAGTTACAAACATCTAGTAGTTTGTGTGCCAAAAAGTCTAGCTCTATTGATGAATACAAGGTCATGCACATTTTTGTTGAACTGCTCCCTGAAAGATATGCCTAGAACTGAAATGAAGTATAATTATGTTGAATTCAGATAAATCGTTTTTGTCAGTATTATTATTTTTGACCTAGTAACTTTTAAAACTGATAGATGTTTGAAAGGTCAGATAAATTAGTCTTCAGTTAGCACAAAATTGAAGCAGATCCATTTGATTTTTAATGATAACAAATTTCCCTTATTAGCAAAATGTTTGGCTTCATGTAAATTACTTTAAAGGCAAAAAAAGAATTATTTAAGTCACAAACTGCCCCTAACCAATCACTTGGGCAAGGGACAAGAAGTGAGTGAAAGTTTTAATAATTTTAAATAATTATTTATATTAAAGAAAAATTTTATATTACTGTAACAAATTAATTATATCTCACCTTTAATAAAACAGGCACCAGAAACACTTCCATTTTACTTGATTCAGAAGCGAGCTGCATCTTAAAACTATCCTTAGCAAAATTGCATAAAAACTATGAAGAGATTAATTGAGTTTTCGATTCACTAAAAAATATTATTCTGATAGTCAGGAAGAAAAGTACTTTCTTTTACTTGAAATCTAGTATTGAGCACATAAAAATGTCATTCACTTGAAAGACATCTCCCAAAATTTTACATATCCAACAGAACTCGTACATATTCTAGGTCCAAGATTATTGGGCAGAGATGTCTCAATGTTGCAGAAGCTACAGGGAGTTGCTTTGCAGGGGTACCAGGCCGCAAGAGATGCTAGCTGCAAAGGCAACTAGAAGGGAGCAGTTATTATAACAGCCTGAGAACTAGATTTGGAGTCAGAAGATGTGAATGGAAATCACAGCTTCATCATTTATTTTTTAGTTTCCTCATTTTCTCTAAAGTTACTGCCAGCTGTAAGTATGATGATGCTATGAGTTGGAAAGAAACCTGATGCAAGCTGGTTGAAAATTGCTTCTGAAATCCCTTCATGCTACTATCCCATGCTGATTCCCTTGTGCCCATCACTACAGAGTTTGAATATGACACTTCTTTGGGGTTGCAAGGACTCTACAATGCCACTGAGCAGTGAATAGCCAGAAAATATTCTGGGAGAATTCTAAAATCACATACTACCTTACATATGCATATCACTTTCTACTTTTCCAAAACACAAAGTATTGTTTGGCTCTTCAAAACAAAACAAGAAACCAAAACCAAAAAACAACTCTGTGAGGAGAGGACAGGTCACCAACAATCTCTTAATTGATAAATCCAATGGCCTTTTTACTTAGCATGGAAAATCATGTCCTATCTCCATCTTCCCTGCATTTTCATGACATTACTTTCTGCTGATTATCCTCCTACTTGTATCAACACCACATTTCTGTCTTATCTGTGGGATAATTAACCATGCCCCCCCCCCAACTGAGGGGATAACCTAAAATTTGGTCCCAGATCCTGTTTTCTACCTGTATTCTCTCTCAGTACTCCCTTTATTCCTATTAAACAAGCATTTATTTACTACTTTCCAGGCACTATACTAGGCACTGAAGACACAAAAAGAAAATTAAAACAGCCTCTGACCTCAAGGACCTTACATTCTATTTAGATGATGCCCAAATCCATATCTCCAGTCATTATCATTCTTTTGAGGTCAACTTCTATAAGACCACCTATCACAGAGATGACACATAGACATCTCAAACTCAATATATCCCTAATGGAACTGATTTTATTTTTCCTTAAACTCATGTCTCCTCCTAACCTAAATGCTTCTTTTGAGAGCTTCTTTCAGTCACCAAGGTTTACAACTTTGGAGTCATACTTAACTCTTCATTCCCTCTCATCTCCTCTCCCTGTGTCTAAGTCCTGTTGATTTTAGCTTCTCAACATCTCTTGCATCCATTACTTTCTCTCTACGCACAGTACAATGAACCTAGTTCAAACTCTCATCACCTCTTACTTAAACTATTGCTATAGCCTCTAAATTGGACTCCTTGAAACCAGCCTCTCTCCTCTTTAATCCATTGTCTACACTGAACCAAACACATGTTGCTACCCTGCTTAAGCAGGCTCAATTCAGGTACCACCTTCAACAACGAGCTTTTTTTCTCATTCCTCCAGGTTGTTAACATTCCTTTGAAATGACTTTTGCATTTATTTTGTATTTATTGCTCTATGTGTTTGTTTGTATACATAAAAACATGCATATGTATCTATATCTATCTCTATTTTTTTTCTCTCTGATAGACTGTAAAATCCCTAAGGGCAGTGGCTATAATATTTTTGTCTTTATATATATGAGGCCTAATATAATATCTGGAATGGGATGGGAGCTTGATATATGCTTACTAAATTGAATTGAATTACTGTCTTATAAGTGACGAAAGCAAGCATCAGAACATAAAAAAAGTTAAGAAAGGTGGACATTGGAAAGAAGCTAGGCAGGGGAATGCCAATGACTATTGATTACCTCTCCTTTTCCCCTGACTCAGGAGAAGAGCAGGAGACAATGTGTTACCATGGATAGCAAACCAGAGCATGTGGGGTTGAATCTCAGTTCTAATAGTCATTTACCTATGAGATATTAAACAGGTCCTTTCTCTTCTCTTGGCATCAGTTCCACTAACTACAAAATTAGAGGCCTAGACTAGATGCCCTAGGAGCTCTCTTCTAGCTCTTTCATCTTGATTTTCCTTTAATCCATTTCTTTGTCTGCCCTGGAAACAAAGCATGTTCTCTTCAAATGATTATCTTCTGACAACAGAGGCTGCTGTTTTAATGCAGGAAAACACTAAGAGGTGGTATAATTTTGTTGTAAAAATATTATTCTTCTAAAGGGTGTGAGGGAGTAAACCAGCAAAAGCTGGTACATACAGGATAAAAACCAAAAGCTATTTTAGCTTAAAGTTTTTTGATTGCTTCAGAGTTTCTTTGGCATTCTGTTAATTGTTTAGTGTGACTTGCACAAAAAAAAAAACAGATGTTTAATAAATATTTTCCATTGAATATTTAAAATTTTCTATTTTATAAAATGAAAAATTGGCAAAAAAATTAGAAATCTTTTCAGTTACATGTAAGTGGTGGCAAAATCATGATGTTTCTTAGCTCTATTCCTATTCCTCAGCTCCTCACTATCACACTTTTTGGGCAGGCAGTCACAAGGTAGGGTTTATCCAGGGTATTTGTTCAAAGACCACTTCCTTCTCTGAAAGTTCACTAAATACATTGATGTTTCCTGGTCTTGAAATCTTTTTAATGAAAGAGATCTCTGAGGAATATGGGAGTGAGAGAAAGGAGGAGAGGAAAGCCTAGAGGTAAGTGTAGGAGTAGATTATAATGTCTTTGGCACATTGTAGACTGGAAAAGTTTGAGTTACTTTCCTAAGGCAAATCAGCTCGCCTCTCTATGTTCTTACTCAATGTTAAAAAAAAAAAAATAAAGACTGTACTTGAAAAATAGTAGGAGCATCTCAAGTCAAATTCTTTCTGTTAAGATATTGTGTTTGGGGGGGAGATTCTCTCCCATTGTTATAAAATGGTATTACTTAGGGAAAAGCTATAGGCCATTATTAATGTTCTCTAAAAATAGTGAATGGCTGAATTTTTTTAAAGTTTCAGTTCAATTTTTATACTAAATGAGAAAATTAATTAATTTGGGATAAGTATAAATATTTTTATCCTTGCTAAAATATTAAACCAGGCAATTTTATAGGATGGGATGGAGAAATTAACTAACGTAACTTCCTTATTGAGGCAGCATTTAATGTGATGGCTATCTCCAATTTCTTGTAACAGTTGCAAAAATAAAGAAGGTAAGCAAAGATCTCCTTAAAAAAACAAAAAACACCACACCAATCAAACTTCCCACAAATGACTATCTATTGATACACATTTTTTTTTTCCTCTCTTGATGGAAGCGTCTTGAGGCAATATTAAAGAACATTGAATTTGGAGTCAGAAGACCTGGGTTTGAATCTTGACTCTTCTATTTACTACTTTGGTTAAATAACTTTAGCTTTCTAGCTTTCCCTTTTAAAAAAATAAAATGAGAGGGTTTGACTATTAATCAATAAACATTCTTTATGTGTTTACTATGTACCAAGTACTGTGAGTAAGTGCTAGAAATACAAAGATAAATGTGAAATGTTCACTGCCTTCAAGGAGGCACCTTCGAAAAGAGGAAACAATATATACATTTGTAAGTAACATATATTATGTATGTATATCCAAGGTAGTTTTGGTTATTTTTTTTTTTAAGCAATTGGGGTTAAGTGACTTGCCCAGGGTCACACAGCTAGTAAATATCAAGCGTTTGGTCTGAGGGTGGGTTTGAACTCAGGTCCTCCTGACTTCAGGGCAGTGCTCTATCCACTGTACCACTTACCTGCCCCCCCGGTAGTTTTGGGAGGAGGTCAATAGCAGTTAACCTGTAACCTGTAAGGTCCCTTCCATCTCTGAATCCTCGATACTATCAATGTATATTAAACACATAGTTACATGTTTAAACGCACATAGCATCCTTAGTTTGTATATACTAAACACATGTATATGTGTATATGTATCATGAAAATTATTTTTTAAACAAACACTATAACTTATACATCCAAATTAATGTTTTCCTTTCAAAGTAACCTTGGTAAGAGGTTCCATATTAATTCTAATGATTTCTCCATTGCTCAAATTATTTTTGAGACTCCTCTTTTAACATTGTCTTCAGAAGAAGTTTTGTATTAACACAAGATAATTATTCTAATTAATTATAGCAATTCTTGGCAAGTAACTTAATTTTTCAGAGCTTCTGTCAAAGAAGAGTGATAAAAGGTGGGATGAAGACCTACCTTACAGGGCTGTTGTATGGAAAGTTCTTGGCAACTCTTAATAGGCTACATAAAATGTCAATTATTATTATTATTTTCAATAATTCAGTTCAACAAACATGAAGAACCTAACATGCAAAACACTATAAGCCAATGTGAATACAAAGAAAAAAAACAGCCCCTGCCCTCAAGTAGTTTATGTTCTGTTGTTCAGATGCAACATGTGAATACATATGTAAATACAAAATAGAAACAAAGTAGTTTCAGGATATATGCAGTACTAATTGGAGGGAGGGGTAGAGTCTGGAAAGGCTGAATTTGGTGGCACCTGATATTTTCTTTGAAATAACCTATGTATTTTATGAGGTCAAGGTGAGGAGACCATGTATTCACTTGGATAAAAATGTATTATCAATAAGGACATTCAATAGATTGTGTCTCAAGCTCTGAAGGCAATTTTAGAAGGACTCTCAGAATTTTTTTTTTAACAAAGGTCTTATTATAACATATTCTTAGCCTCCCTCCAAAAGCAAAACAAAATGCTTTTTCTGTTTTGTGGAGGGGTAATGATGGGGGCCTTATACTTGTGATTTCATTAGTACAGTGAGCTATTGGTGAGTAAATTCCCTTTATCAGTGTGAATCAGCACCTGTCCTTCAATTTGTGGTCATAGAAAGTTGCCTAGCTCACTGAGAGATTAAGTGGGAATTGAACCTAGGTATTCATAACTCTGAAGGTCAGAACACTATCAACTATACCATACCTCTAGTCCTCTAGTAGCTTCAGATTATATTCATATCTGGCCAGAAAGAAGTTCAAATATAATCAGGGCAAAAAGCGGGGTCTGGCAACCCTGCCTGGTGATTGACTATAAAAGAGAATACGTCTTATAGAATCTCATAGAATACATCTTATTGTAATGGTGCATCAATTGTAATACCAACTCTGTAGGAGTCCCTAGAAGCCAGAGAAGTGCTACTCCTTTTGAACACACTGTTATTAAAAATGGATTTGCACCCATTGTATCATAGCCTGATTGGATAACAAATGCCTTTATCCTACCCAGTAACAGAGAGGACTTCTGGGCATGACTTGGATAGGTTTTATTTAAGTCAATTATGCTGTTGCATTTCAATGGTTGACTTTCCACAAACACAGACTCATTTGTTTTCCTTCACATGATAGCACTAACACTCTTCTCTTCCATTGTGTACTAAAGTGAATCTCCCTGGATTTCACTAAGAGTTCATTTAAAATGGGTACCCTCTCCCTTCCCACCCAACCACATGTTCTTCATCTATTTACACATTGATTTCTTTACTTTTCCAAAACTGATACTAGGCACTCTCTTCTAGCTCAAACTACCATTCTCTCACTCTGGTTCATGTTACTTCTAGTTTCACCTTCTACTATTCATATTCCTGTTGGATTAATCTTTCTTATGCATCAATCCGATCATGTTGGAGAGGCTCCCTATTATCTCTTTCCACCTTTCCACTTTTTAGAATCTCTAGCTTCCTTCAAGGCATCCTTAACACTTAGTATCCTACGATGAATATAGCAAGTGCTTAATAAACACTTTTCATTCATTAAATTAATGACTAAAGGTCAAGTACCATCTTCTATACAAAGTCCTGATTTGCTCAGCTACCAATGCTTTAGCCCTCAAATTATTTTGCGTTTAATTTGAATATACTGTAGCCCATATATGTGCAAGTTTTCTCTTCTCTCTATATTATAAACTCCACAAAGGTTTGTAACCCCCTGTCCACCAAAAAAAAAAAAATGTCTATAAACTTTAATTGCTAGATGGAGCAGCAAGGCATTCTGGGGGAGTGACACGAGCATCATATGCCACACAAGTCAAACCCCACCAGCTCCCCTCAGACCCAGATAGAGTTATTGCAGGGCCTTGTTCTCCAAAGCAGCTAGCCTTACATTCATCCTGAAATTTAAATTCATCATCAAGTTGGGTGGAAGGAGGGATGAAATCCTTGTGGAGAAAGAGTATGCCAGCCCCACCACTACCAATTGCTTACCAAATGCAACTTATGTGACAAGCAAACTACTGTGGTTGGAGCAGCAAGAAGTCCTAAGGGAGAAACAGGGTGGCATATTCCAAGTGAATCAAACCACTGTCATCACCTTCCATCAGACCCAGAAGGAGGTATCTCAGAACCTTGCTCCTAAGAACCTTGGAGGTAGCAATGACTCCCAGAATATCAGCTCTACTTCCTGCCTGACCTCTGTGTCTACCAATCGGGGACAACCCTAGCAGAGAACAACCTGCAACCCCGGCATACTGACATAAACCACAGACATAAGAATAATAACAATGCAGCTATCCTGTCCACATTGCAGGGGTTAGGAGTGCAGCACCACTATAACCTGGAAAATCTGCATAAAATTCTTTGACCCTCTCTTTGTACCAGAGAAGTCTGAATTACTATGGTATTAAAAGATAAAATATGTTGATATTATACAATATTATACATATATTTTCTGCACTTCTGAGTTTTTTAAACTTTTTCTGTGTCATCTGCTGGCCTCTACATGTTGTCTATGGGTTCAGCAAAACTCCCCCAAAATTCCCATTTAATTTTTTATGCCGACTTGTGATATATTGAAACTGCTATGGTGAAAGTCGCGATATGGAAGGGATAACTGTAATTGTTATTATTATTGCTATCTAACACTAAAGGCTTGCAAAACTCTTTGTAAATATTATCTCATTTCATCCTCACAACAATCATGGGAAATAGGAACTGCTATGCCCATTTTATAGATAAGGAAACTGAGGTAGACAAATAAGTGACTTGTCCAGTATCATGGAATTAGTAGTTTACTTCTAAGTCTGGATTTGGACTCAGATCTTCCTGACTCTATGACAAATGCTCTATCCATTGAGCCACTTGACTGCCTCTAAATGCCAGGGACAAGTACCTAAACCCAACCAGCAGGCCCTGCTTCCAAATCAGCTATGTCCAGGAAAACAACCCTTGTGGATATATGACCAGGCAACAACCTCAGGCAGGGTTACAGCCCTTGTTTCCTCAGCAATCATGGATCCTGACAACCTGGAAAAGGAAGTGTTCAATACAAAAGTTGTTGGCAGATAGGGTTTTATCAGTGGAAATGACATTAATGAATTGATTAATTAACAAAAGTACCATTTTCTTGGCCTCTGTACATTAAAGACCATGGAGACTTTCCATTTGACTTGCAGCTGAAAACTCCTATTAATACTGTTTATCTCTTTAGAATGTGAGCTCCCTGAGAGCAAGAATTATCATATTCTTCCATTTGCAGCCTTAATACTTAATACCTTGCAGAGAACATAACAAGTGCTTAATAAATACTTTTCATTCATTAATTTAGTGAGGGCAGGGTTTGCTTCACCTTTGTCATTGATTCTCCAAAGATTACCACAGTGCCTGGCACAAATTTAGTAAATGCTTATTGATTTATTGAGATAAGTTCGAAGTCCTCTGTTTTGCACTGAGTGTGGTCCCAATTCTGACACTGTACCACCTTTACAGCCTTATTCCACAGTCCTCTGCTTTGTTCATGCTTCAATCTAGTGTAATGGAAATTTGGTGCATGTCTAGACTGCTTAAGATGGCATCACCCATGTAGAAAGGCTTCAGGATTTCAGAATAGCTTCCCATATTTCTGTACAGGATTCTTTCTTTGGGAGACCCAGATTTCATTGACATTTATGCCTGCTTTGTTTTTGTTTCAAAGATTAATTTGTTGTTTGGTGGTTTCATTTGTTTTGAGTGGATCTTTTTGTTTTGTTTAGTTTTTGTATTTGAAAGATGGCATCGGAACTTCATGACTTCCTTAGGTGTATTTCACATAAATTCAAAATACTAGAGTCTTCCATTTATGGTTACAAATATTATCTTATTTCACCAAATAAGATAATATTTGTAAAGCACTTAGCACGGCGTTTGGTACACTGTAGGTATTTAACAAAACTTGTTTCCTTCCCTCATTTGTGGGTGGACTTATTGAGGGCTTATTACCAGAAGGACATTGTACTAATACAATTTTATTTGTAAATATTCCTATGCATAGAAACCTCGAATAGCACAGTAATGAAACTCCCATACATAAACAGATGTACACCCATATGTGTGTGTCTGCTGTAGCCCATCATTCATGTCTTCACATAACTAAAATTTTGTATTCCAAGGCTCCGCAAAAGAAATTGCTTTTGCTAATATTTTAAATATGATATCCATTTATTTTCCTTAAAAATATTTTATTTCAAACCTCTTTGTCAGGAATTGGGTCAGCTTATGACTGCTGCCTCAGTATAGCCTGTTTCCAAAGAACAGAAGATTCACCGAGATTCCCTGTGAGATGACAGATGGATTCTGTCTTATTGCTCAAGACGTGAAATCACAGGTGACACCTGATATATGATAATACAGAGCAGCCATCAAGTAATCAGCCGTTGGCCTTTCCTTCTGTGATGTCATCAGCCTGCAGGTGGCTTACCTGGGAATCCTTGCGGTCCCGAATAAAATGGTGTGCATTGTTAGGGCGCTAACATAGGGCACTATTATCTCCCCATCTGTGTGGTCTCTGTTGTGATGATTTTGAATCTGAGCCATTCCCATCTCTATGCTTGGTTTACAGGAAGTTATCAGCAATTGTCTGGGGCCCTGTTTATCCCTCTCTGTCTTTTCCTAAACATCATCTCAGGCTATTTTCATTAACTAAGTTCATTTATATTATTAATTGGAATACCAATGATTTTAGGACTAAATTTACAAAATAATCAATAAGCATTGTAAGAAACATCGGGTTTCTTTCCATGTATTGTATGCTGATATAGCCTGTCTGTGTTCTGAGACACAACTTGTTCTTCCATTTTTAAAGTGTTATCTCAGACAACATGAAGCTATCTAAAAATAAAGCTGTGATGGAAAGGAAATGCAATCTTTTTTTTTTTAAGAGTATTCTATGTGAAAATCAGCAACATGACCTTTTGTGTGCATTTGTGTGTTTATATGAGACATACTGAAGTGGAGTCTGGAGGGAGCTTAGCACGAATTCTGCCTATGGCACTTAGTTTTATAATCACAGGCAAGCCATTTAAACTTTGGGGGCTACAGCTTCCAAATCAGCAAAATAGGGGTAATACCTGTGGTGAGGATCCAGTGAAATAAGATATAAGAGGAATATATGAAATGTGAGAAACAACCTAGTATAGAACAGAGGTAACACTAAAATCAAGGAGAGGTGGGTTCAAGTCCAGCTGCTGCTAAGGGCAAGCCACTTCTCAATGTTTCAGGTAACTGTCTAAGACTAAGTTGCCAAACATTAATAGTGGCAGATTCTTCACTGGGAACTCTCTAAACCCTTGAAATCACAGGTAAAGATAAAAAACGCACAATGCTATATGAATGTGATCTTGTATTACCTATATGTTTAGATAAATAGCAAAGAGAATAATATTAATATAAACCAAGTACAGTATCAGGGCAAATGGCGGTATCTTTACGGACTACCACAATTTCTTTTATCAATGGTTAACAGTTCTCTTTTCTCAATATACTGTATTCTACCTTATAGTAAGATCAACATTCAGTTGTCTTCTGATTAGTATTAATTTATTTTTTAAAGTTTTACTTATTCATTTGTTTTTCAATCAACATGCATTTATTTTCTCTCCTTTTTATCTTCTCCTCCTTAAAAAAAGAAAAAAATAATTGTAACAAAGAGACGCATAAGCAAGCAAAACAAATTTCTGCATTGACCCTCTATAGAAATGCTTTTCTCATTCTATACTTTGAGTCCACCACCCCTCTTTTAGGAAGTAGTGATTAGCATTAGTTTAGAATGAGCTTCATATCACTAAGAAACAGTATAAAAATTCACAAAGCTAGTTTTTAGGTTACTTTGGAAGATACCACCATAACTAATCTAGTATAAGAGCAATCAAACAACAATCATTTATATAATGCCTACAATATGCTAGACCCTATTGGGAACTGAGGACATAAATACAAATAATCAAGCAATTTATACTCTCAAGAAGTAATGAGAATAACTTATCAACGGGGAGACGAAGGAGGGAATGGATCTATGATTTCACTGGTATAGTGAAATGAACCTCCAGCCACCATATTTGATCTGAAACTCATCTGCCGCCTGTCTGTGATCTTAGAGTGTTACCTGGTTAACATGTACCAGTGGCAAGACTTAAACTCAATTCTTCCTGACTCCAAGCAGGACTTCTATTTGATGCATTGTGTTGTTTCTTAATTTAACAATAATTTGGTGAAAATTTGTCTTTATTACAATTTTCACTTTAGCTGGAACAGTATGCTATGATTTTTTATTACTATTCTCTATCTATTAGATTATTGAGACCACTCATGCTTAATAAAGCTGGCATAATTTAGAGATATTAAGTGTGATGTGAGAATTGTGGTATACCATAATTATCCCCATACTTTACCTGAAGATATATACCAACAGCAAAACCACAAATGAATTTTTAATATACACATGGCACAATATAGTCTTATTATAAATCCACCTTAGAAGTAAATAATTTTGCATATTTTAAATAAATGCTCCCTTGTACTTAATGTAAGTTGAAGGTAACAAGAAGTGCTTTTAATGGTTTTCTTAAAAGAAAAGGTAAGTGTGTTATTTCTCAAAAATAAACTGTCTTATACTAATATCCTGCTTATTTTGATGATCAGAGCTCATAGTGCTTACCACACTACACCTGAAGTCAGGAAGACCTGTGAGTTTGAAGCCTTGCCTCAGACACTCAATATCTATGTGGCCTTGGGCAAGTCATGTAACTTCTCCTGGCTTCAGTTTCCTCATGTATAAAATGAGGGAGTTGCACTCATTGATCTCTAAGGTTTCTTTCCATTCTAAATTCATGACCTTATGAAATATTAGCACTTTGGTTAAAAATCATCATCCAGATGAGAAATGGACATTTGACGCAAGATCAGAGAAATTTGAACAATTTCATTTGAGAAGAGTAGGAAATCTGGGTCCAGGAAAAAAAGTTGGGGGAGGCACAAGGGAAGCAAGAATCAACTAGATGACTGGAGCGTTGACTAAAATGCCTCAAAATTAACTTCTAGATCCAACTATCCGTCACAACAAGGCTAGCAACATGGGAATTAAAATAAGTATCACAGATCCATTCTGATGGAAGACCCAGAAATACACGTCAGAGTAGTATAATAGCAAAGGAGCTTAAAATCTGATCTTCCATCTATGAAACTTTCCCCAGTGAACTCAAAGGGCACTTTGTATCACTCCCTAATGATTTTTCTTATCGGTTTGGTAAGTTATGCAGTAGTCCCTAAAATAAAAATCAATACACTCCCGGGAGATGGCCCAGATTCTCATCCTGTGCAATTCTGTGGGAAAATACTAGAGGATTTAGTTCATTGAATGGCTTCTCAGTCTTTGAGGGAGAGAGAATAGGACAAGTCTTCTTCTTGTTTTTCTTTCTTTCTTTTTTTTTGCCACAAACTCATCTCCCTGTCGATTTGATTGAGTTATCCATTCAATGGCATGAATTCTGAGTGTGGCCTTTATTCTGTAGCAAGCAGTGTTCATACCCAAGCTATTCCGAAGATTTTAGTCACTAGGTTCCAAATCAGTCTTTGAAATGAGCAAATGAAAGTGCAAATGTATTGAGGTTATCATGCAAACTGATGAGAGATGAGGTTTTTTGTTTTTTTGTTTTTAAGCCAACCTAAGGTGACAGGACCACAATTACAAAAGATTAAGTACATAATTTAAAGAGTGAAACAGAAATAGAAGAAACCACTTTATAAAACACTACAGTTCATTGTGAAAAGAAAAAAAAAGGTGGGTGGTTTTTATTAGATAATAAGAGCTCTGATTGAAATAAGGGCCACTATTAGGTTTCTCATGATTACCAAACTTGAAAAATCAGCACTGAAAATTTTCTGGGGAAATAGTAAAATGACTTTATAGAATAATATTAAACATAATTAGTTCAAGAACAATGAGAAGAGTATACCAAAAATAACATAGAAAAATTGCCATATCTGTAATAGAGGAGAATATACAACTTCTGCCATTTATGAAAATGAGCACCTGCCTTGTAGCTCCTCATTATCTAGATGGCTCCTGAAATCTCCATTCTCCACAAAGTCACCCCAGATTGATCAGAAAAAGGGCAATAATTTCCTTTGACCTGGACAGCTACTACTCTTGCTCTTTCCTCCAAAAATGATTTGTCCTTCCTTAACATCCCTAAAGTGAACTTAAATTTGGCCAGTGCATTCTATAAAGATTTTTTTCCCCTTCTACACACATATACACCATGTTTTAAATCTGTTGTCAATATTTTGTAAATCTTAAAGGGTTTTATAATGTGAATTATTTTCATTTTTCCTCTTTCATGTATGTGTTGGTCTCTGTTGATGTATTTTGACTTAAATTCTAAACTCTTAGGAGACAAAAATAGCTCTTCTTTAAATTGGTCAGTGTGAACATTTGGGACAGATCACAGAGAGAGAGTGTGGTAAGACAAAGTGCTGACTCTGGTTCTCCAGGAACCTGTTTTCAAATTCTCACCTTGATACATACCTACTTGTGTGACCTTGGGCTAATTGATTCACTTTCCTGGCTGTCTGGTCCTTCACGTGTACGGTGAATAAGTCGGACTATATCATCTCTAAGGATCCTTTTGATTCTAAGCCTATGAGACTCTGAGTAAATCATTTTACTCTGAAGCTCAAATTCAGTCCACAATAGTTGATGCACTGCAGCTGGAGAACATGTAGAGCAGGTGAGGTAGGTGGCACAATGAACTTTCTTTCTTTTTTTTTTTTTAAGGATTTTTGTTGTTAATATTTCTACACATTTAGTATTTCTCATGATGTATTCATTACTATCAATTTATAAACCTGCACAAAACACAGAAAAAAGGCATGGTGATAAATAGGCTTTTTTTCATGTCATCTATTGAAATTATTTAAATATCTTAATTTCAAATTTTAAAAAAAACAAATTCAATGTGATGTGTCCCTAAAAATGTTTATTTTATTCTAGGGCAAAGGGGATCTAGTTTTGCTACATTGGCACAAAAGCATTATATATATATATTATATATATAATATATATATTATATATATAATATATATAATGAATGTTCAATTTGATTAGTGTGTTTAGCTTAATACAAAAGGACATGATTTTAAGTATAAATTTAATTGCTTTAAATTTCATCAGTATTTTGTATTATTTTCACTTAATCTTTGTCATCAGTTCTAATTCATTAGTTTTACAACATATTTCTGCCATCAGTTCTCTGGTTTATTCAGTTTCCTTCCCTCCTATCATAAAAGGAATAATGATGCAGGTGTTTAAAATATATTTTAGATGTATTCTTAGAGCTCTGTTTCATGTCAGAAAAATAAAGAGGTTGAACTAGATAATTTCAAAATGTTTCTAGCTTTAAAGTTTGAAGAATCTAACTTCTTCATAAGTATTTCTTCAATGAAAATCATATTCATACTTTAAGAAAACATTTCAAAATTCAAATTTCTCCAATCTAAGAATTAAAATAATATTTTATCCCCTTCCTACAATTAAATTTGTTTAAAATCTTCCTTATTCTAGTGTAACCTTTCTAAACATATCACTGCTTTCCTACTAATCTTAATGTACTACTCTATTATTATCACATTTCTATTTAAAACAAAAGAAAAATAAACAAAAAACCTTCTATGGTTCCCCACTGCTGATTAAATAAAATATATCATTTGGATCCTGGCATTCACAACCTTCCAACCTACCTGTCCACCCTTATCTCACACTATTGTTCTTAGCATATTACATGTTTCAGCCAAATTCGACTTTATCACCCTGGGCAAGTCCTTTAACCTCTCTTTGACTTAGTTTTCCTCATCAGTAAAAGGAGTACAATAATAGCACCCACTTTCAGGGATGTTGTGAGGATCAAATGAGATATTTGTAAGAAATTTAACATAGTGCCTGGTACATATTAGGTACTTTATAAATGTTAGCTATCTTCATCCTCATCTTCCTCCTCCTCCTCATCATCTTCACCATCTAATCTTATGCTGCCTTCTCTTGTCTCCATACCTTTGTGCATGTGGTTCCCATATTCAGAATGGCCTCCCCTCACCCCGCTTCTATCAATTAAATTCCATCCCTGAATCAAGGCCAAACTCTTATGCCACCTGCTTACTTCCTGAAACCTTTTTTTTTTAAACACATCATCTAATAAGTGAAAGTGATCTCTTCCTCCAATTTTATAGGACTTTTTTCCCCTGAAATTCTGCTTTGTACTTTTTTGTTTGTTTGTTTTTATATGAATTGAAACTTTCACAAGGAGTTCTCTTCTACTAAAACACATAAAAAAAACCTAGAAGTTCTAAAACCAATTCCATATCAATTATACTTAGAGCAAAATCCTATTACTTTTCTAGACAAACTTTGTTGAAAAGGCCCAGGTTGTTAAATTACTAAAGAGACACAGAGCTAAAGATGTTCTTTTAGCTGTAATATAGTCTGGGTTGCTCATATTTATTCTTCTGAAAATAAGTATGAAAATTGTGTGTGAGAAGGAGAAACTGAATCATATTGTCTGAATATCTAAGCTTCTTTAGAATAATAAATTGATACTTATGTGATACTCATTCTTAACCTTCCTGAAAAGTCAGGCTAAAAATTATCTATTTAATTTATGATTTGCTGCTCAAGTCATTTTATTTGATTAGAATTAGAACTAACAAAATACTAGGGTAGGCTAATATCACAGGGTTTTAAAAAAAACACTCTTGGAGCTAGGCATAATCCGCAATATTGTGATCTGGCTTTATAAGAGTTCTCAATCCATTCTTTCAGAAGTTATAAGCATCTGAATTATTGGCTACCAATTCATACCTTTTGAGTTTCATCCATCATTGGTCATGGGAATTAGAAATGGAACCCACTTCAGCACAAAATATGAATATAGTTACACAAGCTTTTTTTTAAAAGCCCAATGAAAAGTAAAGAGTATTCATACCCATTGAATATCTTATCTCAATGCTTCAATGAAGTAGGATGATGGTCTTGCAAGAGAGAGATCATTCAACATAGTCTATAGATTTTATTTTTAAGTTGAAAAAGTATCTGGCAATGTGGCAATGATAATAGTTTCTAATACAGTGTTAGCAGTGCTATAGATGGCTTATGGACTGCATTACCCTTTTCTATCCCTCATTGAATTTTATAATGATTCAGATATTTTCTAAAATGAACTTATGATAGATTGAGTTTGCATACATTACCATTCATTCAAATTGTATTTTTAGAGATCAAATAATAATCATTTAAATAGACCACATTTAGATAGGGCATTCGGGTTTACAAATAAATATGTGTAGAATTTGGAGGTAGAAGCAAATCTTTTCTGGTTTCTGTCTTTCTTGAAAAGCACTTTATGAATTGTCCCTTTCTGGGCATGATAGTGCCTAGGAGAGGTGAAGAAAAGAAATACAACAATAGATGCTTCATATCTTTAAAAAATATGTCCTTAATCAGGATATTATAGAGTATATTTCTCCCAAATGGCAGAGCTGTCTTTTTAAGATAAAAGACTCCTATTAATTGTTTCTTACATAATGGCAATTTGGATTTGTGTTTTCATGCTTCATTATCATTTTCAAAAATTGAGAAAAAATAATGACTGCACAAAGAAACATGACAATGCTATACAACTGTGATAATAATGATGATGGTGATGATGATGGTGATAATAGAGAGAAGAATCATAGGATAGTGGATGAGGGGCTGATCTTGCAGTCAAAAAGACTTGGATTCAAATTCTTGCATCTGACACTAGCTATGTGACTATGGATAAGCCATTTAGCTATTCTATAGAAACCTTAATGAGAGCTCTCTAACTATACCTGCTGGATTAATCATCTGAATTATATTGATGAAATCATACATCAAGACTCCCATAACCAGATATTGAGCATATGGACAATGGCATAATCTTGCAGTCAGGCCTTGCCTCTGATGCTTACTGGCTTTGTGAGCATGGTCAAAACATGTAACTGTTCCATTCTCTAAGATAAAAAGTCAAAGACCATTTGTGATGGAGGAAATTTACACACTGAGAGTATTAGATACTGATGAAATCATAAGCCCATGTCTCACATGCATAAACATGGATAATAAAAATAAATTATAAGTTTGCTTTGCTCATATTTAAGTTAATCAGATCAAAATGAAAGCAGCAAGTGACTACATTCAGAATCAAACCTTAAGTTTAAGTTAACCAAATTGGAACATCACTATAGCACACTGTACAATACATCTCAGAGGTTAGTCTTGGCTATCATTTGAGGGTATTCATGTGTATAAAGGTCTTCTTCTCCCAGTTCCTTAAGATGTGGTTAGTACTGACTTAACAAACATTCCCTGAACAAAGTGTTCAAGGAATGATGTTTTAATATTAAAAGACATGTTTGAAATAGTGTGGTAGTAATCACTTATGCCATCAAAAGCTACCTCTGGAGGGGTAGCTAGGTGGCATAGTGGATTGAGCACCAGCCCTGGAGTCAGGAGGAGCTGAGTTCAAATCTGACCTCAGACACATAACACTCCCTAGCTGTATGACTCTGGGTAAGTCACTTAATCTCAATTGCCTCCCCTCCCTCCCCCTCCCCCCACAAAAAAAAAAAAGCTGCCTCTGAATCCTAAGGAGATCAGAACAGTGAAGTTAGTGGAAGTCTGGGAGATAAACTAAGAGACCAATTTAAGCTCTAAGGACTAAGGTTTCTTATTTTTTTTTGTGGGGCAGGAGGTGGTGGTGGTGATTTGTTTTTAAAGGAACTTTTTTTTTTCCTTTTTGTCGAGGCAATCAGGGTTAAGTGACTTGCTCAGGGTCACACATTAGTAAGTGTCAAGTGTCTGAGGTGATATTTGAACTCAGGTCCTCCTGACTCCAAGGCCAGAACTCTATCCACTGTGCCACCTAGCTGCCCCTAAAGGAACTTTTGTGGATGATCCCTGACAGCACTTACTGTAGCCAGTATACATGAATTTTTTCAGACTTGTGATACAGTGAACACGAGAGTTAGTTGGGAAATACTAGGAATAAAAGCATGTGGCATGTAGACCTTTTGCAGACTAAATGTGCCATATTGCTATCCCTTCATGAATTCTCTGCTCCAGCTAAACAGGCCTATTAGCTGTTCCCTGCACATGACATTCCCCTTCCTGTCTCCATGCCTCTGCTCATCAGGGATGGGGAACTTTCGGCCTTGAGGCCACGTATAGCTGTCTAGGTCCTCACGTGTGACCCTTTGACTTGTTCTGTGAGGTTTGGATTCGGTCAAAGGGCCACACGTGAGGACCTAGAGGGCCACATGTGACCTTGAGACCTCAGGTTCCCCACTCCTGGTTTAAGTTGTCCATGCCTGGAATGTTCTTCATCCTTACTACTGTCTTCTCGAATCCCTAGCTTCATACTATAGGTGCCAGTTCCTAAATCATCTCTTTCCTGATCTCCAGTCACCCAATTGTTAGTTCATGCTCTCCCTTGAAAATACTTTGAATATACTTAGCACTCATTTATCTTTGTGGTATTCTACAAGTAGAATATCAACACCTGCAGGGCAAAGGACTTTTAGATTTTTGTCTCTGTATCTCCAGGGTAGGGAATGGTGCCTTGAAAATAGGAGATGTTTTCATAAATGTTTGTTGAATCAAATATCCAAACATTATTTGTAAGACTGTAACACGTACCCAACTTACCACCTGCCTCAACCCTGCACAGACAGTCTTTAGCCAGATTGGAAGGGCACAGGAGCTATTTGTCACTTTCCTAAATAAACCTGCTACTTCTATAATATGGATGTTTTCAGATAAAGGAAAAGTATGTTGGTGAGTGGGATGGAAATTGCAGAAGCACAATACTATATATTTACATGCAGCTTCAATTAAATTCTAAATCAAAGAGCAAAATGTTATTTTGGTCCAATTCCTCAGGCCCACCCAGATAACTTGCTGACTCATAAAGCTCAATGTGCATCAAGCCAGCGACTCATCTATCTGCCATTTTCACCAACAGAAGGTCCTTTTTTTTTTCTAGTGAGTTCCAGCATTTTCAAAATGCCTGGCTAATACTGTAGCAGTGAAGATAAATTGCATGAAATAGATTAAATACTAAAAATGTAATTATATTTTAAATTAAATGTAAATGTTTAAAAATATGAAAACTTACTAAATGTATTCTTTTCTTTTTTGCTTTTTACTGAAGGCTTCTTTCTACATACGTGCTCATATTTCAAGACATTTCTTTCTCTACATATGTATATATAAATATACATGAATAGAGATAGGTCCACATTTAGTCTGATCACACATACACACACACACACACATATACACACACGTAAACTCTATCAAAAAATTTCAAAGCAATAGTTTATTTAATTATATTGAATCAGAAAGGTCCTGTTACTTTGTTCATGCCTTGGGGGGGGTAGTCTATGTAACTCTGAAATGAAATGTTATTACTATCTCACTTACTCATTCTTGGAATTGGCTTAGTGATTGCTTCAACATCAACATCAGTGAAAAACATTTGACATCTGGCCCAGAAAATCAGACAGCAGACCACAGAGACTTTGATTAAAAAACTTCATGTAATTTTCTCCAATCAGTAGGTTGGCCTATTCTTTTATCAGAATGAAGGTTTCTTTCATCACCTGCAAATTTCTAGCAGGACTTTAAGGGAAAAAAAAAGCCTTGAAGCTTTTACATATAAATCCATTTTTGATACAGAAACACTCTCAGAGTAACTTGATCATAAAGTTATACTGATGATGGTATCACTTTTGTTAGAAATTGATCTGGGATCTTTGGTGCCTTGACATTTGTGTCATCTACTATAGTGCCTCAGTTTACTTATTTTGCCTTTATTCAAAGCAAATATTTTTGCAAGCAAAACTGCACATTTGATATTATTACTTCCTAAAAAAAATTGCAGGTTCTTTTATACTATCTGCATCCTAGAGACTATTTGTAGATCAAAAATAAAGCAGGCCACTTGGGTTCATTATGTTTAACCTCCTTTAGAGCAGAGCCATTCCCATTAGGGAGAAGAATGCATGCTCAGCCACTCCACAATAGAGATCCTGAAATGAACTGCATTGCAGGATCACCATGAATTAAAGTCTCCATCTGAGACCGTGGCTCCTGGCGTCAGAGAGCAGGGCTCCGATGAACTTGTGTGAGTAGCACTCTGGTAATGAGCCATCATGCTGCCTTTTCTCTTGGAAGACAATTTATATGATGAAACTTGATAATTAACTTATGTCCAACAAACTAAATTCAATATATCTGTTTTCAGGTCAGAGGCAGTGGCTGCAGTCCCTGTGAATGTGCTACCCCATCTTCCTGTTCCTTGACAAGGACACGGTCCCTGCTAATACAGTGTCACAGTAAATTTGCTTATCTCTTAAGAACAATGAGGTATGCTGTAAAATATGTTACTACTATCAAAACACTCATAATAAAATCCTAATAAAATTAGAAACTTGGAATAAAAGGAAATCATGGTCTTCAATTGTATGTCTCGGAATTACCTTCAATAATGGCTGATACATTATATAATATAAAAAAATAGGCTACCATCCATGTGCCTGACTGGTTTGCCTATTTCATTTTGCAAGAATGGGGACATTGAGAAAGTGGTATATTCTAATTTTCTCCCCAATTGCGAAACTCCAACCAACATGACTTGCAAATTGTTGTCACCCCTATAGATTGCTAGAGAATCTGAAAACTTCAAAGTGAATAGCTACTTGATTCAAAAAAAAAAAAAAGAAAGAAAAGAAGAAAGAAAAAGAGAAAGAAAAGAAAGGGAAAAAAAAGTATTCCCTATTTTCTATTGCCTAAAGAAGCAAAGTATCCATATTGATGATGGGGGTGGGGGTAGAGAGGAAAGAAAGACTTGATTCATTTTTTAAAATGTTAGTGTTTTATTGAAACTTGCCCAAGGCCAATCCTTGTTCTCTATCCTTGTTCGTGGCAGTTTATTCGAATTACTACTCTAGGGTGGAATTCAGTGAATTTAAGGCAGATTTTTCATCACAAATTGAGACCACTTCTTGATACATATTTTAAAAAGTTATCTACCGAGCCATTGACCTTTATACTCATGAAATCTGGTTACACAGATATGTAATTAGGCGGTACAGCGGATAGAGTGCTGGGCCTGAAGTCCTAGAAACTCATCTTCCTGAGTCCAAATCTGGCTTCAGACACTTGCCGTGTGACCCTAGGCAAGTCACCTAACACTGTTTGCCTCAGTTTCTCATCTGTAAAAGAGCTGGAGAAGGAAATGACAAACTACTCCAGTATCTTTGCCAAGAAAACCCCAAATAGGGTCACAAAGAGTTGGAAAAGACTGAATGACACAAACAAAATCTACTTTCAGATTTGGCCATCTATTGGGCAACACTTTAGTTACAGTATTGCTACAAGAAACATTCTGTTCGAATTGCAGTCAGGGCAAAAGTCAACTCATAATGAATGTATGTTGAGGAAGCCAGTACTTAACTTGCTCATATCAACCATTCTTACACAAAAAAAGTATTTCTGGCTTTTAATAGGTAAAAACATTAATATGTTAATATTCCCATAAATAGACCAAATATAGATCTATAGCTATAAAAATAGCATTCTAAGTGAAATCTAAAATTTCTTAAATAATTTTTATTAAAACAGAAATTCCATTTAAACCAGTATTCAGTCTTTCATCTATAATTTTAAGAAGCAACTAAAGGTAGTGCAGAATCTGAAGTATTGGGCCTTCTGGACACAATATTCTCAGAAATGGAGCCAGATCATGGAAGGCTTGAATTCTAGGATGAAGAGTTCGTAAGGGATTGAATTTTTGTCTCAGTTGCCTTTTGTCTCTGTAGTACTCTGACCCTAAATCGGGCTACTACACAAATAAATTGAAATTCAATGGAGGACATAGTTTATTTGAAGACATACTCTAAGTATCTGAAATTTCGACAATTTGACCACTACTTAAAATGATGAAAATTGCCCTTCCTAAATGACTTAGGAGTTGGTAGTCTTGTATCTATACCACCTGTGGGCAACTTTCTGATGACATCTGTCTGAACTTAGGCTGACATATCACTGGTCCTATAGTCATAATTACTACCAAGTTAGGTAAGTTGTTTAGTGTGGTCAGTTTTGTGGATTTGAACCTCATTGATCCAAATATCTCTGTAAATGGGTACAGACAGTTTTTTACAGGGGAGATTGGGAGAAATTTTGTGCCTACTTCATTGTTAGAATTCTCAAAAGGACATTTATTGAGTGCTTGGCAGGAGAGGATTCTCTTGTTAGATGTTGGGGAAGCAAAGAGGTTTGAAATACTGTTCATGTCCTCTAGGGGCTTATGATCTAGTCATTCCGTCAATAAACATTTACTAAACACTTACTGAAGAGGCAGCTAGCTGATGGGTCAGTGGCTAGAGCACTTTAATAGCCTTCAAATGCAGATTCAGACACTTCCTAGCTGTGTGATCCCAGGCAATCACTTAATATCTGATTGCTTGACAAAACGGATCTTCTGGAGAAGGAAATGGTAAACCACTCCAGGATCTTTGCCACAAAAACTCCAAAAGGGGTCACAAAGGGTTGGCCTTGACTCAACAACAACAACAACAAAGCACCTACTACGTACCAGGCATTGTACTAAGCACTGGGGACACAAAGGAAAATAAAAGACCATCCTTACTCTCATTTTAATTAGGGGAGACAACATGTAATCAACTATGTACAAATTAAACTATATGTAAGATAAATTGGAAATAGTCAGCAAAGAGAAGGGGCTACAATTAAGGGGGTATCAGGAAAGGTTTCCTATAAAAGATAGGCTTTTAGTTGGGACTACAAGGAAATTAGGAAAGCCAGGAGGTAGAAATGAGATCTAGTTGGGGAGAAAGATCTTCATCATTACAAAAATGCCTTCAGCACACACTGCGCCCATGACAGGACATTGGACATTAAATTATAGACCAAAAAAAAAAAAATCAACTGTCAAAAGTCAAGCTTGAACAACTTAATTCAATTGCTTCTGAATTAGAGAGGCAGCATAGTGAAATAGGTAGGGGGCTAACCTCAGAGTCAGAAAGACCTGCATTCAAATCTTCTCTGTGATATATATTGCCCGCGTGAACCTTTGTAATTCACTTCTGAGAGTCCCAAGGAACTCTCCAAGACCATAAATTATAGTAGCAGCAGTCAGCATTTATATAGTCCTTCAAATTTTGTAAAGTACATTATAAATATTACTTCATTTTATTCTCACAACCATCCTGGGAGGCAGGTGCTATTATTATCCCCATTCTACAGATAAGGAAATTGAGGCAGACAAAGATTAAAAGACTGTATCCACTACTATTTCAGTTGGAGGTAGTCTCCTCAATGGGAGCTCCCTACATCAAATAAATCACAGGTCTGGTCAAAATGAGGACAACAACAACAGCAAAGTGAAATAGAGTAAAAATATAACCTAAAGGGAAACTGGAATATAAATGATTCTGACATAGCCTACACATTATATCTGTGATGCAGATAGTCTAATACTTTCCTGACTCAACGTAACTATCATGGTCCTCAAAATCAAAGACTGGAAATTATGCAAAAAAGCAATAAACACCTTTCTTTGAAACTATTAACACAAAGACATTATTTTCCTATGTGGTGACTATAGAGTAGAATGAAACATCACAGGTCATAATATTCAAAACAGTCAAGTTTTCTGGAGTCCAAATTCTTGGACAACTATGTAGCAAAATGGATGGAACGCTGGACCTGGAGTCAGGAAAACCTGAGTTCAAATCTGATCTAGACACTTACTAGCTGTGTAACCCTGGGCAAGTCACTTAACTTCTGTTTGTCTCAATTTTCTTATCTGTAAAATGAGGATAGTTACAGCACGCACCTCCCAGGATTGTTCTGAGAATCAAATGAGATAATGTTTGTAAAGTGCTTTGCACACTGCCTGGTACATAGTACGTTCAAACAAATTATGTACAAGGAAAATTGGGTATACTATCAGAGGGAAAGAACTAGCATGAAGGGGGATTGGGAAAACCTTCTTGCAAAACGTATGATTTTTTACTAAGACTTGAAAAAAGCAAGGTGAGCCATGGAATGAAGATGAAGAAGGAAAGAGTTCCAGGCCCAAGGGACAGCCAGTGAAAATGCCTGGAGTCAGAAGCAAGTGTCTTGTGTGAGAAACATCAAGGAATCTAGGGTCAAGTAGGCCAGAAAGCACTTGTATCGAAGTCCATAAAAAGTATATAGACCCCCCCGCAACCCTCCCCATTTCCTCTGTAGTGGACTTTTCCCCTTTCCAACTCTCTAAGCCTGTAGCACCATCCCTTTATTGCTGGGACAATCCTTTGCTAAGAAAAAAAAAAGTTGGATTTTCTAAAGAGTAACCTTATACCCCTGGACCTTAACAGGCCACGTCACTCACAGTAGCTGTGGAAGGAAAGGTTTATGTTTCTTCCTCCTCTGTGTTTTGCTGCTCCACTCCAATACTTTTTACTGGAAGCCTTCACTCTGCTAATTATTCCTTCATCCTGTGCATAGCTTGCTTTGTACATATTTGTTGGCATGTTGTTTCCCCCATTTGATTGTAAGTTCCTTGGGGTCAGGGACTGTCTTTTGACACTCTGTTTCTCCAGCACTTAACAATGTTCCTGGTATACAGTAGGTACTTTATAAATGTTTATTGATTTATTGATTTCTTGGTTTGGGTCCCAGAACTGTTCTTCCTGTCCAGGAACACCCCTTTCCGAGGTATTCAACTACCAATATTTCCTTTCTTTTTTGTTTTTTTTTAAGGCAATTGGTGTTAAGTGACTTGCTCAGGGTCACACAGCTAGTAAGTGACAAGTGTTTGGTCTGAGGCCGGATTTGAACTCAGGTCCTCCTGACTCCAGGGCTGGTGCTCTATCCACTGCGCCACCTCGCTACCCCAACTACCAATATTTCACAACTGCCAGCTTCACTTCTTATAGTTTGTTCTCTTCTTGATCTAAGATTCTGTAATGCTCTGCTATTGCCTCTGGCTACTGATGCCTCTGAATCAATGTAGTTCCTGCCTCTTTGGGTGCCATGTAATTGTCTGGAGGGGCACCACAGATGTAGAGACCTCCAGTCTATTGTTTCTGTAGCTCTTACATTTTCCAAGTCTCTCAATTCTGATTATCTTTCCACTCTCTATTCTTTTAAGGCAAAATCAAAAGGAATGTCTCAGATATTTTGAGTCATCAATTATTTCCAAATGTTAAAACTCAATCAACTAGTAACTGGTTAAATCAGGTAAACAAATATTTATTAAGTATTTTATTAAGTGTTTAACTATGTGCTTAATAGTATTGGGACAAGTGTTGGTGATTCAAAGTAGGCAAAGAGTGACTGTCTCAAGAAGCTAAGATTTTAATGGGTTGGGGGATACAATACACAAACTGTATGTTTATGAGAGAAAGAGAGAGAGACAGAGAGAGAGATACATGTCTATATGTTCATATGTATTTATACATAATAAATTGGAGGTAAGGTCAGAGGGAAGTCTTGGGTAGAAGGATGGAGGGGAAAGGCCTAGGAAAGTCTCCTTACAAAAATTAAAATTTGAGAGGGAAGAGCCAAGATGGAAGAGAGAAGCCAGGAAGTTGTCTGAGCTCTCCCCAGTTTCTCAAGCCTCTAAAAGAATTCTGGAGTAACAAAATCCACAAAAAGATAGAGTGAAACAATTTTCCAGCCCAAGATAACTTAGAGGGATTTCAGGAAAGTTCTGTCTCACTTGGGTAAAAGGAGAGAAGAGCCCAGCACAGGCAGTGTCTGGACAAGCCAGAAGGAGGCTCTTAGCCTCAGCACAGATCATAGAAACAATCAATAATTTCATCAAAGAGAATGACAATGAGACAACATACTGAAATTTATGGGATGCAGCTAAAGCAGTACTTAGGCGAAATTTCATATCTCTAAATGCTTACGTGAATAAAACAGAGAAAGAGCAAGTCAATGAATTGGGCATGCAATTTAAAAAAACTAGAAAAAGAACAAATTAAAAATCCCCAATTAAATACTAAATTAGAAATTCTGAAATTGATAGGAGAGATTAATAAAATTAAAAGTAAGAAAACTATTGAACTAATAAATAAAACTAAGAGCCAATTTTATGAAAAAGACAATAAAATAGATAAACCTTTTGCTAATTTGATTTTAAAAAAAGAAAAAAAACAAATTATCAGTATCAAAAATGAAAAGGGTGAATTCACTATCAATGAAGAGAAAATTAAAGCAATAACTGGGAGCTATTTTGCCCAACTGTATGCCAATAAATCTGACAACCTAAGTGAAATGGATGAATATTTACAAAAAAAAAATAAGTTGTCCAGATTAACAGAAGAGGAAATGAAATACTTAACCCCATTTTAGAAAAAGAAATTGAACAAGCCATCAAAGAACTCTAAAAACAATCTCCAAGGCCAAGTGGATTTACAAGTGAATTCTACCAAACCTTTAAAAAAGAACAATTAATTCCAATATTATATAAATTCTTTGGAAACATAGATGGAATCCTACCAAATTCCTTTTATGACACAAATATAGTGCTGATACCTAAACCAGGAAGAGCCAAAGCAGAGGATGAAAATTATAGACCAATTTCCCTAATGAATATTAATGCAAATAATTAAATAAAGTATTAGCAAAGAGATTACAGCAATTTATCACCGGGATAAGATACTATGTCTAGGTGGGATTTATACCAGAAATGCAGGTCTGGTTTAATAATAGCATACTATTGTGCTGTAAGAAATGATGAGCAAGTGGATTTCAGAAAAACCTAGAAAGACTTACATGAACTGGTGCTGAGTAAAGTGAGCAGAACCAGAACATTTTACACAGTAACAGTAACACTGTGCAATGATCAACTATGATTGCCTTAGCCCTTCTCATCAATACAATGATTCAAGGCAATTCCAAAAGACTCATGACAGAAAATGCTATCCATATCCAGAGAAAGAGCTATGGAGTCTGAATGCAGATCAAAGCATACTATTTTCTCTGTGTATGTGTGTGTGTTTTTCCCCTTTGTTCTGTTTCTTCTTTCATAACATGACTAATGTGGAAATATGTTTTCATGAATGCACATGTAAAACCTAAATCAGATTGCTTGCCATCTTGAAAAGGGAGTATGGGAGGGAGGGGATATGTAAGGGAGGGAGGAAAAATTTGAAACTTAAAATTTTATAAAAATTAATGTTGAAAACTATCTTTACATGTAACTGGAAAAAATAAAATACTATTCACTAAAAAAAGAATGTTGCAAACTTTATATGTAATTGTTAAAAAATAAAATATTTAAAAAAGAAAAAAAAGAAATGAGAATTTGAGCTGAAACTTTCAGGAAACCAGGAAGCCATGAGGTAGAGTTAAAGAGAGGGCACATTCCAGGCATGGAGGACAGGCAGTGAAAATGCTGCTAGTCAGGAAATGGAGTATAATACTTGAGAAACGAAAAGGAGATCATTATTGCTGAATCTCAGAGTAAATGAAGAGGTGCTAGGTATAAGAAAGATAGGCAGGGAACAGCTAATGAAGGGCTTTAAAAACCAAATGCAGGGTTTAATATTGGATCCAGGAGGTAACAGGGAAACATTGGAGTTTATTGAATAAATGGTGACATAGTCAAATTTGTGATTTAGGAAGATCACTTTGGGACCGGAGTGGAAAATGTACTGGGATGGAGAGACTCAAGGCAGAAAGAACTATCAGAAGGCTATTGTAATAGTCCAGGAAATGAGGTCCTGCACCAGGTTGGCAACTGGGTTACCGAAAATTTAAAGCAAATGTACTCATTCATCATCTGTCAAGTGGACATTAACAATGCCTCAACAAAATATTGAATGTACTATCAGTGGGGATGTTCATATCTTTTAGAAGAAGGTATCCTCAATGGCAGAACAAAATCCTTATCCATATGGTCTTACCTTCTACCCATCCATGATTTTGTGTATATTCTCTCCACTACGCAGACTACAACTTTTTGTGGCTTAAACAATCTTTGAGAACTATCATGACTGAAAAATGAATCGTTGTGGCTGGGCTAGTGATAAGTCTGTCAGAACATAGGTAGGCCAGTTTTTGATTGAGAGACATACCTGAAGCACTTCCATTCTGGTAGGATTAACTGAAGCCTGCATTTAAGTTTGTAAAGCTTTTGAGAATGTTTAAAAAAAAACTATTATATTTGGTGTTACCATTTCCTCTTCTTTCACTCTCTTGTAATCCCTCTTCATTCTGACTTCCCACTTCATGAGTCAATTGAAACCACTTTCACTAAAGTCACCAGTGATTTCTTAATTGCCAAATCTAACAACTTTTTTTCAACCTTCATCTTTCTTGACCTTTCTGAAGCATCTGACACTCTTAAATATTCTCCCCAATATTCTCTCCTCTCTAGACTTTTATAGCACTGCTTTCTTGGTTCTCTTCCAACCAATGTGACTGTTCCTCAGATTCTGTCATTAGATTTTTTTGTCCATGTAATACCCACTAATGCTGGTGAACCCTAAGGCTCTAAGCTCATTTTTTTTTTCTTTTCTTTATACATCCTCTAATTTAGAGATCTCATCAGCTCCTATGGGTTCAATTATCATGGCTGTGCAGATCCCAGATCTTTATGACTACTTCTAGTCTCTCTCTCTCTCTTGAGCTGGAGCAGCCTATTGGACATTTAGAACTGAATGACCCAGAGGCATCTCAAACACAGCATGTCCAAAACATAACTCATTATCTTTTCCCTCAAACTCACCCTTCTTTGAAACTTCCCTGTTACTGTCAAGGACGCCACCATCCCTCCAGTCAACAATCTCAGTGTCTTCCTTGATTTCTTACTTTCATTGATTTCTTACTTTCATTGATTTCTTACTCACATTTCCAATCAGCCGTCAAATGTCATTTGTTTCTCTGAGGTATCTCTTAAATATATCTCCTTCTTTCCATTCACATAGCTGTCACTCTCATAAGACCCAAATTGCCTCTTGCACATGCTATTGTAATAGCTTTATAATTGTTCCATCCTCTACTCCATGAACTTCAAAGGCTCCCTACTATTTCTAGGATTAAGTGCCAACTGCTTTGTTTTGGCATTTAAAAACTTTAATAATCTGACCCCTTCCTATATTTCCAGGGTTCTTCCACTTAATTCCTTTACATATATTTTATTGTCTGTCTATATAGGCCTATTACTGTTCCTCACACATGAGAGTTGATCTTTACAATGGGTATCTCCAGAATGCCAGAAATGTCTTTTCCAACCTCAACCTCTTAGAATCCCTGACTTTTTTCAAAACTCATTTTAAAAAACCACCTCTTTTAGGAGTCTTATTTGAATATCCCCAATAGACAGAGCTTTCCCTTCTAAACTCACATTCCAATATACTCTGTATACGTGTATTTACATGTTTTTTTTTTTTACTTTTTAAATATCTTCTGAACCTAGCACAGTGCCTGGAATGAAATAAGGGATAGGGAATAGACCTATTATTTCAATGGTGTAAGAGGTTCTCAAGTAAGCAAACTCTCCCTATCAAAGATTGGCACTTAATTTATAGCTTTATAGAGTTGACTAGGGCATTAACTAGGGTTATGAAGCCAATATGTATCATAGGGAAGAGTTGAACCCAGTAGTTCCACTATATAACAGCTGTCTACATAGTAAGAACTTGCTTTTTGATTGGTTGATCACTTCTATGCTAAGATGAGGCACCAGAGTCATAATAACAATTGAAGTGTATATAACGTATTAAGGTTTGTAAAATGCTTTACAAACATTAGTAAATTTGATCATCACAACAACAACTAAAGGCACTATAGATACCATTATCCTTATTTTCCAGATGAGGAAACTGAGGTTCAGAGCTTAAGGGACTTGCCTAGGGTCATACAATAAGTGGTGTTGGAAGTGGGATTTGAACCATTTTTTTTCCAACTCCAGGGTTAGCACTCTACCTACTATATCATATACAGTAGGAGTTTTATGAATGTGTCCTACTAAAGTCCCCTCACCAAAAAAAAAAGGCTAGAATCAACATAGTAATTAAATCTCCAACTTTTAAAAATTGCTAAATAGCAAAAACAAAATATATTGAAAGCATTTCTCAGCTCTAGGCAGTGAATGTCTATATGATGGCAGATCATATTTTTTTTAAAAATATGTATTTATTTATTTTTATTTTCAAAATTCACTTTTATAAGATTTTGAGTTCCATTTTTCCCCTTCCTCTCTCTTCTTGCCCCTCACCAAGACAGCAAGCAAACTGATGTAGGCTATACATGTATAATTATATTAATTATATTTCCACATTAGTCATGTTGTGAAAGAAGAATCAGAACAAAAGAGAAAAAAACATGAGAAAGAAAAAAAAAACAAAAGCAAAAGTGAAAATAGTATGCTTTAATCTGAATTCAGACTCCATAGTTCTTTCTCTGGATGTGGATAGTATTTTCCACCATGAATTTTTTGGAATTGTCTTAGATCATTGGATTGCTGAGAAGAGCTAAGTGTATCAAAGTTGATCATTATACAATGTTGCTATTACTGTGTACAATGTTCTGCTGGTTCTTCTCATTTTACCCAGCATCAGTTCATTTAAGTTTTTCCAGGTTTTTCTGAAATCTGCCTGCTCATCATTTCTTTTGGCACAATAGTATTCCATTACATTCATATACCACAACTTGTTCAACCATTCCCCAATTGATGGGCATCCCCTCAATTTCTAATCCTTTGCCCCCACAAAAAAAAAGCTGCTATAAATGTTTTTCTGCATGTGGGTTCTTTTCCCTTTTTATGACCTCTTTTAGATATAGTTGTATTAGTGGTATTGCTGGATCAAAGTGTATACACAGTTTTATAGCCCTTAAAGCATAGTTCCAAATTGCTCTCCAGAATGGTTAGATAATCATTTTCATTTTTGAAGGCACATAATACACAGGTCTAGGAAGCAGTCAGTTCTATTGGAGTTTGTCCTGTTCAGACCACATCTGGAATATAGTTCCACAGTTTAGGAAGGAAGTGATAAAATGGTGAGCCAGAGGAAGTGATGAAGGGCCTTGATAACCTACCATATAATAATTCTTGATAAATTGAAAGAGCTGGAAATGCTTATACTGGAGAGAAGAGACATGGAGAGAAGAGCTTATGGAGACATATTATCTGCCCTTGAGTATTTGAGGGACTTTCATGTGAAGGAGAGATCACACTTGTTCTGTTTGACTCCAGAGGGCAGCACTAGGAAAAATGTGTGGAGGTAGC
>NW_020950307.1:0-8018 GCF_900497805.2 Vombatus ursinus | reverse complement strand
CAACCCAAAAGGCAACCTTAGGGAGATGGAAAAACAAAAAACCTCCAAGCTTTAAAAAAAAAAAGAGAAAGATTTAAAAAAAAAGAAAAATATAATTTTTTCAACCTTATCGGCCAACATGTCACCCTTAAAGATGGCAAGCAAATAGCAGAAAGCAAAACTTTTTAATCAATGGTCTATAGCCATTTCCTCTGGGAATTATTATTTTTTATCAGAGAGAGTCAGGGCCTGTGATCAACACCAAAAATAATCTTCCATCATGGTTAGTGACAATGGAAACCTTTTTTGGACTCTTTTATCAATCAGTAAATATGTATTAGACAGATATTGGCTATGATAAGTATAGTGGTGGGTGGCGGGGCGAGCAGGGCAGAGGGGGAAATGCAAAGAAGTATCAGGCACACTTGCCATCAATAAAATTACAGTTTAACTGGTGAGACAGAGTATAATGATGTTCTTGTTTTAATCCAACAATCCAAGGTGCTAAGTGTTGAATGAGTAGCCCAGGCAGAAGTACCACAGTTCTGGGGAGTTGAAATTCTTATAAGCTTCAACTTTCCCAAGCTGCAAATCCAAATGATAGCACCATAGCTCTGCCAATAGCTTTCAATTGCTTTATGTCTCTATTTTTAATTAAAAACCAATCCAAGTCACAAAGAGACAAGGAATATATTAGAAGGGCATATCAAAACAAGGCAGGGTTTCTATAATGAAACAGCATGAACTATGGAGAATTATTCAAATTCCTCCTTTTAGAAAATGAAAAGTAAAGGCTGCAACTAACACAGCACCTGAGATATAGAGAGATACATGAACATATGTGTGTTGTATTCATATTATATATGCATGAATATTTGTGTATGTGTGTATACATACACACATACACACATACATACAAATACCTGAAGATGCTATGATTCCTGTAAAGAATTCCCAAAGAAGGAGCTGGTTCTCAGATCGGAAATTCTTTCCACCTATCTCACTAACTGATCACATCCCACCTATCTGTGACTTAGTGAAAAGGGCTGTAGGGTCATACATTGATGAAGAGCTAAAATGGACCTTAGAGGTCATCTAGTCCAACTCACTTCATTTTACATGTGAAGAAATTAAGGCCCAAAACCATACAGGTAAATAAATGGTAAAGAAGGAATTTTAATTTAGGTCTGTTTCCAAATCCAAAAATCTTATTGCACCACATGAATCCTAGAGACTTTCTTACTATAGATAGAATTTAAGTGACATGCCCAAGGTCATACAATTAGTAAACACGAGAAGCAGATTTGAATTTAGATCTTCTCGACTCCAAGCTCAGTACTCTAACCATTACTACACTGCCTCTTCATATTCATCTTTAATAAATATTAATTTTGTTCTTCACATTTTCCCCAAGATTTAAGCCCAAGCAGTTCATATTGGTTTCTAAAATAAAACTCAAGGAACAAGAATTGTAGCTCAATTCTCAGGCTTCAAGCGATTGGAATATGCATATATATTATTGTTGGGCAATACTATATATAAGGCTGCTTGATATTTTTTAATTCATTTCCTACAAATATACTCAATTCTCTTTTTCTATGTTGTCTCTGATGCACACTGGTCTTTATTCACTGGCCTGTCAGGCAGGTATTCGAATTATGAGCAGTATAGCAAATAAAAGGTAACTGTTCAAAAACTTCCTATAATTTTTTTTGGTAACATCTGTTCATTTGCAATAGTGTTTGAGTCTGAGAATAGATCGTTCTTTAATGCAATGCCATTCAGCAGGGTAAGAGAAAATGTTCACTGTTTACAGTATTCAGTTATTGCAGCAGAGTTAATTACCAGCAATCACACATTTTACCTTATAACACCATTTCACACTTTCCTAGGATGTATTTTGCAGAGATCTCATTTGCTTAAGAGCCATTATAATAGTTTTCATCCACAAAATTGTCACTGCCCTCCCCCACCTGCTAGGCAAACAGACCTTTAGCTTGTGTAAAAAATCCTGAGATAGGATCCATCCTGTGGGTGGAGAGGCTAGTGGCAACAAATTGTTCTTATATGCTTTGGGTCCCTATCTGCCTTAACCTTCTTAAAATGACTTCTCATCTTTCTTCTGAGATGACCACTTTGATCTCTACACACAAAGTACTTCTGGACCCCTCCACAACATTTGTACTAAGATCAATAGAAAGGACCCAACCACACATAAAGAGGAGAAGAATATGAATGCTCCAGCAGAAAAACCTTCCTTGGCAATACATGAAAGGAATTTAACAGGATTAAAACTTAGATCATCATGGGAAAAAAAATGCTCCTCACTTTCTTAACAAAGTGCTGCCCATCTTCTCATAAATGAGATGGTTCTTTTTTGAGGCACAAAAAATGTATTACAATAAAAATCAGAACCCAAGTACTCATGGCAACCATACATCCCAAGTTTCAGGACAGTCCCAATTTTAAGAAAATACTTTTTGTTTTTTTACTAGACTACAAAAAAGAATCTCATTTATCATTCCAGGTGTCCTGATTTTTAGCTCAGAAAATGTGTGTCACCATACATAGACTATACACATTTCACCTTTAAAAAGTGAACAATGTTCTTATCAGGAAGGACAGTGGTGCATCTAAGAGAGCTAGAAGGTTCCTTTATATTAAACTGTGACATTGAACTATTCTTATTCCCATTTATACTGCCAACTCACCTCAAAACATTTCATTTAGGGACAAGAGGGACCACTTAATTGTCAAACAAGGATTTAATTTGTGCAGAGGAACCCACATAACAGAAAAAAATGTAAAAGGGGAATGGAGGAACAGTTATCTGACAGATGGAAGCAATGTAGACAGTGTGTCTACACGGCTTAATACAAAACTTTACAACAATGGCTCTGTAGGGCTCCAGCTTTCATATGAGGGATGCTTCAACTTTCTTGTAATTTATTTATAACCAAATATAAACATTTTATTACAGAAAAGAGGAAATTTATTCAAAATAAAATCCTAATATTTAGAGATACTTCTGCACTTTACAAGCTGAAGTTGTTTTTACAAAAAAAAATCATTTTTTTTGGTGGGTCTTCATTGGGACCTCATTAACACCACATTCTTGTGGCAACAGAGAGGTCTCACAACAGACTTGTCTGAGAGTTGATTCCTCTCTGTTTCTGACTAGATAAAAATTTTTCCATCTAGATAAATCAAACAGAAAAAAATGCCCATTCTTGCCTTATTTATCTTGATGTATGAGTTCAAAATTATTTAACTATGAAGATACACTGTCTAAACAAACCTCCTTATTCTGACATCAGGGTTATACTTTTGTTGCATGTACCAGAAATTACTTGGTATTCAATTATTATGCATTTTTCTGTTTACTTATCTGTGTGCACACTGCTTCTCCAGAGTAGAAGGTAGGCTCTTCAAGGGCAGAAAATGTGTTCATTTTTGCCTTTGCATCTCCAGTATGGAGCGGTTTCTGGCACACAGCAGACATTTAATGTTTATTAAATTATACTCAACTAAAATAAACTGAATTGATATCTCACTAAATATCCACGTAAAAACCTCATGTTGTTATTGTTTCACTATCAACAATTCCCCAAAATTTATATCTGCACATTCTAGTTTTTTTCTTATACCTTTTTCTGATTGACTAGCAGAAAAAAATTCTATTTGTGACTGTTAAGAATTTTTATAATGACTTTTATCAGTATAAATTTTTTGTATACCATATGTATTATTATAATGGGGCAGAAAAAATACATGGCCATTAAAAAAAAAAGAATGGGGTTTAGCTATTGAATGCAAGATATAAATAACCAGGAAATGCAATGACTTGTTATTTCCTTCTAATGCTCCTATCTTGGGCATGACTGTTATCATTTCCAAATGCACATAACATGGTAATGTACACTATTCCAAATGTAATATAATATTTTCCATTACTGCTTATAACCCTGACATGCTTTTCTAACAAGTTGCTTGCAACAGTTGCATATCATAAAAAGGGATCACAGATGTATCACAGATGAAAATAACAGTGTTGTATCCTCATAATCCATTATTTGGTTTGCAATGTTTTAAGTCATTCTACATAAAGTCGCAAATCCACATTATTCTGAAGTGTTAGATTTTGCAACCAGATCTCTGAATTAGCTGAGAAGACCAAGGGTACATGTTGGTTTTCCTAAGATTAGCTGACTTACTGGCTATAAATTTTAGAATTTTGCACTTTTTCAATGTTAGAAATTAATAAATAAAAGGCCATTGCTAAAAAGTTTTGCCAAACCACAAGCCTTATCAATGACCCAGAATCTGAAGAATAGGAGCTATCAGCATTTATGAATGAGAAAACAGATGAAGAGCAGATTTCCATTTAGAATCCAAAAATGTAATCAAATCAAGTTTCTGAGTGAATATGTGTATATGATCTCAAGCATCTGAAGTCATGTTCTTAATTTACCCCCCAGAGCATCAAAGGAGTGGCTCATGCACAGCCAGATAAAAATATATCTCCTTTGAGAGAATAATTAAAGAAGCAAACATTATGTAATTTACATGTAGTAAATACCCCAAAGTATACAAAGGCAAATTAGAGCATTCTCTGTGGTACACACAGCATACATAGAAAGTTTTCATAAAAAGGTGTGTGTGGAGGAGTAAATATTAGCATCATCAAATTGAGAAGGGTAAGAAAGCGGAATCAGAGTTACACAAAATAAAGAAAAAAGAGTGAAAGTTAAAATGCAATATTATTAAGTAAAATGGAAGGAAATTAGGATTATTTTAAGAAACAATAAAGAATGAATATTCAAAGTACTTCTCAAGTACCATACAACTCAGGACCTGTTTGGCATAAAATTGGATTTCAGCCAGAATGTCCCAAATTTTACAAGCACAGTTTATTAGCTAGGTAACCACAATTTCCCTTTTGTTACTTAATATTAATCATTAGTTCCTAAAATCAAATAGTTAAATTTTAAAAGGCATAAGGCCAACAATTTCATATATCCACAAAATCTCCTTGAAGAAAGGAAACAAAGAAAGAAAAAAGAAAGTCCTCTAAATAGTCTCATGACTTCAAGTAAAATATTCATCTTCAAGGCCACTTAGGAATCTACTTTGAAAAGCATTTTACTCTGATACTGTAGGATATTTTCCCATCTCTAACACTTTATAAGTTGGCCACGATGGGCACTTATTAGACATCTAAGAACTCACATTGTGCTACATTTTCTGTAAGCTCCACTCATTGAAGGCAGTTCTGCACTGAGTAGGTACTCAAAAGTAAGTCAAATGAAATAGTGAAGGAATGAATGAACACTCATTTTACAGAAAAAGACATTGAGTTTCCCATAAACCAAAAGCACCTCTTCCTCCCCCACCCCTTCCCCCCCCCACCCCGTCCCTCCCAGGATCTCTAAGACAGTCTCTCATTTTTCATCTTTAGCTTGAAAATCATAATAAAATCATTACAGATTGGTTTGTCAGTTGGTGTAAAAAACCTACATTTACCATACAGTATAAAGTAGATATATAGCTATTTTAGGATGTTTATGTTACACAAATCATGAATGATATATGAAGCTAAAAATCAGTTGCTAATTCTCCTACCTCATAGGGTCGTGTCCAGAACACAGCAATCTATGTAATTTTCAAATCTTTAGGCAGAGTGTTGATTTTTAAAGACTAAACTCTAATTTCAGGTTACACTACTAGTTTTAATTGGGAGAAGGGAGATTTTTAATTAGGTGGAAGGGAATTCTAATAAGCTTATTCAACTATTTGAGATGGAAAATGGGGGGGGGGGTCACAGCAAGATGTTCCCCAGACCCTCCAACTCAGGAAAGTACAGTAGATGGGAATTGTTTCTTCCCTCCCCCTCCCGTAGAAAGCCACCACTAACTTTCATTTAAAAACGAAGCAGGCCTATTTAAATAAACAGAATACATATTTACAAGTAAATAAAATCTTCCTCCTGGGACAAGTTTCTGAGGCCATTTGACAGTCTTCTCTCTGCTCTTCTCTAAAGTCCTCAGAAGCCCAACCACTGAAACATTTGTTGCACTATGTAGGGTAAGGGTTAGAAATCCTGGAACCTGCTGTTCAAACCATAAACAGAAACAACTCAAAGCAGAATGCAAGTCAGGGGAAAAAACTTTTTGAAACAAAAAAGCTTAAAATGACATATTTATGCTTTCTAATTATGCACCTCTACAAGAGACACATTTCCTCCCCGATTTTCCTCATCGTAGAGAAAATCTCATCTATCCATTTGTGCAGCCTTTAAAAAAGTAGCCCTCGATTTGATTCATCATAAAGTCTTGGTTTCTGCATCCCTCATTTTATTACCTTAAAGCCCACATCTTTTCCTTGAGTCCTTCTGCCTTCCATTCCCTCTAAACTAAGCATGTGCCAATCTGTCTAACCCTGTTCCAAAGTGAATCACGTGTTCTGCTTGCTTCTTCAGAAGATGTATAACTAACCATTTGTATCTTTCTGCCATAATTCTATTTTGTTCCTCCTCCTTAATTGATCCAACACATAAACAATAGAGCTTCAACAGCAAAACAGCTCCTTCCAACAGAAGATGGAATGTTCAACGTAAGATGTACGGTTCTTAGACTCCTGAATAACAGTAATCTTTGTCCAACACAAAATTTTATGTAATGTATTTCAAACATACACAAGTATCCATAACACGAGGGCAGACATTTTTCAGGCCTATTATTCCAAAGCCCTATACAGTTCCTATCACAGTAATTAAGAATTATGTCACACTGTACTGTATGTGAAACTGATTTCTTGATTTTTAAAACACACTGTCCAAAGAAAGCATCAATATGGATTCCTATCTGAGAAAGGACATTATCTTGCAATCACCCTAACAGAGCAGAATTTGAAGGTTGACTTTTTTCCCCTCGTTAATGGGAAATTGTCCTATACTCTGCCCATTTTATTTCTGGCCCAAATGGACCAGTTCCAAAGGTAAATCACTGTCATTTTCAAACACACAATAGGTCACTATTCAGCTCCACAAGAGTAGCTGAGGGATTGATTCTTGATTCTTTGCTAGGACCTGTTCTGAAGAGAGCCCTTCATGTGGGTTGGCTCATAAGACCAAAAGCTCCCATCACATCAACAACCTCTACCACTCACACCACCACAAACCCCAACACTCCGACCCCAAGCCTTTCTTTCCTTGTGAAGGAGCGGTGCAGCTGAGAAAGCCTGCCACCAAATCTTCCCTAAGAAGCTCTAATCTTCTCTCGCTCTTGCTCTAGTCGCCAGGTTGCAACAGAATTTCACTTCTTTTACAACATTTGCCGCCTCTTTTTCACATCTCACTTTAAGCCTCCTTTGACCTAGCTTCCGAGAGCCACCACCACCACCACCACCACCACCACCACCCCCTTCCTCCATGTCACCACATCAAACCTCCTTCTGAAGCCCACCGTTTCTCCCTCCCTACACCCCAAAATGCATTCCTAATACATGCACCCAAGGAAGAACAAACCTGTATTATCTATTATACATAGATAATATATGTCTGTACATATACGTATATATAGGAATCTACATAAAACATGATCCACAGTATATGCGATATATGTGCACGAACACACATTTTCCCGACTCCAATTATCCTAACGGAAATAGCACGCTCCCACGGAGCTCAGGCAAAGAAACTGGGAGTTGAATCCCTATTTCTCACTCCCCCTCCCTCACCCCCAAATCCACATGCCCTGCCCCCTCTTGCCATGATACGACTTTCATATGCACTGTGTCCACATCTGATACACACGCATACACAATGGCTAGCCCTTGAGTTTGCATATGCCCTGGCACATACACCAGAGTAGCTTTTAAGATTGGGGGGAGGGGAGGCATGGGGGGCATAGGGCATGCATATGGAAAGATACACTCCATAAGGGCACCGCGCGCGCGTGCGTGTATGTGCGTGTGTGTGCGCGCGTGTGGTGGTGTGGTGTGTGTGTGTATGTGTGTGTATCTGTGTTGGGTACTGGGGG
>NW_020950306.1:0-8022 GCF_900497805.2 Vombatus ursinus | reverse complement strand
CAACCCAAAAGGCAACCTTAGGGAGATGGAAAAACAAAAAACCTCCAGGCTTTAAAAAAAAAAAGAGAAAGATTTAAAAAAAAAGAAAAATATAATTTTTTCAACCTTATCGGCCAACATGTCACCCTTAAAGATGGCAAGCAAATAGCAGAAAGCAAAACTTTTTAATCAATGGTCTATAGCCATTTCCTCTGGGAATTATTATTTTTTATCAGAGAGAGTCAGGGCCTGTGATCAACACCAAAAATAATCTTCCATCATGGTTAGTGACAATGGAAACCTTTTTTGGACTCTTTTATCAATCAGTAAATATGTATTAGACAGATATTGGCTATGATAAGTATAGTGGTGGGTGGCGGGGCGAGCAGGGCAGAGGGGGAAATGCAAAGAAGTATCAGGCACACTTGCCATCAATAAAATTACAGTTTAACTGGTGAGACAGAGTATAATGATGTTCTTGTTTTAATCCAACAATCCAAGGTGCTAAGTGTTGAATGAGTAGCCCAGGCAGAAGTACCACAGTTCTGGGGAGTTGAAATTCTTATAAGCTTCAACTTTCCCAAGCTGCAAATCCAAATGATAGCACCATAGCTCTGCCAATAGCTTTCAATTGCTTTATGTCTCTATTTTTAATTAAAAACCAATCCAAGTCACAAAGAGACAAGGAATATATTAGAAGGGCATATCAAAACAAGGCAGGGTTTCTATAATGAAACAGCATGAACTATGGAGAATTATTCAAATTCCTCCTTTTAGAAAATGAAAAGTAAAGGCTGCAACTAACACAGCACCTGAGATATAGAGAGATACATGAACATATGTGTGTTGTATTCATATTATATATGCATGAATATTTGTGTATGTGTGTATACATACACACATACACACATACATACAAATACCTGAAGATGCTATGATTCCTGTAAAGAATTCCCAAAGAAGGAGCTGGTTCTCAGATCGGAAATTCTTTCCACCTATCTCACTAACTGATCACATCCCACCTATCTGTGACTTAGTGAAAAGGGCTGTAGGGTCATACATTGATGAAGAGCTAAAATGGACCTTAGAGGTCATCTAGTCCAACTCACTTCATTTTACATGTGAAGAAATTAAGGCCCAAAACCATACAGGTAAATAAATGGTAAAGAAGGAATTTTAATTTAGGTCTGTTTCCAAATCCAAAAATCTTATTGCACCACATGAATCCTAGAGACTTTCTTACTATAGATAGAATTTAAGTGACATGCCCAAGGTCATACAATTAGTAAACACGAGAAGCAGATTTGAATTTAGATCTTCTCGACTCCAAGCTCAGTACTCTAACCATTACTACACTGCCTCTTCATATTCATCTTTAATAAATATTAATTTTGTTCTTCACATTTTCCCCAAGATTTAAGCCCAAGCAGTTCATATTGGTTTCTAAAATAAAACTCAAGGAACAAGAATTGTAGCTCAATTCTCAGGCTTCAAGCGATTGGAATATGCATATATATTATTGTTGGGCAATACTATATATAAGGCTGCTTGATATTTTTTAATTCATTTCCTACAAATATACTCAATTCTCTTTTTCTATGTTGTCTCTGATGCACACTGGTCTTTATTCACTGGCCTGTCAGGCAGGTATTCGAATTATGAGCAGTATAGCAAATAAAAGGTAACTGTTCAAAAACTTCCTATAATTTTTTTTGGTAACATCTGTTCATTTGCAATAGTGTTTGAGTCTGAGAATAGATCGTTCTTTAATGCAATGCCATTCAGCAGGGTAAGAGAAAATGTTCACTGTTTACAGTATTCAGTTATTGCAGCAGAGTTAATTACCAGCAATCACACATTTTACCTTATAACACCATTTCACACTTTCCTAGGATGTATTTTGCAGAGATCTCATTTGCTTAAGAGCCATTATAATAGTTTTCATCCACAAAATTGTCACTGCCCTCCCCCACCTGCTAGGCAAACAGACCTTTAGCTTGTGTAAAAAATCCTGAGATAGGATCCATCCTGTGGGTGGAGAGGCTAGTGGCAACAAATTGTTCTTATATGCTTTGGGTCCCTATCTGCCTTAACCTTCTTAAAATGACTTCTCATCTTTCTTCTGAGATGACCACTTTGATCTCTACACACAAAGTACTTCTGGACCCCTCCACAACATTTGTACTAAGATCAATAGAAAGGACCCAACCACACATAAAGAGGAGAAGAATATGAATGCTCCAGCAGAAAAACCTTCCTTGGCAATACATGAAAGGAATTTAACAGGATTAAAACTTAGATCATCATGGGAAAAAAAATGCTCCTCACTTTCTTAACAAAGTGCTGCCCATCTTCTCATAAATGAGATGGTTCTTTTTTGAGGCACAAAAAATGTATTACAATAAAAATCAGAACCCAAGTACTCATGGCAACCATACATCCCAAGTTTCAGGACAGTCCCAATTTTAAGAAAATACTTTTTGTTTTTTTACTAGACTACAAAAAAGAATCTCATTTATCATTCCAGGTGTCCTGATTTTTAGCTCAGAAAATGTGTGTCACCATACATAGACTATACACATTTCACCTTTAAAAAGTGAACAATGTTCTTATCAGGAAGGACAGTGGTGCATCTAAGAGAGCTAGAAGGTTCCTTTATATTAAACTGTGACATTGAACTATTCTTATTCCCATTTATACTGCCAACTCACCTCAAAACATTTCATTTAGGGACAAGAGGGACCACTTAATTGTCAAACAAGGATTTAATTTGTGCAGAGGAACCCACATAACAGAAAAAAATGTAAAAGGGGAATGGAGGAACAGTTATCTGACAGATGGAAGCAATGTAGACAGTGTGTCTACACGGCTTAATACAAAACTTTACAACAATGGCTCTGTAGGGCTCCAGCTTTCATATGAGGGATGCTTCAACTTTCTTGTAATTTATTTATAACCAAATATAAACATTTTATTACAGAAAAGAGGAAATTTATTCAAAATAAAATCCTAATATTTAGAGATACTTCTGCACTTTACAAGCTGAAGTTGTTTTTACAAAAAAAAATCATTTTTTTTGGTGGGTCTTCATTGGGACCTCATTAACACCACATTCTTGTGGCAACAGAGAGGTCTCACAACAGACTTGTCTGAGAGTTGATTCCTCTCTGTTTCTGACTAGATAAAAATTTTTCCATCTAGATAAATCAAACAGAAAAAAATGCCCATTCTTGCCTTATTTATCTTGATGTATGAGTTCAAAATTATTTAACTATGAAGATACACTGTCTAAACAAACCTCCTTATTCTGACATCAGGGTTATACTTTTGTTGCATGTACCAGAAATTACTTGGTATTCAATTATTATGCATTTTTCTGTTTACTTATCTGTGTGCACACTGCTTCTCCAGAGTAGAAGGTAGGCTCTTCAAGGGCAGAAAATGTGTTCATTTTTGCCTTTGCATCTCCAGTATGGAGCGGTTTCTGGCACACAGCAGACATTTAATGTTTATTAAATTATACTCAACTAAAATAAACTGAATTGATATCTCACTAAATATCCACGTAAAAACCTCATGTTGTTATTGTTTCACTATCAACAATTCCCCAAAATTTATATCTGCACATTCTAGTTTTTTTCTTATACCTTTTTCTGATTGACTAGCAGAAAAAAATTCTATTTGTGACTGTTAAGAATTTTTATAATGACTTTTATCAGTATAAATTTTTTGTATACCATATGTATTATTATAATGGGGCAGAAAAAATACATGGCCATTAAAAAAAAAAAGAATGGGGTTTAGCTATTGAATGCAAGATATAAATAACCAGGAAATGCAATGACTTGTTATTTCCTTCTAATGCTCCTATCTTGGGCATGACTGTTATCATTTCCAAATGCACATAACATGGTAATGTACACTATTCCAAATGTAATATAATATTTTCCATTACTGCTTATAACCCTGACATGCTTTTCTAACAAGTTGCTTGCAACAGTTGCATATCATAAAAAGGGATCACAGATGTATCACAGATGAAAATAACAGTGTTGTATCCTCATAATCCATTATTTGGTTTGCAATGTTTTAAGTCATTCTACATAAAGTCGCAAATCCACATTATTCTGAAGTGTTAGATTTTGCAACCAGATCTCTGAATTAGCTGAGAAGACCAAGGGTACATGTTGGTTTTCCTAAGATTAGCTGACTTACTGGCTATAAATTTTAGAATTTTGCACTTTTTCAATGTTAGAAATTAATAAATAAAAGGCCATTGCTAAAAAGTTTTGCCAAACCACAAGCCTTATCAATGACCCAGAATCTGAAGAATAGGAGCTATCAGCATTTATGAATGAGAAAACAGATGAAGAGCAGATTTCCATTTAGAATCCAAAAATGTAATCAAATCAAGTTTCTGAGTGAATATGTGTATATGATCTCAAGCATCTGAAGTCATGTTCTTAATTTACCCCCCAGAGCATCAAAGGAGTGGCTCATGCACAGCCAGATAAAAATATATCTCCTTTGAGAGAATAATTAAAGAAGCAAACATTATGTAATTTACATGTAGTAAATACCCCAAAGTATACAAAGGCAAATTAGAGCATTCTCTGTGGTACACACAGCATACATAGAAAGTTTTCATAAAAAGGTGTGTGTGGAGGAGTAAATATTAGCATCATCAAATTGAGAAGGGTAAGAAAGCGGAATCAGAGTTACACAAAATAAAGAAAAAAGAGTGAAAGTTAAAATGCAATATTATTAAGTAAAATGGAAGGAAATTAGGATTATTTTAAGAAACAATAAAGAATGAATATTCAAAGTACTTCTCAAGTACCATACAACTCAGGACCTGTTTGGCATAAAATTGGATTTCAGCCAGAATGTCCCAAATTTTACAAGCACAGTTTATTAGCTAGGTAACCACAATTTCCCTTTTGTTACTTAATATTAATCATTAGTTCCTAAAATCAAATAGTTAAATTTTAAAAGGCATAAGGCCAACAATTTCATATATCCACAAAATCTCCTTGAAGAAAGGAAACAAAGAAAGAAAAAAGAAAGTCCTCTAAATAGTCTCATGACTTCAAGTAAAATATTCATCTTCAAGGCCACTTAGGAATCTACTTTGAAAAGCATTTTACTCTGATACTGTAGGATATTTTCCCATCTCTAACACTTTATAAGTTGGCCACGATGGGCACTTATTAGACATCTAAGAACTCACATTGTGCTACATTTTCTGTAAGCTCCACTCATTGAAGGCAGTTCTGCACTGAGTAGGTACTCAAAAGTAAGTCAAATGAAATAGTGAAGGAATGAATGAACACTCATTTTACAGAAAAAGACATTGAGTTTCCCATAAACCAAAAGCACCTCTTCCTCCCCCACCCCTTCCCCCCCCCACCCCGTCCCTCCCAGGATCTCTAAGACAGTCTCTCATTTTTCATCTTTAGCTTGAAAATCATAATAAAATCATTACAGATTGGTTTGTCAGTTGGTGTAAAAAACCTACATTTACCATACAGTATAAAGTAGATATATAGCTATTTTAGGATGTTTATGTTACACAAATCATGAATGATATATGAAGCTAAAAATCAGTTGCTAATTCTCCTACCTCATAGGGTCGTGTCCAGAACACAGCAATCTATGTAATTTTCAAATCTTTAGGCAGAGTGTTGATTTTTAAAGACTAAACTCTAATTTCAGGTTACACTACTAGTTTTAATTGGGAGAAGGGAGATTTTTAATTAGGTGGAAGGGAATTCTAATAAGCTTATTCAACTATTTGAGATGGAAAATGGGGGGGGGGGTCACAGCAAGATGTTCCCCAGACCCTCCAACTCAGGAAAGTACAGTAGATGGGAATTGTTTCTTCCCTCCCCCTCCCGTAGAAAGCCACCACTAACTTTCATTTAAAAACGAAGCAGGCCTATTTAAATAAACAGAATACATATTTACAAGTAAATAAAATCTTCCTCCTGGGACAAGTTTCTGAGGCCATTTGACAGTCTTCTCTCTGCTCTTCTCTAAAGTCCTCAGAAGCCCAACCACTGAAACATTTGTTGCACTATGTAGGGTAAGGGTTAGAAATCCTGGAACCTGCTGTTCAAACCATAAACAGAAACAACTCAAAGCAGAATGCAAGTCAGGGGAAAAAACTTTTTGAAACAAAAAAGCTTAAAATGACATATTTATGCTTTCTAATTATGCACCTCTACAAGAGACACATTTCCTCCCCGATTTTCCTCATCGTAGAGAAAATCTCATCTATCCATTTGTGCAGCCTTTAAAAAAGTAGCCCTCGATTTGATTCATCATAAAGTCTTGGTTTCTGCATCCCTCATTTTATTACCTTAAAGCCCACATCTTTTCCTTGAGTCCTTCTGCCTTCCATTCCCTCTAAACTAAGCATGTGCCAATCTGTCTAACCCTGTTCCAAAGTGAATCACGTGTTCTGCTTGCTTCTTCAGAAGATGTATAACTAACCATTTGTATCTTTCTGCCATAATTCTATTTTGTTCCTCCTCCTTAATTGATCCAACACATAAACAATAGAGCTTCAACAGCAAAACAGCTCCTTCCAACAGAAGATGGAATGTTCAACGTAAGATGTACGGTTCTTAGACTCCTGAATAACAGTAATCTTTGTCCAACACAAAATTTTATGTAATGTATTTCAAACATACACAAGTATCCATAACACGAGGGCAGACATTTTTCAGGCCTATTATTCCAAAGCCCTATACAGTTCCTATCACAGTAATTAAGAATTATGTCACACTGTACTGTATGTGAAACTGATTTCTTGATTTTTAAAACACACTGTCCAAAGAAAGCATCAATATGGATTCCTATCTGAGAAAGGACATTATCTTGCAATCACCCTAACAGAGCAGAATTTGAAGGTTGACTTTTTTCCCCTCGTTAATGGGAAATTGTCCTATACTCTGCCCATTTTATTTCTGGCCCAAATGGACCAGTTCCAAAGGTAAATCACTGTCATTTTCAAACACACAATAGGTCACTATTCAGCTCCACAAGAGTAGCTGAGGGATTGATTCTTGATTCTTTGCTAGGACCTGTTCTGAAGAGAGCCCTTCATGTGGGTTGGCTCATAAGACCAAAAGCTCCCATCACATCAACAACCTCTACCACTCACACCACCACAAACCCCAACACTCCGACCCCAAGCCTTTCTTTCCTTGTGAAGGAGCGGTGCAGCTGAGAAAGCCTGCCACCAAATCTTCCCTAAGAAGCTCTAATCTTCTCTCGCTCTTGCTCTAGTCGCCAGGTTGCAACAGAATTTCACTTCTTTTACAACATTTGCCGCCTCTTTTTCACATCTCACTTTAAGCCTCCTTTGACCTAGCTTCCGAGAGCCACCACCACCACCACCACCACCACCACCACCACCCCCTTCCTCCATGTCACCACATCAAACCTCCTTCTGAAGCCCACCGTTTCTCCCTCCCTACACCCCAAAATGCATTCCTAATACATGCACCCAAGGAAGAACAAACCTGTATTATCTATTATACATAGATAATATATGTCTGTACATATACGTATATATAGGAATCTACATAAAACATGATCCACAGTATATGCGATATATGTGCACGAACACACATTTTCCCGACTCCAATTATCCTAACGGAAATAGCACGCTCCCACGGAGCTCAGGCAAAGAAACTGGGAGTTGAATCCCTATTTCTCACTCCCCCTCCCTCACCCCCAAATCCACATGCCCTGCCCCCTCTTGCCATGATACGACTTTCATATGCACTGTGTCCACATCTGATACACACGCATACACAATGGCTAGCCCTTGAGTTTGCATATGCCCTGGCACATACACCAGAGTAGCTTTTAAGATTGGGGGGAGGGGAGGCATGGGGGGCATAGGGCATGCATATGGAAAGATACACTCCATAAGGGCACCGCGCGCGCGTGCGTGTATGTGCGTGTGTGTGCGCGCGTGTGGTGGTGTGGTGTGTGTGTGTATGTGTGTGTATCTGTGTTGGGTACTGGGGG
>NW_020950305.1:0-9911 GCF_900497805.2 Vombatus ursinus | reverse complement strand
CCAGAGTCATTCTTCCTAACTGCTTCAGACACAACCCCCCAGTACCCCCAGAAAACACACACGCGCGCGCGCTCCTTTCTCACTCACCGCCGCGGGCCGCGGCGGCAGCTAACCCCTGGGCTGGTTGTGGGAAGAGGGACTGGGGGGTGGGAGGGGGAAAAGGGGGGGGTCTGGGGTAAGGTAGGGTAGGAAGGGGAGGGAAAGGTGGGAGACTCCTGAAGCCACCCACTGCACGCCCGGCGAAGCTTGATCCCGGCGGCGGGGCCCGGACCCAGAAGCGGAGCTCTCCACCCCGGGTGGAAGGGAGGTTAGGGAGGTGCAAGGAAGAGAGAGGGGGAAAGGCCCGCTCCCCTTGGCCTCTCTCAAACACGCACCCCCCTCAAAGAATACAACAACCTCCCCCCCACCCCCCACCCCCTCTATCTCCTGCCTCTGTCACTAGCTAGATCCAACTCCTCCTCCTCTTCTAAATCATGCACCGAGCAACATAGAAACATCCACTAGGGCAGCGGCGCGGCTGCGGCGGCGGCGGCGGCGGCGGCAGCAGCAGAAGCAGAAGCAGAAGCAGCAGCCGGCGATGGCACAGACACGAGAGCGCACCCTTTTCCCCTTCTCCGCCTGACACCACTCCCCCAGTGCCCCCCTGCATCCGAGATGACACCCGCCGGGATCCCTTTCCCACCCACCCCAGGCTCGCGCGCAAACACACTCACACACATACACACACACCCCACTCCTTCCTCCTCTCCCTCCTCCCCTCCCTCCTCCTCCCCCTCCCCCTCCTCCTTCCTCCTCCTCTGCTCTCTGCCAGATACCCACCCCCCCGGCCCTGATGAGTGGCTGATCAGCTTTCTCCCTCCCCCTCGCCACACACACACATTTTCTTCTCTCAACTGGAGCACAGATCCGGGAGGGAAGCAGCAGCAGCAGCAGCAGCAGCAGCAGCAGCAACCGCGGGGGAGAAGAGAGGAGGAGGAGGAGGAGGAGGAGGAGAAGGAGAAGGAGGTGTTGGCGGTGGTGGTGATGGTAGTGAAACTGGAGGCTGGGAGAGGTGGTGTCGCTTGCCTCCTCCTGGGATTCTTTTATTATTGAAATTGTGGTGGTGATTCTTATAGTTCTCGTCTCTTCTGAAACTGCCTCTCTCACTCTCTCTCCACTTCCCCTACCCCTTCCCTGTCAGGGTTTCAGTTTGCCTGCTCCTTCTGCCTCCTCTGCTGGTTTGAGGCTGCAGCTGTTGTTGGGGCTGTTCCTGCTGTCCCTGGCTGGGAGGGGGGGAGGAGGAGGAGGAGGAGGAGGAGCCGGTAGAAGAGCCAGAGGCTGAGGCTACCGCTGCTGCTGCCACCGCGTCCGCTGCCGCCGGCTACCTCTGTATGTACTATGTGAATCCTACACTGGCAGCTACGGCCGCTAACCTGACTTTTCAATGGCTTAGCCTCCCGGGCGTGGTAAGGCAGAAATATGGCGGCCTTTCGCTGTGTCTCTCTGCCCACCAGACACAAATACAGCTAGTTACACACGCTCCTGGAAATCCCAGGGATTCAAACCTCCAAACCCACTGAACAGGCTTACAAAGCAAATACCACTCCCCAGCAACACCGCCAGTCTACAGCCGGCGTGGCGCACCCCCAATGGCCATGAGGAACAGTGTCTTTTTTGTCCTGTAGGGCAGCTTTTTTAAAAAAAATACTTTTTTTTTTTAAAAAAAGAAGATCCTAGTTTAATAAATGCTATTGAATTATAAACCACTTCACTCCACCATCACCTTTAGGCCATCCTTGGAAAACTTAGACGTGAATTGCGGGGTGGGGTTGAAAGGGAGACGGCTTTGTAATTAATTCCCAACTGGTAGGGTGGGAGGGGAAGCTTTCACAAAGTTACTTCAGATTGAAGGCTAAATCCTGAGCAGAGAAATGAAAATGCTAGTTTCCAAGAGTTTTAGAGAAAAGTTTGTAACTTTTCATGCTCGTGAGATTCATTGTTTTTTGGATTTTTTTTTTTTTTGCTAGCTTCCCTTCTAGTTTTGAAAACATGCCAGCTGTTTTAACATGTTAGGTAATCTCTCTCTCTCTCTCTCTCTCTCTCTCTCTCTCTCTCTCTCTCTCTCACTCTCTCCCTCTCTCTCTCCTTCCCCCCCTCCTTCCCTCCCCAAAAAACAAAGAATTAATGACAGCTTAGCTCTTTAAGAATGCAAAATTATGTGTGACCGAATAATGTAAACAATGAAACAAAAAATAAACAGCTTAATAAACTTGGTCATTCCAGCAGAATTCCTTCCAATTTCTTGTTTCTCTGCTTTTGATTGATACTGTTTGTTTTGATGTTGTTTGGCTACTTTGTCCTGATACTCTACTGATAAGAGGGTAGGACTTCCTGTGAATTTCAAGTTTTGGATGACCCAACAGCTCAAGAAGTGAAACTACTTCTTCTTTGCTTACTGGAATCTAATGTTCGAAGGGTAATATATGTCCTGAGGCTTTTCTGTTTCATTTAAGCTTTATTTTATGAAGATTTCTCTGTTTTAACCTGCTAACCTTCGGGTGTCAGGAAATTTCATTGCCATACTACCATTGGAATCTCCCACAGGTGGGGAATTGCACAAAGGGTCCTAGGAGGTGACAGGGGCAACATCATCTCCATGTCTTTAGGTGCTGGAACCTACTCACTCTACCCCTATATGACAAGCTGGGAAGGAATTCAGACAAGTTCTCAGATTCTCAGATCTACCAACCCCATGTCCCACCCTTTCCCCACTGCCTTTTTTAGGGCACAGACAAAAGGGATCTATAAAAATTCATCTTGTCTGACAATAAGGAAGGCAAATTTTTCCTCCTATACTGCTAAAGCCCTAATAAATGGCTACTAGACATGATAAGAAATTAAAATTTAAAATTAAGTGACTAATGCAATTAAATATTCAAATTCAATATTGCAGAATTTTAAGATGGCTTCAGGGAAAGAATTTAATTATGACTTTTTCATATATATGTTTCATGTATGTATATATACACATACATATATATAAATATATGTATATATTTCTTCAAAAAGATGTAAAAGACTAGAAAATCAAATGGGGATCAAGAACCTACAAAAACCAGTGGCTGGTGATCTAAGGGAGCAAGAACCCTTGGAGACTTATTACAGAATCTCCAGTGCATGAAACTATCCACTTCGACTGATCTAACTGATTACTTGGGTTAACTTGAATTAAGCAAATTGAATAATTGTTTCAAGATTGGGTAGACAGGGCCTTATGCAATTATTTGAAGTCAAGATGAAGACTGTCTTTATGTGTCAGAAGTATTGAGACAGAGGAAATGGCACTTCAGTATTAAAGCATGGGGAGAGAAGACTTCAGGTCTGAGTCTAATAATGATACCATAAGTTTGCCTAGTGATTTAGAGTTTGCAAAACTCTTTCAATTATGTTACCTCATTTATCTACCTACCATCTTTAGAACTAATCTCACTATACCACACTCAAAATTCAATAAATTGTTATATTGAATTTGGCAACCAACATTCCTCTACCTCTACTTTTTTTTTTTTAGGCAACTGAGGTTAAGTGACTTGTCCAGGGTCACACAGCTAGTAAGTATCAAGTGTTTGGTCTGAGGCCAGATTTGAACTCATGTCCTCATGACTTCAGGGCTGGTGCCCTATCCACTGTGCCACCTAGCTGCCCCTACCTCTACATTTTAACTTAAAATTGACTCTCCCCTAAAGACAGCACGTCCCTGTAAACCTCTCCATTAGGAAGCTTTTCCTTCCATTCTCCAAAATCATAGAATTGGTAGGAAGAATGCCCATGATCCTTTTCACTTGAACTTTTAGATATCTGTCTACCAATCTTCCCTGACCTTTCCTCTTTTAAGTACTAACCTTTACTTTTATATGTGATAAATGTTTATCATCTCTGCAGAATGTTATCCACTGATCCTTTAGTTTATTCTTCCAGCTTTTCTCAGTGACAAGCATTATGCTTATCATATTCCTCTCCATCCCATCCCTTGTCATCACTCTTGCATACTTCAGTATTTAAGGTGAAGACTCCTCTGGCAACAAGACCAAATAATTGCTCAACCTCCTCAACTACAACAGTTTTCTTCATCCTTCTTCAGGCACACACTCACCAACTCTCACAATTGTACTAACTACCTCCAAGATTTGAAACTTTTCATCTCCTTCTATCTGTCTCACTCCCTCAATTCGAAAAATCTGTTGTAACCCCTAGTCATTTGACCCTGTTTTCCATCTTTCCCACTATGTCTTCATTTTCCTTCATGCCTCCTTAACTGCCACTTTAAAGATTCACAAATTACCCTAGAATCTTTTGCCTCCAAACTTTCCCCCATTCTGGACCTGCAAATTTTCATCTCTGGGTAATTCCTATCATGTGATTTTTCTGCTGCATCTAGGCTGCTGAGCATTGCTAGAGAAAGTCATAAAACTGAGCTGATTTCATCCACTACAAATATATGGTACATAACCTCAGTTAAACCTTTACTGCTGCTCAATAATCTTTTGGCTCTCCCATTATTGACTCCCCGTCTCATTCCCCAAAGCCACTGTGGCAAGTTTTTTCCTCTCTTCTCAAGCCCAATGGCACCCTATCACCAATCTTTATCCCCCTGATAATCTGATCACTACATCAACATGCAGATGACTCATGTTTTTGAGATTCAACACCTCAGCTTCCTCAGTTGCCTTCTCCCTCTAACTGGAGGGCTGGAGGTTGAAGTAGTAAATTCTTCCCACAGGTTTTCTTTATAGCAGGCTCTGAATTTTCAAAATTTTCTAGGTAACTCTTCATTTTCTTTTCTTTCTTTTCTTTTTTTTAAATTTTTTTTAAGGCAATTGGGGTTAAGTGACTTGCCCAGGGTCACACAACTAGTAAGTGTCAAGTGTTTGGTCTGAGGTTGGATTTGAACTCAGGTCCTCCTGACTTCAGGGCCGGTGTTCTATCCACTGCGCCACCTAGCTGCCGCTTACTCTTCATTTTCCATCAGCAGCTCAGCTTGGTTTAAATTCCAGAGAACATTGTGCCCCCTGCACCAGAGACTCCCTGGTACCCTCCCCCTTCAGCTTCCTTTTGTGTATTGCCTTCACACATTGCTATGACTTGCAAGTGAATTGGATTTAAGTGAGGAGGGCTGTGTAAAGTCACCAACCTCACTTTCTCCTCTGGAGCCATCTGGGCCCAGTAGCAAGACAGAGATCAGGACAACTGGAGATGGCCCCAGCTGCAGTGGGAGACGGCCTTTTTAAGCCTTTGTAAGCACTTACTATACGGGGGTAAGCATCAGAAACAGAATTTTAACCTAGGGCCTGTGACTAGAGACAATGCTCTTTCCTGCTAATGATGCTGCCTCCAATACCATCTCTTTTTCAGTCCTTATTCTCCTTGATGTTCTCCGAAACATTTAACTTGACTAGCCTCTCCTAATGGATGTTGTTCTACTTTGGCTTCAGAGATATCATGTCTTCTGGTTCTCCTATCTCTAGTTATCCCTCTGTTTCCTTCACTGAATTCTCTATCCCTTCCAGTACCTTAATGTATAATGTGTAACGCTCTGTTCTTAGGCCTCTGCTTTATCAACATTTTCTCTTTGGGCAATCTCATTACCTCATGTATTCAACTGCAACCTCTACTACAAGTGATTCCAAAATCTGTACTTTAGGCTTTGACCTATCTTCTGAGTTTCAGATCCACATCTCCAACTTCTTATGGGACATTTCCAGTTCCTTTGGCACCTTAAACTAAATAGAGTTTACAATCAAAGAAAATCAATCAGATTTAAACTAAACTTATTCCTATTATTTTATGGTCTTTTCCTCCCCGTCTTATTTTGCTATTTCAGTCTTCCAACTCTTCATCTAATCTCCCAAATTCAGAATCTCAGAAGTTAAGATAAACTCAAAATGGATACATGATTTAGACATAAAAGGTGACATCATAAACAAATTAGTGGAGCATGGAAGAATTACCTGTCAGATCTATGGATAGGGGAAGAGTTCATGACCAAACAAGAGATAGAGAGGTTCAAAGGAGGTAAAATGCACCGTTTTGATTATGTAAAATCAAACAAAATCAACGGAGCTACAATTAGAAGAGAAACAAGAAACTGGGGGAAAAATCTTTGCAGCAAGTTTCTCCAATAAAGGTCTCATTTCTAAGATATAGAGGGAATTGGATCAAATTCATAAGAATAAGAGCCATTCCCCAAGTGGTAAATGGTCAAAGAATAAGAATAGGTAGTTTGCTGAGGGAGAAATCCAAGCTATCAATAGCCATGTGAAAAATTACTCTAAATTACCAATAATTAGAGAAATGAAAGTTAAAACAACTCTGAGATACTATCTCATACCCATCAGCTTGGCTAAATTGACAAGGAGAGAATCACAAATGCTGGAGGTCTGTGGGAAAACAGGTATTTTAATGTACTGTTGGCAGAACTGTGAACTGGTCCGACCATTCTGGAATGCATTCTAGAACTATGCACCAAAAGCTATTAAATTATGCATACCTTTTGACCCAGCAATACTGCTACTCTCTCCCAAAGAGATCAAAGAAAGAGAAAAAGGATCCATATGTACAAAAACATTTATAGAAGCTTTTTTTGTGTTGGTAAGCAATTGGAAACTGAGGGGATGTCATCAATTGGGAAATGACTGAACAAGGTGTGGTATATAAATGTGATGGAATACTGTTGTGCTCTAAGAAATGACTAAAGGAAAGGTTACAGAAAAACCTGGGAAGACTTACATGAATTGATGCAAAGTGAAGTGAGCAGAATCAGAAGAACAATTTATGCAATAAAACAATATTGTAAAGAAAATCAACTTTGAAAGACTTAGTAACTCTGATCAAGACAATGACTAACCACAATTCCGAAGGACTCATGATGAAACATGGGCTCCACCTCCAGGTAGAGGAGTACAGTTTGAAGCATATTTCTTTCTTTTTTTTAACATGGCTAACACAAGAGTTTGCCTTTCACGACTATATCTATTTGTGACGGATTTTGTTTTTGTTGTTTTCTCAGTCTATAGGGGAGGGAGATAATTTGTTACTGAAAATGAAATAAACTAGGAAAAAAATCTCATATAGTGCTTTGACTCCTCCCCTCATCTCCAGCCTGTTACCATCTCCTATCAATTCTACCTTTACAACATTTCTTTCATCTACCCCCTCCTCTCCTATTTTTGCTGTAGCCACCACCCTATTACAGGCCCTTATTATCACTGGATGAAACTTAGAGGTTTTCCTGTATCCAGTTTCTCCCTACTCCAATCCAACCTTCTTACTGCTGACAGAGTTCTCTTTCTAATGCACTAATCTGGTCAGGTCATTCTTCTGCTCAAATACTTTCAATGGCTCCTTATTACCTGTTGAGTAAAGCTCAGCCTTCTTATGGAAGCCTCCCTAAAGTCCAAGGCTATCCTACCCTTTCCAGCCTTAACTCATATTACTTCTCTCAATACAGTTTATACTTCCACAAAACAAAACTACTATACTCTCTACCCCCAAACCCCAAACATACCCTATGCTTCCTGGCCATATGCCTTTGCTCCTGCTGTTTCCTATTTTTGGAATGTCCTCCCTCCCCCTCTTCAGCTGTTGAATTTCTATCCATCTCTTACAGCACAATTCAAAACTTACTTAAGGAAGCCTAGTAGAAACAACGTTCTCCCTCAAACATCACACAGCACTTTATTTTGTAACTCTTTAATGCTGTTATGATATAATTTGGACATTGTAGTTATCTCAATTTATTTTCACTCTTCACACACAAACACACACACACACACACACACAACTGCAAGCTCCATGAGAGCAGAGATCAGGTCATCTTGGAAACATATCCAGGGAATCAATCAGTCATCAATCAATTCAGAAAAGAATTCAGACAAATGCTGGAGGGGATATGGAAAAATAGGTATACTAATGCAACTTTGGTGGAGTTATGAACTGGTCCAACCATTCTGGAAAAAATGTTAAACTATGCCAAAAAGGCTATAAAACTGTGCATGTCCTTTGAACTAGCAATACCATTACTAGTTCTGTATTCCAAGCAGATGAAAGAAAAGGGGAAAGGACCTATATGTACAAAAATATTTATAGCAGCTGTTTCTGTGGTGATAAAGAATTAGAAATTGAGGGGATGCCTATCAATTGGGGAATGGCTGACCAAGTTGTGGTATATGATTGTGATGGAATAGAATTGTGCTAAGTACAAGCCAAATGGTTTCAAAAAATCCTGAGAAAGATTTATATGGGTTGATGCAAAGTGAAGTGAGAAGAACCAGGAGAACATTGTATGTAGTAATAACAATATTGTAACAATGATCAACTGTGAAAGACTTAGCCTCTCAGTTCAATACAATGATCCAAGATGATTCCAAAGGGCCAATGATGAAAAATACTATCCTCTTCCAGAGAAGGAACAAATGAACTTTGAGTGCAGATTGAAGCATGCTTTTTTTCACTTGTTTTTTTTTTGCAACATGACTCACATGGAAATATATTTTACATGACTTCACATGTATAATTGATATCATATTGCTTGCCTTCTCAATAAGTGGGGGAAAGGCTGGAGGGAGGGAGAGAATTTGGAACTCAAAATTTTAAAAAATGAATGTTAAATATAAATCATCAGTCAAACAGCAAGCATTTATTAAGTTATGTGCCAGGCACTGTGCTGAGTGCTGAAGATAAAAATATAAAGAATGAAACAAGCTAGTGAGAAGCAAAATGAAATAACTGATAAGATACTGGAGACCAGCAATACCATTCCATTATTATAAACGGTGAATTCTGGCAAGACACAGGAGAAAAACAAAGGTCAATTGAATAGCATCAAACGTTACCAAAAAAATATTTGTTAAGCACATATCGAATTGTAAGGTGCTATGTTACTAAGGAATCAAAGAGGGGTTTATAGACTAGTGGGGGAGAGGCAGTAAACATACATTAAAAATAATAATATAATATATAATTTCACATATTCCTTTACATAACCTACCTTATGCTTCCCCCAGGATAAGTTCATCACCAGAGATTTCATTATCATGGAGATTGCTTTGGCTTTGGTACTCAACACAGATGAATACTCTCAGTACCCTCAATCAGCCTCTGCCTCTCCAGTTGGAAGACCTGAGAGGGTGGAACAAAAATCTCTTCCCAAAGCTTCCCTTTATAGAGGGCTTAGAATTTCCAGCCAAGTTCTTCATTTCCTACCAGATGCACCATTCAACTCCACAGCATCATGCTACCACACCAGGTACCTTCTGGTAAACCCCCACCTTCTACTTTTCATCTTCCTTTTGTGTATTATCTTCCTCCTTTTGTAACCTCCTTTCGGGCAGGCACTGTCTTTCTATTTCTTATTTGTAATCCCAGTGCTTATCACAGTGCCTGGCACATAGTAGGAGCTTAATAAATGATTTTTGTATTGTATCATAGAGTCAGTAGGCACAGGGTGATTAAAGAATGGATAGGCACTGAACATATGATTCCATTGATATAGAAAGCTCCTGGTAAGGAACTTGCTATCAATTCAGAGCAGCACCTTCTCTGCAACTTCTAGTGTTATACAGTTGCTTAGAGCAAGGAGAGGTTAAGTGACTTGGACTTGAACCCAGGTTTTCTTGGCTCCAAGGAGCACTCTATCCATTACACCATGGTGTCAAAGATGTGCTAAAAATTCAGCCATAATCAATAAAATGGCTGTGTGATACAGTGGAAAGATCAAAGGATTTGCAACTAAGTGACCGGGGTTCAAATCCCATCTCAGCCACTTACTACTTTTGTGACCTTCAGTCACTTAACCTCTCTGGGACTCAATTTCCTCATCTGTAAAATGGGGGGGGAAGGGCTAGACTCAAAGATCTCCAAGGCCCATTATACTC
>NW_020950304.1:0-9913 GCF_900497805.2 Vombatus ursinus | reverse complement strand
CCAGAGTCATTCTTCCTAACTGCTTCAGACACAACCCCCCAGTACCCCCAGAAAACACACACGCGCGCGCGCTCCTTTCTCACTCACCGCCGCGGGCCGCGGCGGCAGCTAACCCCTGGGCTGGTTGTGGGAAGAGGGACTGGGGGGGTGGGAGGGGGAAAAGGGGGGGGTCTGGGGTAAGGTAGGGTAGGAAGGGGAGGGAAAGGTGGGAGACTCCTGAAGCCACCCACTGCACGCCCGGCGAAGCTTGATCCCGGCGGCGGGGCCCGGACCCAGAAGCGGAGCTCTCCACCCCGGGTGGAAGGGAGGTTAGGGAGGTGCAAGGAAGAGAGAGGGGGAAAGGCCCGCTCCCCTTGGCCTCTCTCAAACACGCACCCCCCTCAAAGAATACAACAACCTCCCCCCCACCCCCCACCCCCTCTATCTCCTGCCTCTGTCACTAGCTAGATCCAACTCCTCCTCCTCTTCTAAATCATGCACCGAGCAACATAGAAACATCCACTAGGGCAGCGGCGCGGCTGCGGCGGCGGCGGCGGCGGCGGCAGCAGCAGAAGCAGAAGCAGAAGCAGCAGCCGGCGATGGCACAGACACGAGAGCGCACCCTTTTCCCCTTCTCCGCCTGACACCACTCCCCCAGTGCCCCCCTGCATCCGAGATGACACCCGCCGGGATCCCTTTCCCACCCACCCCAGGCTCGCGCGCAAACACACTCACACACATACACACACACCCCACTCCTTCCTCCTCTCCCTCCTCCCCTCCCTCCTCCTCCCCCTCCCCCTCCTCCTTCCTCCTCCTCTGCTCTCTGCCAGATACCCACCCCCCCGGCCCTGATGAGTGGCTGATCAGCTTTCTCCCTCCCCCTCGCCACACACACACATTTTCTTCTCTCAACTGGAGCACAGATCCGGGAGGGAAGCAGCAGCAGCAGCAGCAGCAGCAGCAGCAGCAACCGCGGGGGAGAAGAGAGGAGGAGGAGGAGGAGGAGGAGGAGAAGGAGAAGGAGGTGTTGGCGGTGGTGGTGATGGTAGTGAAACTGGAGGCTGGGAGAGGTGGTGTCGCTTGCCTCCTCCTGGGATTCTTTTATTATTGAAATTGTGGTGGTGATTCTTATAGTTCTCGTCTCTTCTGAAACTGCCTCTCTCACTCTCTCTCCACTTCCCCTACCCCTTCCCTGTCAGGGTTTCAGTTTGCCTGCTCCTTCTGCCTCCTCTGCTGGTTTGAGGCTGCAGCTGTTGTTGGGGCTGTTCCTGCTGTCCCTGGCTGGGAGGGGGGGGAGGAGGAGGAGGAGGAGGAGGAGCCGGTAGAAGAGCCAGAGGCTGAGGCTACCGCTGCTGCTGCCACCGCGTCCGCTGCCGCCGGCTACCTCTGTATGTACTATGTGAATCCTACACTGGCAGCTACGGCCGCTAACCTGACTTTTCAATGGCTTAGCCTCCCGGGCGTGGTAAGGCAGAAATATGGCGGCCTTTCGCTGTGTCTCTCTGCCCACCAGACACAAATACAGCTAGTTACACACGCTCCTGGAAATCCCAGGGATTCAAACCTCCAAACCCACTGAACAGGCTTACAAAGCAAATACCACTCCCCAGCAACACCGCCAGTCTACAGCCGGCGTGGCGCACCCCCAATGGCCATGAGGAACAGTGTCTTTTTTGTCCTGTAGGGCAGCTTTTTTAAAAAAAATACTTTTTTTTTTAAAAAAAGAAGATCCTAGTTTAATAAATGCTATTGAATTATAAACCACTTCACTCCACCATCACCTTTAGGCCATCCTTGGAAAACTTAGACGTGAATTGCGGGGTGGGGTTGAAAGGGAGACGGCTTTGTAATTAATTCCCAACTGGTAGGGTGGGAGGGGAAGCTTTCACAAAGTTACTTCAGATTGAAGGCTAAATCCTGAGCAGAGAAATGAAAATGCTAGTTTCCAAGAGTTTTAGAGAAAAGTTTGTAACTTTTCATGCTCGTGAGATTCATTGTTTTTTGGATTTTTTTTTTTTTTGCTAGCTTCCCTTCTAGTTTTGAAAACATGCCAGCTGTTTTAACATGTTAGGTAATCTCTCTCTCTCTCTCTCTCTCTCTCTCTCTCTCTCTCTCTCTCTCTCACTCTCTCCCTCTCTCTCTCCTTCCCCCCCTCCTTCCCTCCCCAAAAAACAAAGAATTAATGACAGCTTAGCTCTTTAAGAATGCAAAATTATGTGTGACCGAATAATGTAAACAATGAAACAAAAAATAAACAGCTTAATAAACTTGGTCATTCCAGCAGAATTCCTTCCAATTTCTTGTTTCTCTGCTTTTGATTGATACTGTTTGTTTTGATGTTGTTTGGCTACTTTGTCCTGATACTCTACTGATAAGAGGGTAGGACTTCCTGTGAATTTCAAGTTTTGGATGACCCAACAGCTCAAGAAGTGAAACTACTTCTTCTTTGCTTACTGGAATCTAATGTTCGAAGGGTAATATATGTCCTGAGGCTTTTCTGTTTCATTTAAGCTTTATTTTATGAAGATTTCTCTGTTTTAACCTGCTAACCTTCGGGTGTCAGGAAATTTCATTGCCATACTACCATTGGAATCTCCCACAGGTGGGGAATTGCACAAAGGGTCCTAGGAGGTGACAGGGGCAACATCATCTCCATGTCTTTAGGTGCTGGAACCTACTCACTCTACCCCTATATGACAAGCTGGGAAGGAATTCAGACAAGTTCTCAGATTCTCAGATCTACCAACCCCATGTCCCACCCTTTCCCCACTGCCTTTTTTAGGGCACAGACAAAAGGGATCTATAAAAATTCATCTTGTCTGACAATAAGGAAGGCAAATTTTTCCTCCTATACTGCTAAAGCCCTAATAAATGGCTACTAGACATGATAAGAAATTAAAATTTAAAATTAAGTGACTAATGCAATTAAATATTCAAATTCAATATTGCAGAATTTTAAGATGGCTTCAGGGAAAGAATTTAATTATGACTTTTTCATATATATGTTTCATGTATGTATATATACACATACATATATATAAATATATGTATATATTTCTTCAAAAAGATGTAAAAGACTAGAAAATCAAATGGGGATCAAGAACCTACAAAAACCAGTGGCTGGTGATCTAAGGGAGCAAGAACCCTTGGAGACTTATTACAGAATCTCCAGTGCATGAAACTATCCACTTCGACTGATCTAACTGATTACTTGGGTTAACTTGAATTAAGCAAATTGAATAATTGTTTCAAGATTGGGTAGACAGGGCCTTATGCAATTATTTGAAGTCAAGATGAAGACTGTCTTTATGTGTCAGAAGTATTGAGACAGAGGAAATGGCACTTCAGTATTAAAGCATGGGGAGAGAAGACTTCAGGTCTGAGTCTAATAATGATACCATAAGTTTGCCTAGTGATTTAGAGTTTGCAAAACTCTTTCAATTATGTTACCTCATTTATCTACCTACCATCTTTAGAACTAATCTCACTATACCACACTCAAAATTCAATAAATTGTTATATTGAATTTGGCAACCAACATTCCTCTACCTCTACTTTTTTTTTTTTAGGCAACTGAGGTTAAGTGACTTGTCCAGGGTCACACAGCTAGTAAGTATCAAGTGTTTGGTCTGAGGCCAGATTTGAACTCATGTCCTCATGACTTCAGGGCTGGTGCCCTATCCACTGTGCCACCTAGCTGCCCCTACCTCTACATTTTAACTTAAAATTGACTCTCCCCTAAAGACAGCACGTCCCTGTAAACCTCTCCATTAGGAAGCTTTTCCTTCCATTCTCCAAAATCATAGAATTGGTAGGAAGAATGCCCATGATCCTTTTCACTTGAACTTTTAGATATCTGTCTACCAATCTTCCCTGACCTTTCCTCTTTTAAGTACTAACCTTTACTTTTATATGTGATAAATGTTTATCATCTCTGCAGAATGTTATCCACTGATCCTTTAGTTTATTCTTCCAGCTTTTCTCAGTGACAAGCATTATGCTTATCATATTCCTCTCCATCCCATCCCTTGTCATCACTCTTGCATACTTCAGTATTTAAGGTGAAGACTCCTCTGGCAACAAGACCAAATAATTGCTCAACCTCCTCAACTACAACAGTTTTCTTCATCCTTCTTCAGGCACACACTCACCAACTCTCACAATTGTACTAACTACCTCCAAGATTTGAAACTTTTCATCTCCTTCTATCTGTCTCACTCCCTCAATTCGAAAAATCTGTTGTAACCCCTAGTCATTTGACCCTGTTTTCCATCTTTCCCACTATGTCTTCATTTTCCTTCATGCCTCCTTAACTGCCACTTTAAAGATTCACAAATTACCCTAGAATCTTTTGCCTCCAAACTTTCCCCCATTCTGGACCTGCAAATTTTCATCTCTGGGTAATTCCTATCATGTGATTTTTCTGCTGCATCTAGGCTGCTGAGCATTGCTAGAGAAAGTCATAAAACTGAGCTGATTTCATCCACTACAAATATATGGTACATAACCTCAGTTAAACCTTTACTGCTGCTCAATAATCTTTTGGCTCTCCCATTATTGACTCCCCGTCTCATTCCCCAAAGCCACTGTGGCAAGTTTTTTCCTCTCTTCTCAAGCCCAATGGCACCCTATCACCAATCTTTATCCCCCTGATAATCTGATCACTACATCAACATGCAGATGACTCATGTTTTTGAGATTCAACACCTCAGCTTCCTCAGTTGCCTTCTCCCTCTAACTGGAGGGCTGGAGGTTGAAGTAGTAAATTCTTCCCACAGGTTTTCTTTATAGCAGGCTCTGAATTTTCAAAATTTTCTAGGTAACTCTTCATTTTCTTTTCTTTCTTTTCTTTTTTTTAAATTTTTTTTAAGGCAATTGGGGTTAAGTGACTTGCCCAGGGTCACACAACTAGTAAGTGTCAAGTGTTTGGTCTGAGGTTGGATTTGAACTCAGGTCCTCCTGACTTCAGGGCCGGTGTTCTATCCACTGCGCCACCTAGCTGCCGCTTACTCTTCATTTTCCATCAGCAGCTCAGCTTGGTTTAAATTCCAGAGAACATTGTGCCCCCTGCACCAGAGACTCCCTGGTACCCTCCCCCTTCAGCTTCCTTTTGTGTATTGCCTTCACACATTGCTATGACTTGCAAGTGAATTGGATTTAAGTGAGGAGGGCTGTGTAAAGTCACCAACCTCACTTTCTCCTCTGGAGCCATCTGGGCCCAGTAGCAAGACAGAGATCAGGACAACTGGAGATGGCCCCAGCTGCAGTGGGAGACGGCCTTTTTAAGCCTTTGTAAGCACTTACTATACGGGGGTAAGCATCAGAAACAGAATTTTAACCTAGGGCCTGTGACTAGAGACAATGCTCTTTCCTGCTAATGATGCTGCCTCCAATACCATCTCTTTTTCAGTCCTTATTCTCCTTGATGTTCTCCGAAACATTTAACTTGACTAGCCTCTCCTAATGGATGTTGTTCTACTTTGGCTTCAGAGATATCATGTCTTCTGGTTCTCCTATCTCTAGTTATCCCTCTGTTTCCTTCACTGAATTCTCTATCCCTTCCAGTACCTTAATGTATAATGTGTAACGCTCTGTTCTTAGGCCTCTGCTTTATCAACATTTTCTCTTTGGGCAATCTCATTACCTCATGTATTCAACTGCAACCTCTACTACAAGTGATTCCAAAATCTGTACTTTAGGCTTTGACCTATCTTCTGAGTTTCAGATCCACATCTCCAACTTCTTATGGGACATTTCCAGTTCCTTTGGCACCTTAAACTAAATAGAGTTTACAATCAAAGAAAATCAATCAGATTTAAACTAAACTTATTCCTATTATTTTATGGTCTTTTCCTCCCCGTCTTATTTTGCTATTTCAGTCTTCCAACTCTTCATCTAATCTCCCAAATTCAGAATCTCAGAAGTTAAGATAAACTCAAAATGGATACATGATTTAGACATAAAAGGTGACATCATAAACAAATTAGTGGAGCATGGAAGAATTACCTGTCAGATCTATGGATAGGGGAAGAGTTCATGACCAAACAAGAGATAGAGAGGTTCAAAGGAGGTAAAATGCACCGTTTTGATTATGTAAAATCAAACAAAATCAACGGAGCTACAATTAGAAGAGAAACAAGAAACTGGGGGAAAAATCTTTGCAGCAAGTTTCTCCAATAAAGGTCTCATTTCTAAGATATAGAGGGAATTGGATCAAATTCATAAGAATAAGAGCCATTCCCCAAGTGGTAAATGGTCAAAGAATAAGAATAGGTAGTTTGCTGAGGGAGAAATCCAAGCTATCAATAGCCATGTGAAAAATTACTCTAAATTACCAATAATTAGAGAAATGAAAGTTAAAACAACTCTGAGATACTATCTCATACCCATCAGCTTGGCTAAATTGACAAGGAGAGAATCACAAATGCTGGAGGTCTGTGGGAAAACAGGTATTTTAATGTACTGTTGGCAGAACTGTGAACTGGTCCGACCATTCTGGAATGCATTCTAGAACTATGCACCAAAAGCTATTAAATTATGCATACCTTTTGACCCAGCAATACTGCTACTCTCTCCCAAAGAGATCAAAGAAAGAGAAAAAGGATCCATATGTACAAAAACATTTATAGAAGCTTTTTTTGTGTTGGTAAGCAATTGGAAACTGAGGGGATGTCATCAATTGGGAAATGACTGAACAAGGTGTGGTATATAAATGTGATGGAATACTGTTGTGCTCTAAGAAATGACTAAAGGAAAGGTTACAGAAAAACCTGGGAAGACTTACATGAATTGATGCAAAGTGAAGTGAGCAGAATCAGAAGAACAATTTATGCAATAAAACAATATTGTAAAGAAAATCAACTTTGAAAGACTTAGTAACTCTGATCAAGACAATGACTAACCACAATTCCGAAGGACTCATGATGAAACATGGGCTCCACCTCCAGGTAGAGGAGTACAGTTTGAAGCATATTTCTTTCTTTTTTTTAACATGGCTAACACAAGAGTTTGCCTTTCACGACTATATCTATTTGTGACGGATTTTGTTTTTGTTGTTTTCTCAGTCTATAGGGGAGGGAGATAATTTGTTACTGAAAATGAAATAAACTAGGAAAAAAATCTCATATAGTGCTTTGACTCCTCCCCTCATCTCCAGCCTGTTACCATCTCCTATCAATTCTACCTTTACAACATTTCTTTCATCTACCCCCTCCTCTCCTATTTTTGCTGTAGCCACCACCCTATTACAGGCCCTTATTATCACTGGATGAAACTTAGAGGTTTTCCTGTATCCAGTTTCTCCCTACTCCAATCCAACCTTCTTACTGCTGACAGAGTTCTCTTTCTAATGCACTAATCTGGTCAGGTCATTCTTCTGCTCAAATACTTTCAATGGCTCCTTATTACCTGTTGAGTAAAGCTCAGCCTTCTTATGGAAGCCTCCCTAAAGTCCAAGGCTATCCTACCCTTTCCAGCCTTAACTCATATTACTTCTCTCAATACAGTTTATACTTCCACAAAACAAAACTACTATACTCTCTACCCCCAAACCCCAAACATACCCTATGCTTCCTGGCCATATGCCTTTGCTCCTGCTGTTTCCTATTTTTGGAATGTCCTCCCTCCCCCTCTTCAGCTGTTGAATTTCTATCCATCTCTTACAGCACAATTCAAAACTTACTTAAGGAAGCCTAGTAGAAACAACGTTCTCCCTCAAACATCACACAGCACTTTATTTTGTAACTCTTTAATGCTGTTATGATATAATTTGGACATTGTAGTTATCTCAATTTATTTTCACTCTTCACACACAAACACACACACACACACACACACAACTGCAAGCTCCATGAGAGCAGAGATCAGGTCATCTTGGAAACATATCCAGGGAATCAATCAGTCATCAATCAATTCAGAAAAGAATTCAGACAAATGCTGGAGGGGATATGGAAAAATAGGTATACTAATGCAACTTTGGTGGAGTTATGAACTGGTCCAACCATTCTGGAAAAAATGTTAAACTATGCCAAAAAGGCTATAAAACTGTGCATGTCCTTTGAACTAGCAATACCATTACTAGTTCTGTATTCCAAGCAGATGAAAGAAAAGGGGAAAGGACCTATATGTACAAAAATATTTATAGCAGCTGTTTCTGTGGTGATAAAGAATTAGAAATTGAGGGGATGCCTATCAATTGGGGAATGGCTGACCAAGTTGTGGTATATGATTGTGATGGAATAGAATTGTGCTAAGTACAAGCCAAATGGTTTCAAAAAATCCTGAGAAAGATTTATATGGGTTGATGCAAAGTGAAGTGAGAAGAACCAGGAGAACATTGTATGTAGTAATAACAATATTGTAACAATGATCAACTGTGAAAGACTTAGCCTCTCAGTTCAATACAATGATCCAAGATGATTCCAAAGGGCCAATGATGAAAAATACTATCCTCTTCCAGAGAAGGAACAAATGAACTTTGAGTGCAGATTGAAGCATGCTTTTTTTCACTTGTTTTTTTTTTGCAACATGACTCACATGGAAATATATTTTACATGACTTCACATGTATAATTGATATCATATTGCTTGCCTTCTCAATAAGTGGGGGAAAGGCTGGAGGGAGGGAGAGAATTTGGAACTCAAAATTTTAAAAAATGAATGTTAAATATAAATCATCAGTCAAACAGCAAGCATTTATTAAGTTATGTGCCAGGCACTGTGCTGAGTGCTGAAGATAAAAATATAAAGAATGAAACAAGCTAGTGAGAAGCAAAATGAAATAACTGATAAGATACTGGAGACCAGCAATACCATTCCATTATTATAAACGGTGAATTCTGGCAAGACACAGGAGAAAAACAAAGGTCAATTGAATAGCATCAAACGTTACCAAAAAAATATTTGTTAAGCACATATCGAATTGTAAGGTGCTATGTTACTAAGGAATCAAAGAGGGGTTTATAGACTAGTGGGGGAGAGGCAGTAAACATACATTAAAAATAATAATATAATATATAATTTCACATATTCCTTTACATAACCTACCTTATGCTTCCCCCAGGATAAGTTCATCACCAGAGATTTCATTATCATGGAGATTGCTTTGGCTTTGGTACTCAACACAGATGAATACTCTCAGTACCCTCAATCAGCCTCTGCCTCTCCAGTTGGAAGACCTGAGAGGGTGGAACAAAAATCTCTTCCCAAAGCTTCCCTTTATAGAGGGCTTAGAATTTCCAGCCAAGTTCTTCATTTCCTACCAGATGCACCATTCAACTCCACAGCATCATGCTACCACACCAGGTACCTTCTGGTAAACCCCCACCTTCTACTTTTCATCTTCCTTTTGTGTATTATCTTCCTCCTTTTGTAACCTCCTTTCGGGCAGGCACTGTCTTTCTATTTCTTATTTGTAATCCCAGTGCTTATCACAGTGCCTGGCACATAGTAGGAGCTTAATAAATGATTTTTGTATTGTATCATAGAGTCAGTAGGCACAGGGTGATTAAAGAATGGATAGGCACTGAACATATGATTCCATTGATATAGAAAGCTCCTGGTAAGGAACTTGCTATCAATTCAGAGCAGCACCTTCTCTGCAACTTCTAGTGTTATACAGTTGCTTAGAGCAAGGAGAGGTTAAGTGACTTGGACTTGAACCCAGGTTTTCTTGGCTCCAAGGAGCACTCTATCCATTACACCATGGTGTCAAAGATGTGCTAAAAATTCAGCCATAATCAATAAAATGGCTGTGTGATACAGTGGAAAGATCAAAGGATTTGCAACTAAGTGACCGGGGTTCAAATCCCATCTCAGCCACTTACTACTTTTGTGACCTTCAGTCACTTAACCTCTCTGGGACTCAATTTCCTCATCTGTAAAATGGGGGGGGGAAGGGCTAGACTCAAAGATCTCCAAGGCCCATTATACTC
>NW_020950303.1:0-1277 GCF_900497805.2 Vombatus ursinus | reverse complement strand
ATCCATGTATCCACCTGCTTATCTGCATCGATTTGTCTATCCATCCACACATCTATCTGTTTTCATGTTGTTGTTCAGTTATTTCAGTTGTGTCTGGCTCTTCCTGACCCCCTTCAGGGTTTTCTTGGCAAAGATCCTGGAGCGGTTTGCCATTTCCTTCTCTAGCTCATTTTACAGATGAAGAAACTGAGGCAAACAGGGTAAAGTGACTTGCCTAGGGTAACACAGCTAGTCTGAGGCCAGATTCAAACTCAGAAAGATACGTCTTTCTGACTCTAAGTCCAGCAATCTATCTGCTGCTGTAGCTGCCCTATTCACCCAACCTTTCATTTATCCATCGAATCTATCCATCTCTCATTTATCAATGTTGACTATCCATTTATGCATCCATTACTCATCTGCTTATGCACACATTTATTCCCCTATACCTATCTATCTTCCAACCAATTTATCTATCCATCATTCATCTATCCATTATCATGTCTATCCACCCATCCATCCACCTATCCCATAACAAGAGCTGCGGTTCACCCAGCATGGAAGGCTTGCAAAGTGGTCCATTCAGTGTCTCCTTCGATTCTCTAAGAGTTACTGGGGGCAAGGCAGTGCTGGGTGTGGAGGTGTTGGGGAGGACAGACAGTGACACGTCCAAGGACCATCTCTATGTGAAATCTATCCAGCAAAACAAAAAGAACAATTGTCACAAATATTCTGCGATGATGATGAGGACAAGGAGAACGAGGAGGGATGAGGAGGAAGTGGTTAGCCAACAAATCTGTATGTTACAATTGCAGACCCCAAACTATTATTGAGCATTGAACCAAAAACTATGCAGGAGCCAGACCCTGCTCCCAGATAGAACGGCTGCCCACAGTCTCCAGCTATAACATCACTGGTCCATGAAAGTTTCGGAACCACGACTTTAATAGGTGTTGCCATCCCAAATACTCATAATGACCTCAGAATGAAAAGCTTTCAAAATACAGCCGAATATATGAGGACCATGAAGGACGAGATGCGGGACCTATCATTCGCATCGTCTTGTCTCCTAGATTATCTCAAAAATGATTTCAGGGAGCCTGCGGAAGACGAGCTTACATCCTGCCACATTTATTCAATTAGAAAAAGTCATCCTTTTATTCATTAAATACAAAAGACAAAAGGAAGGCAGCCTGTCCAAAAACCTGTTTACAGTTCCTTAGACTCCATTAAGCTATTTTATCTGAACTCAATCAAAACAGGAGATGAACAAGACAACGATGATGGTGGTGATGAGG
>NW_020950302.1:0-1296 GCF_900497805.2 Vombatus ursinus | reverse complement strand
TCCACCTGCTTATCTGCATCGATTTGTCTATCCATCCATCCATCCATCCATCCATCCATCCATCCACACATCTATCTGTTTTCATGTTGTTGTTAAGTTATTTCAGTTGTGTCTGGCTCTTCCTGACCCCCTTCAGGGTTTTCTTGGCAAAGATCCTGGAGCGGTTTGCCATTTCCTTCTCTAGCTCATTTTACAGATGAAGAAACTGAGGCAAACAGGGTGAAGTGACTTGCCTAGGGTCACACAGCTAGTCTGAGGCCAGATTCAAACTCAGAAAGATACGTCTTTCTGACTCTAGGTCCAGCAATCTATCTGCTGCTGTAGCTGCCCTATTCACCCAACCTTTCATTTATCCATCGAATCTATCCATCTATCATTTATCAATGTTGACTATCCATTTATGCATCCATTACTCATCTGCTTATGCACACATTTATTCCCCTATACCTATCTATCTTCCAACCAATTTATCTATCCATCATTCATCTATCCATTATCATGTCTATCCACCCATCCATCCACCTATCCCATAACAAGAGCTGCGGTTCACCCAGCGTGGAAGGCTTGCAAAGTGGTCCATTCAGTGTCTCCTTTGATTCTCTAAGAGTTACTGGGGGCAAGGCAGTGCTGGGTGTGGAGGTGTTGGGGAGGACAGACAGTGACACGTCCAAGGACCATCTCTATGTGAAATCTATCCAGCAAAACAAAAAGAACAATTGTCACAAATATTCTGTGATGATGATGAGGACAAGGAGAACGAGGAGGGATGAGGAGGAAGTGGTTAGCCAACAAATCTGTATGTTACAATTGCAGACCCCAAACTATTATTGAGCATTGAACCAAAAACTATGCAGGAGCCAGACCCTGCTCCCAGATAGAACGGCTGCCCACAGTCTCCAGCTATAACATCACTGGTCCATGAAAGTTTCGGAACCACGACTTTAATAGGTGTTGCCATCCCAAATACTCATAATGACCTCAGAATGAAAAGCTTTCAAAATGCAGCCGAATATATGAGGACCATGAAGGACGAGATGCGGGACCTATCATTCGCATCGTCTTGTCTCCTAGATTATCTCAAAAATGATTTCAGGGAGCCTGTGGAAGACGAGCTTACATCCCGCCACATTTATTCAATTAGAAAAAGTCATCATTTTATTCATTAGATACAAAAGACAAAAGGAAGGCAGCCTGTCCAAAAACCTGTTTACAGTTCCTTAGACTCCATTAAGCTATTTTATCTGAACTTAATCAAAACAGGAGATGAACAAGACAACGATGATGGTGGTGATGAGG
>NW_020950301.1:0-28778 GCF_900497805.2 Vombatus ursinus | reverse complement strand
CTATCTATCTATCTATCTATCTATCTATCTATCTATCTATCTATCTACCTGTCTATCCAGACATGGTTTCTAGTGATCTCCATAACAACCCTTTTGATGTATGTGCTATTATTATTCCCATTTTACAAATCATACAACTGAGGCACAGAGAAGTTAAATGACTTGCCCAGTCACTAAGTATCTGATTTTGGATTTGAACTGTTCTCTTCCTGACTCAAAGTCCAGCATTCCACCCCACTAAGCCAGCTAGTTGGTATACTGTATAAAGGTAGCTTGGTCCTATCTTTTTCAGAGTTGTGATGGACTCATGGATTAAGGATGCAGAATAAGGCATATGTTTTCAGAAATGGCAAGCTTCTTTACTTGTTTTGCTAAATTGTACTCCTGTTTGTGCAAGCTAGTGTTCTATTTGGTAGAGGAGAGTCATTGGAAGGTGACATCTAGAAAAGGATTAACCACTGAAGGTTTTTGAATAGATTAATGACTATAGCTGAATGGGTCCATTAGTAATATTACTTGGGCAGTGGTGTGAAGGATGGATTGGAACAGGGACAAGTTGGAGGCAGGAAGATTACTTAAGGGGCTATCACAATAGTTCAAGAGAAGAATAATGAGAATGTGACCTAAGGTTGAAGCAGCGGGAGTAGAAAGGAGGGGAGCATTTTCAAGAGATTGCAAAGGGTGGAATTGACAGGACTTGGCAACTTGTTGGATATAGAAGGTGAGAGAAAAGTAAGTGTGTAAGATGACTGCAATGATAGTAATACAATCAGGGGAAATGGAGAACTGAAGAGGAGTGGTTTAGGGAAGAAAATGATGAGTTCTCCTTTCATGATTTTGACTTCGAAGTATTTGTAGTATATTCAAGTGGTGAATCCAGTAGTGCTTTGCATAAACATTATCTTAATACATATCTATTGAATGAATAAATGAATGAATATAAGAGGTAAAGCTGGAAAGGTTGGTTGGGGTCAGATTATGTAAACCCTGGAATGCCAGGGTGAGGATTGTGATCATATAATTAATTTATTTTCTAGAAATTCTTCTGGGCAAACCTCACCAGCACAATATTATTAGACTCATACTCTTTAAAAGAAGAATTGTTAAACATAAATTAATTCTTCTTTGACTCTGGAACTTTTAAAGACATAAAAGCTTACCACTTTGCCATCTTAAAAACACTATCATTTTAACATCTTAAAAGTTTATTGTTTAATGAGAGAATAGTAATATTTGAAAGAAGCTGGTCACATTTCATTTTGTCTTGTTTTGTTTTTTCCTGTCTTCCAAAACATACAAGATGGAATTTGTAAAATGACTTAAAAAGGAAAGATTTTCAAAAGGTAAGTGAACTCTTCACTGAAATTTTCAGTATTAGTCAAGTATTTGGGTGGCAGAAGAATATTTGGTTTGTTTTTGAAGAACAGCAAAATGTTATTTTTACTTTTAGAAGATGCCTATAAAGGGTAACAACCTTATGAGACTGACCTACTGCTTCAGGGGTGGAAGAAGCAGTGCAAATATGTAAAATACTATTTTTAAACCCTCTGAAGACACTTCTGTGAATTTTGCCAGTGAATTTTATTGCTCCTTAGAAATAACTTCATCTGAGGATCGTGTGAGAAACTGGGTAAAGCACGAGCTTAGGAGAGAAAGCATACATGGCTAGAGAATCTTGTGGCACAGGAATGAGAATGACTAAAATGTTTTCAAAAGCACATAATCTCAGTGTAACATCTCCACCCTTGACAAAACATACCTTTGAAAGACATGGAAAAAGTAGTGTACTATTTAATTTGATATGCTCCGAACTAGAAACCCAGACTCATCACAGACTTTCCCCTATGGTACAACTTCATTTATGTTCTGAAATAGCATTAAAATGGCAGCCCCAGGCATATGAAATACCCAGAGAGGCACATGTATGTATGAAATTCATTCCTCTGGCTGCTTCCCTCTTATCCCTCCCCCCCAACAATCAAGTAGAAAACAGGAAGAAGGGAACTTTTCAAAAGTCACTGCAGCCATAGTGCTCACCTTCACATCACAATCCAATTCCCGCTGCTTCTGAAGTATCAGCAATAATAGGGCTGTGCATAGTTGTGTAGGTTGGTCTCAGGGAATAGAAGATCAAACTGTCTCTGTGGATTGCTAACTGTGGCTTGAATATCCTGGTTGACTGCAGCTTAACCGGTACAATGAATGAAAAACTTTCTTTGGCTACTGCTTTAACTCCTTCCTGTTTTCTTCTCTTTCAACCATGTCATTTCCCATACAATCAGGATATGTGGAATGACGCATTGGGTATGCTAGTATTCTGTTTCATCCCCCCAGTCCACTGGAACATTTTCTCAGAGGATATAGTGATCTTCTCTGCCATCAACCTCAAAGGGAAAATTTCAGGAGTTTAGGAGGAAAAAGAAAAAACTTTAAGAACAAAGAAAATGATTATAGTTATTTGCTTCTAGGCATCTTTGCGTTGAGTTCCAAGCCTGAGTATAATGACTTGGAGAGTAGTCTTAAAAAGTCATCATACTTGTAAGATGAAGGACTGTTTTGCCAATCTTTTAACAGGTTATAGATTTAGGTTCTTTGCAATCCAGTATAGAATATAGACTACTGGCTTTCATGGAAATTTCTCCCACGAATCCTTCCTAGTCCTATATTCTTTTTGTTTTTGTCAGTTGTGCTATACTAAATATTTATATTCATGTAGTAGCAGAGTGGCTCTAGGAACAGGGAAGCTCTCTAATATAGTGTACCTTGATGGAGAGTACTGTATTGCAAGGCCCTGCCTACTCCCAAATAGCACTCTCACTAGCCTCCATGGTGTCACTTTCTCTTGCTTCCTGGCGTGAAATTTCCCCATCAGTGAGGATTGTTGTTAGGCAAAAAAAGGTGAAAATATAATTTTCATAGAGAAGGCAACTGGTTTCTTTTATTGTTCCATTTTGAGTTCTGAGTTGTCTCTCTCCCTCCCTCTCAACCCTGCATTAGAAAAGGCCAACATTTGATGTAGATATATATGTGGAACCATGCTATGATACTTCCATTTATCAGTTCTTTCTCTGGAGGTGGATAGAATTTTCCTTCACAAGCTCCTCATAGTTGATCGAATGATCATGTTGCTCAGAGTAGCTGAGTCATTCCCAATTACTCTTCAAACAACATTGCTGTTACTGTACCAAATGTTCCCTTGGTTCTGCTCCTTTCACTCTCCATTATTTCATGCAAGTCTTTCCATGTTTTTCTAAAACCAACCTGCTTGTCAATTTTTTACAGTACAGTAGTATTCCATTAGAATCATATGCCACAATTTATTCAGCTATTCCCCGACTGATTGCCTTTCTCTCAATTTCCAATTCTTTGCCACCACAAAAATTGCTGCTATGAATATTTTAGAATGTATAGGTTCTTTTCCTTTTTCGCTTACCCCCTTGGGGAATAGACCTAATAGTGATATTGGTGGGTCAAAGGGTATGCACAGTTTTATACTCAGATTGCTCTACAAAATGGTTACATCAGTTAACAATTCTGCCAACAGTATACTGATGTCCCAATTTTTTCACATCCCCTCCAGGATTTTTTATTTTCCTATTTTATCATTTTAATTAATCTGATAGATATGAGATGGTACCTCACAACTGTTTTAATTTGCATTTCTCTAATCACTAATGGTTTAGAGGATTTTTTCATATGACTACATATCTATCTATCTATCTATCTATATCTATCTATCATCTTTCTGTCTTTGATTTCTTCTTCCAAAAACTACCTGTTCATATCCTTTGACCATTTATCAATTGGGTAGCGACTTACGTTATTATAAATTTGACTCAGTTCTCTATATATTTGAGATATAAGGCCTTTGTCCAAGGAACTGGCTATAAAATCCCCCCCCCCCCCAATTTTCTGTTTTCCTTCTAATCATGGCTATATTTATAAAATGAGGTTATTATAGTCATTTACTACTGGTGATATTATTTGATAAATACAAAGAGAGAAGAACAAGATAATGTTCACGATATGAAGCAAAATCCAGGGGGGAAAATGTATATCCAAAATTTTAGGTTCCCTTAAAAGCAACTTAAGCAAAAGTCAAAAGATTAAGGTGATAAAAGGAGTCAAAGAAGTGCAAAGAGCAAAATAAGCAATTCAGCATCAATAAAAAACTTTATCATAGAATTCTGTGAAGAAATCATAGGAGAAAGGGAATCTTCAAAGAAGGAGAAAATTCTAGTTATCTCTATGGTTTCAAGAAGCTCAATTCAAGGAAAATACAAGTTTGATCAAAGGAAAAACATAAATCTGTTAATGTAAGGAATACTAGAATAATTATGTCAAGGGAGGTGACTGAAACCCCGACTTTTCAGTTAAATTGGGAAACTGCGAGATGGATACTATCCATAAGTATTGGTGCAAATGTTTCACAGTGATGTATGGATTATTGACTGAATACTTTTCTAGCCTCCTCTCAGATACAAGCCTAATCCCACTTTTCTTAACAGAAGATATCACTTATCTATTGTCAACAAATGAGAATAACAGTAACCCCTCTGAATATAGTACAATTATGTGTTTATATACTTTATCTAAGAATTCAGTTGTTAAGTGTTTACTATGTGCCAAACACTGTGCTAAGAACTGTGAAAACAAATACTTCAAGGATCTTAAAATCTGATGGGGGAGGATGACACACGAAAGAAAGCTGAAAATGGAAGGAGGAAGGCATGAGGGAAGAGAATTGGGGAAGAAGTAAAAAAAAGTGCACAATGAATGTGGCCTGGCAGGAAATGAAGAGATGTCTCTCCTGTTCTCCTTAAATGAAAGTTGAGGAATTCATGGATCCAACTCTTAATCAGAGAGGCACAGGATACTGATGAAATATAAGTACCAAGGCTGATTGGAACTTGCAAGATTATATTATTTAATTCAAAGCTTGTATTAATTTAAAAAAACCAACAACTGTAAATACATAATATAATTATAAATTGAGAAGCTAAGAGGGTGTGTCAAAAAAAGTTCTAAGGGTATAAAAAGTCACTTAGTATCAATTCTGTAATTATTGAGCAAGCAGTTGAAAATCATCCTAACAATCCTCCAGTATTGATTATTAAGAAGACTTTGACTCAGTTCTGCACTCATGATTTATTCACGTACTAAAACATATAGACACAAGTAGAGTAACAACACTGGAGTATTTGATGTCTACATGGAAAATTTCTCTATTTAAAACACACCACCTCAACAACAAACCAACACAATAACATTAAGAACAATTGCTATAAAATGTGTCTTTTTTTTCCAGGGAGAGAGTTTAAACCTATTATTATTTTGACCAGCATGAAATCCATTTTCATTTCTCTCAATTAGAACTGTGTGGCTTCCAAATAAAAAGAGAGATTTGAGCCAAAATATCTTATTGACATGTACATGACTGACATCAAGATATATCGCTTAACAGGAAAACACAACAAGCAGCTCCTTCATTTTCTGGGGTTTTTTTTTTTGCAATAATGTCAAAATATCATTTAAATTTGATAAAATCTGCCAAGGAAAGATAGAGCCTGAGGGCTCTGAGTGTGAATCAAATTGAAACAATGGACAAAGGCAACACTTATAAGATACCTTGTTTTCTTCTTCAAGATACAAAGAGCGTAGAGCTATCAAGGAAAAGTCTGTGGCTGGATTGGTTTACTGCCATTGCAGAACCAAAACTGAACGGGAAGACAACATTTAATATAACAAACACCTATGTGACACCAGATAGGAATTTCAAAAAGCCCTTTTTGAACATGCATGAATTCAACTGACCAACTAATTAATTCCAAAACAGAGTCATTTAGAGCCCTATGAGATATCAGTTTTAACATTTTCTTTTGACAGGTAAAATAGATGACAGCATAACTAGAACATATCCCTTCCCCCATAAGATATTAAAGAAATGTAGGACCAATCACCCCAAGGTTACTATAGAAAGATTAACCCTTCCTCATCAAAAACAGAGAGAAAATGATTAGATAATAATAACAATAATGGCATTTATGTAGTGCTTTAAGGTTTGCAAAGCACTTTAGAAATATTAACTTACTTTATCCTCACAACAACTCTGGGTATCCCCATTTTATAGATGAGGAAACTGAGGCAAAGTTTAAGTCACTTTCACAGAGTCACACAACTCATAAGCGTTTGAAACCAGCTTTGAGCTCAGTTTTTCCTTACTCCAGGTCCAATGCTTTAGCTGTCTCTGAAGGATTTTTAGAACATATGACAAAGTTACAAACCCACAGAAATACTTCTGAAACAAAGGGACACTACTATCCAGAGGAACAATAAAGTTTGACAATAGGTACGGGACACTGGTTTTGTTGGATGTAACTGAAAGTGGTTTACCTCTGCATGAAGCCTATAAAATAGCTAAGATCCAAGAATGGAGTTAAAGGGCCTTCTATGGGCAACAGCCACATGAGCTCAACCAGTAAAATACCGGAAACAAAAAGTGTTGAACAATTGACTGAGTTGTGCAGATTTGTTTACAGAAAGAGAACAATTTATGACAGCAAACCAGGACCCAGGACCCAGGATCCAGTCATTGTATCCAGTAGTTACAGAAAGGTTATCCTGAAGGAGGCCAGACTTATTGAGCAATGCACTTTATACAAAGAAACAATAGAACTTGGGCAACGAATCATAACTACAGGTTGGAAAAAGTTAGCACTTACTCAGTACCGAAAAAGACATGATCAAGTGGTCAAGACTATAGAGCAGAAAGTAATAGCTGACAGATCTCCATATTACAAATGTAGATTATAAAATATCTTTGAGAATTCGATAAATTGTACTGTAACCAGATCCCGTTATCACAGACAAAATGGTTGCCTACCATCACTTAGACACATCATAAAAATATCAAAAGGCTTTAGTAGATGCCATCATAGAAATATTTAGAATCTCTAAATTATATGTAACGAACAGCTTTCATTATATAGGGACCTACTAGAAGAAATAAAAACATATGAGAATGAAATGAAGTATCATCTCCGTTGTACTGTCTGCTACTGGAGACAGACCAGAGATGTTTTCATTGAGTTTCCAAAAAAAAAATTCAAATACAAAAAGCAGTCATTTTATACTCATGCAATATACTCACAGAACATTAAACATGAAAGAATGATTGTGATGTAGCGATTTGTCTCAAGACTATTCCTTTCTAACTGAATTTCATCAGAAGAGATGAGAAAATTGAGATCATCTTTATCATCATCAAAACAATTACAAAAAGCAGTCATTTCATTCATCTGTACAATAATCTGCTATACATTAAACACAAATGAATAATGATAGATAGAGAACTGTCCTGGGAACATTTTTACCTGAACACCATTGAATCTAAGTTGAGAACTAAAGCAACACCACCAACACCAATAATAGCAATCACAACAATTTGTATTTATATAATGCTTTAAGGTTTGCAAAGTCCTTTACACAAGTTATTTCATTTGATCCTCACAACAACCCTGGGAAGTGTCATTATTATCCCCATTTTATAGATGAAAATGCTGAGGCTGAGAAAGGCTAAATGATTTGCCCAGAGATAGGTAAGTGGTAAGCACCTGAGGCAGGATTTGAATTCAGGTCTTCTCGTCTCTAAATTCAGTACTTTATTCACTATATATATGTATTAATGATCCAGTCTCAGATACTTATTAGCTGTGTTACCTTTCACAAGTCATTTTACTTGGTTTGCCTTAGTTTTTCATCTGTAAAATGAGCTGGAGAAGAAAATGGCAAACCATTTCAGCATCTTTGCTGGAAACCCCAAATGAGATAACAAAGAATTGGACATGACTGAAACAATTGAACAACAACAAATACAGACACTTTGCAAGAATTTATCGGGACAGTGGACAAAAAGTTACTTTCGGAAGGAAAAAAATCTTCATCTCATACAAATGGATTGTTTACTACCCTAGTTCTTCCCTTGGGAATTTTATTTTAAAAGTTATTAACTTAACATAGAATTCAATAATAGCCAGGTGAGCTAGGCCCTACATTATTTAACAGAATAAATGCTACTGATATATATGTATATATGCATGTATACATACATATATGTGTATATACACATACACACAAATATATACATGGCAGTTTCCCTTCACAAAGTCCTGCTATGATGCTTCATTATGGTGTGAAGATGACTCTAGTTTATCATAGACTATACCAGTGGAGTGTAAATTTTAGAAGCTTTTATCATGCTAGCAACAGAATATGTCTGCCTTATGAGGACCAACTTAGCTAAATATGGAATGAGTCTTGGCTGGTAAGCTGGCCACTTGGAGTTGAATTCTTTGACCATGCAAACCATGAAGTAGAAAGAAGCTCCACAAATCCATTCCCAGTGGAATTATGCCTGTAAGTGGCCCCAAATTTAGCAGAACAATGTCCAGTAGGTACCACAATATCAGTTCAGTACTGCCTACAGAGACTTTGTGGCATGCAAGACCAGTGGGGAGCAGGCCCAGACAAAGCAGTGTAATGGATGGAATTATTAGATAACATCAACAGCTCTGTGGTATCAGAGGCATGAGGTGCCTTTCCATATCTCTGCACTAGCCACATGTTTTCTATATGCATGCCTCTCTACCCATGTGCCCTGGCTGTAATATAAGTTCTTCACATGTGTCCTCTATGCATGTTCTCTAGGTGTGTTCATTATTCCTGCAGATGGTATGCACATCTGTGGGAAAGAAAATTCATTGGGGAAATGCCCCCAGGTTTATGGGACAAATATTTTATAGCTACTTTTCCTTCTATACTATTTTATTAAATACTTTTGCATTGACCTGATCATGCCTTTTGGCTGCCAAGTAAAAGTAAACACATTGGGGTATGTGTGTGTAATATACGTACCCATATATGCTCACATATATAAACATAAATACACACATATATTCTTATATGTATATATACATATATTTATCATAATTTAAGATCAAATAGTTAACTTATAAGGCACTAATAAGCTATGAGAGAGAATGATAGTATTTGTAGGTAGACTAGGAAGCTTTCATTCAGATGACTTCATTGTTCCTTACAGTTGATTCAAATTTACTTCATTTTGGCAGAGAGAAAGTAGTGTGAACTGAGAAGTCTGTACTTCCCAGATTGCTAACATGGAGTCTAAAATATGTGTTGCTCATTTAAAGTATGGAACTTGCTCTTTTGTCACATACAAATAGCTACAAATTCATCCCTGAGTCATTTCTTAGGCTGATGGAAAATATTTGGATGGAAGACTTATCTCTGAGCTGGTAAGAAAGTCAAAACAGCTGAATCAAATTTTTTCGTTGATAATTCTTAGGAAAGAAAACAGTGTTACATCATTAAAGACCGTCATGAATTATCTTAAAAGGCTCAAAATATAGAGTTGGACACCCTTAAAAGGATTTGGAAGTTAACTTCAATGAAGAGAAGAAATGAGAAACTTTAAATTCTGATGAAATGAATGAATACAAGGTCTGAGAAAAGAACATTGGGCTATTCGGGTCAGGCAAACATTTTTGCAACTTCGACTTTTTTACCTCTTATGGTTGGTACTTATTGTTTTCCATTCTGGGATTCAATTTCACTCTAATCCTTATAAGTCTATAATGTTATTCTTAATTATTGGATAGAATTCACCCTCAGGTGATCCAAAGGGGTGTATTGCCATACTATTGTGGAAAGAATGGTAGACTGGGAGATATATGCCCTGGGTTTGAACTGGGCTCTGCCACTTACTGTGTCACTTGCAAACCACTTCAGTTTCCTGAGCCTCAGTATTCCCACCTGTAAAATGTGAATAAAAGTATTTCCATCACTTTCCTCTTAGGAATAGCATGAAGATCAACTGAGATAATGGATATTCTTGTAGAGAACTTCATAAACCTTTAAAGGCTATATCAACATCAGCTGCTTTGAAAACATTCTTAGAATAAGTTTTGGAAGAATATTGCATTTTACACTCAGACATATATTTTCCATTGAGGTCACAGATTTTATGCTGACTCATCGATATCTTTGTATGTTTATTATTTAATTTAATTGACATAAGTTAAAATAATAAAAGACCAGATGCTAATTCATTACATTTAACACATTTGCCCATTCACGAGATTTTTTTCAGCCCACAGGTTTGGGCAAATGTCTTTTAGTTAAATGAGCTGCACATGTATATTTAAATTCCAAGCCAGTGGAATCCAGACTGATGACATCCAGACAAGATAATCTCTAATGGTTCTTCCTTTTTAGGATGGATTCCAATAGCTGGAGAGCATTCAAAGGAGGGCAAGCAGAATGGTGAAGGGGCCCAATTTTGTACCATATGAGGATCAGTTGAGAGAAATAGGGATTGGAGAAGAGAAGATTCAGGGAGTGGGGCATGACATCTGTCTTCGAGTTTTTGCAAGACTGACACCAGAAGAGTCATTAGATTTGTTGTGTTTGGTCCCAGAAAAAAAGGAATAGGAACAGCAGCAGGTAGATAGATGTTGCAGAGAGGAAGATTTCAATTTTTTACTATAAGAAAAACTTCCTGACCCTTAAGATTTGGAGAAGAAGTGACTCAGGGAGGATATGGTAGCTGTTTTCAAATATTTCCATGCCTGTGGTGGACAAGAGTTCTGCTTAATTCCAGAGGAAGAATTAGAAACAATAGGTAGAAGTTCAAAGAAGCATATTTTGGCTGGTTGTAAGGATGAGCTTTCTAACATTTAAAGCTATCCAAAAATGGAATGGCTATCTGTTGCATGTTTTGGTTTCCCCTTCAACAGAAATTTTAAAGCAAAGACCATATGACTGATTGTTGGGTATATTCTAGAGGAAATCATGTATAGGTTATGGACTGTACTAGATGGCCGCTGTGGTCCTCTCCAAACTCAGAAGTTTGGTGAGTCAGCTCTAAAATTCTATGCTTCCATAAAAATAATCGGTCTCCATTTTACTATTATTTCACTTGTAACAATCTTGTATCATGGACCCTTTCAATGCCATCCCAGTAGCTCTCCAAGGTATTTCTCATCTAGGACATATCCCTTCCTTGTTCATCCCTTTTGCCCTAGGCTTAGCCAGTAACAGTCTAGGTTGACTTGGATAATCCTAATCAATTGCTCCAGATAGCTTCTTTGGGATTTAAGAGAGAAATCTGGTAAAATCTGGAGAGCTTTGTCAGCTCCTAAACAAACAAGGAATACTCATTCAATGGAGAAATTCAGTCAGTAAGTGTTTAATAATAATAATAATAATATAATATGCATCCTACATGCAAAGTATTTTAACACTGGTGATACAAATAAAGGCAAAACAGTCCCTGCCCTCAGGGAGCTCACATTCTAATTAGGAAGATAACATGGAAATAACTACATATACATGAGGTAGATATAGGGTAAATTGAAGGTAATCTCAGAGGAAAGGCACTAAGGGTGGGAGTAGGGATGTGGGAAGCCTCTTGCAGAAGTTGGGAATTAAGCTGAGTCTTGAAGAAAGTCAGGGAAGCCAGAAGACTGAGATGAATCAGGAGAGCATTCCAGGCATGGGAGACAATCACTGAAAAGGCATGGAAAGGGAGATAGAGTGTCATCTATGAGGAAGAGCAGGAAGGTCATTCATGTCCCTGTACAGTAGAGCATGAGGAGGGGAGTAAAGTTGAGAAGCGTAACAAATTCTGTAATCACCATATTTGAATCTGTTCTTATTGACTGGGATCTCTCTTGGTAACTACAAGCCTTGAGATTCTTGCTCCCTGGACAAGAGTTTGCAAGGCCAAGGCTGTCAAGGATAGGTCTTAGGTAGAGAGGATTAGCCTCATGTAGAAGAAGTGCTTAGTTTGCAGGTACAAACTTAAACTATGATGAAGGAAGAACTATTCTTGCTACACTTCAGAGGCAGTGGGTAGGGACGGCACTCTAATGACAAGCAAGAGCCTGAAGAATGATAGCTAATACTATACTGGAAAGAGGAGGATTCTGGCAGGTAAACATGGGGAAAGAGTGTTTGGAGCATGAAAGATGCCCTGTGAGAAGGCGCAGAGATGGGTGAATATGGGATGAGACTGGGAAATGAATTAATGTTCTAGATTGGCTGTGATATAGAGTGTATGCTGGAGAGTGGAGTTACACATAAAGCTGAATTGATGGGTTAGAGCCAGACTGTTGAGAATCTTTTTGAGTGTCAGGTTTTTTTCTCTTATAGATCCCAGAGAGTTGAAGAAGCTCTCTGAGCAACAGAGTGCATTTAGAAGCAAATCTGTGCATTAAGAAGATGATTTTGGCAGTTGTGTGAAGGAGAGAGTAGAGAGGCTGGAGGCAGGGAGACCAGTTAATATCAGAGATGATTAACAAAAAAAAACCAAAAAAAAAAAAAAGCAAGTTTCCTTATGTTAAACCCTTTAGCACTTAAAAAAAAAAGTAAGAGTAGTTCTTTGGCTGGAATACAGCTCTGACCCAGTAACCATTCCCTTTTGCCCCTCAGTTAGAAGAGTCCAAAACACAAACTCTCCCTGCCAGCCTCCGCCCACAATCCACAAGATTCAGCTTATTCCTGAACTGTACTTTTAGTGAGAAAAATCTCACTTCCCGAGAACTCAGAACACTTTTAACCTTATTTGAATTTTCTAGCCAAAGTGTGATTTTATCTCCAAAATAACTCCCCCCCCCAATTATCTGCCCATCCTTCTGCCACTCCTAGCTGTCCATTCAATGGTAGTTCACTAGGCTTAAGTCAAGGACATTTTGTTTCCTTCGTTGAAAGGGGGATATGACCTACTTGTGTCTGTCTAGTCTAGCTTACGAGGTCATTTCATTGTCACAACTCTCTCCCTCCTGGCACATACTGGTGAAGCCTGTCTGTGTCAATTCACTTCACTTCTCTTCACTTTAATTCAATCTAATTCAATTCCATTCAATTCAAGGAGCATTTATTAAGTTCCTACTTTGAGCTAGGAGCTGAGGCTATTTCCCTTCTCCAATCTTCTCTCCTCCTCCATTATATAAGCTTTTTAAGGGCAGGTACTATATTACAGCGTGTCATTGTTTCCCCAACACCCAGCACAATGAATCACACACAGTAGGATCTTAATAAATGTTTGTTGGATTAGAATGGACTGATTTTCATCATAATCCCATGAGGTAGGTAATACAGGTATTATCTCTGGCTTATAAATGAGGAAACTGAGGCTCAGGAAGTAATGGGGAAAGAAGATCCATGCTTCATTATTATTATTTTTTAAAATAGTATTGAAGTCCTGGCTGCTGAAAGACTCACAAGGAAAAATGTAAGTAGCATCCTGAGTTTGAACCTGGCCTGAATTCACAATTTTGTCTACCTCCTGTGGCTGTATAAAACATATTTAAGATAAAAACTAAAATATATTTTCAAAGTATAGCAATTTATGCTTAAAGTTAGAAGGTTAGTAAAAAATACTAAATATGTCAATAGGATAGCTTAGCTCAATAGCTCATGCTCAAACAGCACTTTATAGTTTACTTGTATGAGAGTTGGCTTTGCCTCTTCCACTCAGGAAGCCTCAGAATTTGATTTGGAAATCTGGTTTTCTCTCATGCCAAGGAATTTTAGCAACAAAGTGTGTATTATTGAATTCCTCACAATTCTGTGAAGTTCAGAGAGCAAGCATGATCTTGTACATTTTATATGTAGCGCCTCCTTGGGCCCCACCCCTTGGTCCATGGTCAGGAAAGCATATGAAAACTTGGAGTAGGCTTGCTTCCAGACATGCAATATGAAAGTCCCCCACTCCATTGCAGAGCAGACACAGATATCCTCTGATTCCTATCAACCACAATGACTCAGAGGTTTGTACCTCTTCCTACTGGCTAAAGAGTCAGAACTCTGCATACAGAAGTATCCATGTGCCCCAACCTCAGCCCTCTTTGTACTTTGCTTTTTCCCTGATGCCTTTCATACCAGGAAAACTGCTGTGAGCTACTGGTGGGGGCAGGGACAGTTGGCCATTCCTCCCTCCTTCCCCCCCCAACCCCCCACAACTCACCAGCAACCATGTGTCCCTTAGTGAAGAGAGCCTATTTGTGTGTGTTTTCCCAATTTTAAGTAAATCAGTATTCAGACAGAGAATAAAAATAATAATTATATTAATTAATATTTTAAGTATTATCTCATTCAGTCCTCACAATAACTCTGTAAAGTAGCTACTGTTCTAATCTCCACTTCATAGATGATGAAAATGAGGCACACAGACATTAAACAGCTTGCCCAGGATCACATAGCAAGAATGAATTTGAATTCCGGTTTTCCTGACTCCAGGTTCAGCCTTCTACCCATTGCTCCACTTAGCTGTCTATATAACTGACCAGATTTTTTGACCTTATAAGTTCTAGAAGAATCATCAGAGGTCACCTCAGCAACCAAGTTGGTAGCAGAGATCATTAGAATTGGGAGTGATAGCCCTATCTGGTGAGGAGTTAGCCCAGCTGATCAGGGGAGGAAGTTCATCTATCACTGAGGCCAAGCCCAGAAGCAAACTTGGGGGAGTCTATGCAAATCAGGAAAAGGATGCCTAGCATGAGGAGTTCCAAGGTACTCTTGGCCCCACATGTTCCTTACATTTATGGCTTATGATCTTGGTATTTCATGTGTGAGCCTCCCCTCCCCAGGGAATGTATATATGCAATGGGAGAGTGTTGCCATCCATCAAGCCTGTTTTGGGGGATGTTTTATACCTATTGTTCTGGTTATACCTTCTTAGTATAATATCCCTTTGTAAAAACTAATTAATGCCAACTGGTTGATTGATAATGAGGGGAAACACATTGAGTAGGAGCATGTGAGTAATTATATTAGAAATCACAACCCCTGAGGGTTATTCCTAAAATTCTGAGAATGAGAGTAGTAGTGACTCTTTGGAAACCCAATCTGCCTCTGAATAGTGTTGGGAGAGTGAAATGAGGGCACAGAAAGCCAATGTGTATTAGACACATTCTTCCTGATTCTCAGGCCAGGTCTCTATCTTCTATCCCATGTAACCACATAGAGATAATAGGAAAATTAATATGTTAATGAGAGTGAAACTCTTAAGCTCACTGAGTTATAGTTCCTGTCTAACTGTGCTATTAACTTTTCCATATCACAGAGGAAGTAAGAGGATATTGTCAGCCAATAAACATTTATCAAATACCTATTATGTGCTAGGCACTGTGCTAAGTTTTAGGGATACAAATGTGAAAAAAAAAACTCTTCCTTGCCCTCAAGGAGCTTACGGTCTTATGGGGGAAGACAACATACAGCTGAAAGGGGATGTGGGGGAAAAGGCACTCAGTGCTAGGGGTGGGGCACAATGGAGAAGTCCAAAAGTGTGCTGCCCAGTGGGAAATGAAGAGATAGTTGGCTTGGGCACTCTCCTTAAGTGGAGGTTCTGGGAGAAGCTCTCTGCTTGGCCCTCCAATAGAGGGGCATGAGGCAAGGAGTACTGGTGATATGTGAATACTAAGGCTGATGTACTTGCAGGAAGATGAGGTTTCTGGGGACATGGTAGAGAAATCCAAAAGAGTGCAGCTGGGTGGGAAGTGAAGATAATCTTAAAGATGAAGCATTAGACTTTTTAAAAAAAATTAATTTGTATAATAAAACAAACATTTCCATAACACAGTACGATAAAAAAGATGATTGTACATGAAACTGCAAATCTACTATGCACAACTTGCTATTCCCACAAAATTATTATGTAAATTTCTTTTTTCTTTTTTTTTTCTTCCTCCCTTCCCCACCCTAGAGATGGCTACCTTGATATCTATCTCCAAATTTGGTGGAAGAGCTGTCCCTTAGAAGAAGGATTGAACTTCTATTTGTCCCAGGTGGGCTAAAGGAGACCAAAAGAAACAAAGCTGGAAAAGCCTCCAATATGTGTGGGGCTACAAAAAGGGAGGAAGTCCTTGTAATTGATTACTGGGGATCTCTAGGCCAGTAGGCAAACCTTATCCTATGGAACTGCAGCACATAAGGATCTCACAATAAGACAAGCAGTCTAGGTCTGCTAGGAAAATGAAATGTTTGTTAAGAAAGGAATATGGGATTATGGTTAGTCTTTGTGTCAGATTCTCCTGTGCTTAAATCTCTTAATCTTGCTTTAACAGATCTTGGCCTTATCTTCCTAGGACAAGTGCCCCACAGATAGAATTTTTTGCCAGGACCATTTTAGATAATATTAGTAAACAGAATGACAGCTTAGCTCTTGGCTAACTAGGCAAAGGGGTAGTTAATATGTTTGTTGAATTAAAAAAAAAAGTGCCTTGTTCCTGCTTTGAAAAAGTTGACTCCAAAGTCACTGTGATTCTATGGAAAAGATTTGCTAGATAGCTGTTCCGTAGATGTTCCATATGAAGGCAGTATGGTGTAGCAGAAAGAACGCTGTACTTGGTGTCAGAAGACCTGGTTTCTAAAGCTGGCTCTGTTCCCAACGACCCGTGTGACTTTGGGCAAGTCACTTGACCTCACTGGGCCTTGGCTTCCTCATGTGTAAAGTGACAGGATTGGACTAAGTTCCCTTCCGGCTTAAAATCCCCCCTCCTGGATTCCGTTTCCTTGCCCTGGAAGGCCTGATTAACACTCACATCATTCAGGGTGCGGTGGGGTCCCTCAGCAGCTGCAAGTCCTCTCCCCCTAGAAGTGAGGAGCCAATGCTTATGGACACATCCTCTGTGATGGAGCCAGGCAGAGATCCCAGGGCACACATGAAAACAAAGTCATCCTGCCTCCCAACACACCCTCCCCTTTGGCTCAAAGCAAAAATAGCTCCTAGCATCTGGCTTTTTTTCCTGGGCTTTCTGACAGGAAAGAAGTGCCAGGGGCTATTTGATTTGTTTTTGGAAGAAAGCATATTTGTGTAGTTCCTATTACCTTAGCCCTGAGCACCAGGCACCATCCGGCTGACAACATGCCTGACAGATCCGTTCTTGGTTTTTACTTTGCTGGGGCCAGGTCCCCTACACTTTACCAAGGCAGGTTATTGGGCAGAGGGAGGTCAAAGATCACCCACAGTACAATCTTGCTTATTTCCACAGGTGGAATGATGCGAAGCTTCCTTGGTTTGCTATGGTAGGGCTTTTCTTACAGTTACATTAGAAAATGGTTGCTTGCTGTGATGGCTAACTTTGTCCTCTTGAGGGAGATGACGCTAGAGAAAGGCCCCAGCATATGGCTTTCATCTTTCCTAGTGTCATAGACTGGGCGGGGAGAATCAGATCTAGTGTAGAAAGTTTTAGATTTGGAGACAGATAACCTCGGTTCAAATGCTGCTGCAACTGTGAGATGGTGAGCAAGTTCTTAAATCTCTCTGGGCCTCAGTTTCCTTACCTTTAAAATGAGAGCTTTAGACTAGAACATCTATAAGATATTTTCTGGTGCTGGATCCTACGATTTTTTGATTATATGAAGAGACTTTAATTGCAACCACCACCCAGGTTGCTTACTTCTCCAGTTACTACATGATATTTCTGCCCCTTTTCCAGTCTAGAGGAGTAGAGGATCATAGATTTAGTGCTGAAAAGGACCTTAGAGGACAGTCCCCTCAAGAAACTGAAGCCCAAAGAAGTTAAGGGACTTGTCCAAGGTCACATAGGTAATAAATAGCTGAGTCAGGACTTGAAAACAGGTTCTCTAATTCCAAATATAATACTCTTTCTGCTATACCAAGGGCCACTCTCTGTGTCTTTTGGTTTAGAATGGGAGACCAGAGTTTGACTCCTACTTCTGCCACTAACTCACTGCATCATAAGATCTGCAAAAGACCTAGGAGATCATTTAGTCCTAGGGTGAGACAACTGAGGCTTTTTATCTAAATTTGGTTCCAAATTTGGAGGGTACAGATGGCACTAATAGTCCTCCAGCAATGTAGAAATAAGAGTTTAGCACCCAGTTAGCAAGAATAATTATTTAAAATAGGAATATTCCAAATGATGGGAAAGGAAGAGCTGTTCCCTTACCCTACACTCCCTGATCTTCATGTGAATGATCTCATATTTGTATCCCAGGGTCTCTTCCTCTCTTTATATTATCTACTGGGGCAAACTTCCTGTCACTTGCTCAGGGTGTAAAAATTCCTAGATTTGACTTTGCCAAGGCCAACCTGGCCCTCCTTTTATAGATGAAGAAACCAAGGCTCCGAGAGTGAAAATTTAAAGACAAAAGTTAATAAGTATCAAAGCTGGAATTCAAACCCAGTACACTAACAACTGATGTATGAATACTGCTTTATGGTTTGCAGGATACTTTACGTGTAGTGTTTCCTTTGAGCTCATGATAACCCTAGGAGGTTGATACATTCTCCCCCGTTCCCCCTTTTACCTCTCCCTTTACTAGACCTGTGATTTTATTCATAGTGGGAGCTCCCGATGAAAAACTTTCTCTACCAAAGCAGAGCAATAACCATTAGGAAACTTAAAGTCTTAGACAATTGACACTGAAAAGTAAAGTGACTTTCCCAGGGTCACATAGCCAGTACTGGAACCCAAGTCCTCCTGCCTTCAAAGCTGGCTCCTCAATCACTTGGATATACTGCCTTTCAAGGTAGGTACCACAGATATTATTTTGCCCATTGGCCAGATGAGGAAACTGAAGCTCAGAGAGGTCCCCACAGACACAGTGTCAGATATGGGGTTTGGACTCAGTTCTTTCTGATTTCCAAGTCCAGTATTTTATCCAATACTCCAGGCTGTCCCTTCCCCTTTGGACAAGTCACTTCATTGTTCTGATTTTCCTTCTCTATAAAGACAGGGATAATAACACTTGAACTGCCTACCTTACTGTATTGTTTTGAAGAAACAACTCTGTAAGCTATAAAATAGTGAGCTACTCTTTTTCAAGGGCTTATCTCCAATAATGGCCCTAATTTACTTCTTGCATCAGGAGATGGTGGAAATAACTGCAGCAGCAAGAAGGGATAAGAGAAGGTTGCCTTCTTTGTTCTTTTGATCTTGCATTCATGTGTGCCCATGACCTCATGGCTAGCAAGTGTTGGGGGTTGGAGCCAAACAAAGACCTCATCTAATTCCAAGTCTGAAGCACTTTCTACTTGGCCACCCTGCTTATCTCTAGGGGCTTGATATGTACAGAGAGAAGTATAAAGGCACTGGGCAGATGGAGGTACCCCACATGTGGGATGGGGGTGCTGAAAGAGGAGGGGGGGGCAAAGTCCTGCTCCAGAATGTTGTCCAGGACTGGACCTATTTGGACAGGCATACTGTGTCCATGAAAGCAGGGAAACAACCCTTTTTTGCCTTTTCACTCAATGAGTGGACTGAGAGGCAGCTCTAGGGAATGGTCTGCCTGTCTTCACTTCAGAGACAGCCAGTGGTGGCTTGGCTGATTGCTAGTTCCTAATCAGCCAGTGTCATAGACTCAGTGCTGTTGGAGAGTTGCAGTACTCTGCTCAAAGCTCGATCATCATTTTTGGAATTCCTATGAGCCAAGAAACATTTGGAATGAGGAAAATAAAAACAAAAATAATGTTGGTAAAAAATGGAACCCATTGGGCCAAACTTCTTCCCATCGGGTTTGTGGAGAAGTGAGATAACACACTCAGCCTGACAGGAGAGGGAGGGTATCAATTAAAAGAAAACCACAGCAAACTTTTATGTTCCTACAACAGTGGGATCTCCAGAATGATGAGTAAGGCTAGAGATGTATTACTTAATTCCAGCCTCTGAAAGTATGCAATTCAGACCATGCAGTGGAAAGAACATTGGCTCCAGAGTCCGCGGGCCTGGGTTTAAATGTGGCCTCTGATGTTTACATTTGTGTGATGCTGGCCAAATCATTTGTCATCCTTGGGCCTCAGTTTCTTCCTCACAAATGAGGGGGTAGAACTAGATGGCCCTTGGGGTCTCTTTTACTTCTAGCTCAATCTAGATGAGGGGTTCTTGATCTTTTCGTGTGCATCACAGACCCTTTTGACAGTCTGATGAAGCCTATAGACCCCTTCTCTGAATAACATTTTTAAATACATAAGATAAAGTACAAAGTGTTACAAAGGAAACCAATTATACTGAAATATATTTACACACACACACACACACACACACACACACACACAGGTTAAGAACCTCTGAGCTAGATCTATCATCTTCGACAAAGTGTTACCATTGGTAACCTCTTCTCTCCCTTTACTGCCAGTCTCCACTGCCCAAACCTGAAAGATTTAACCACCTTCAGCTGTTGGTCTAGCAGGACCCGAGGCCTGCTCTTGAGGCACTCATAGAGGTGCTCGATCAATGGAAGGCTGTAGTGAATTAATAAGAGGATGCAGGGCAGGAATCATGAGTGAGGGCCCCAGAGGCAACAGCACTTTGCTGTAACAACAACAGAAAAAAATGAACCAAGAATTGTTGGCTGCCAGGAACCAGAATCCCAGTGTGGGCACAAGTCCTTCAGGGCTGAACTGGAAATGGCTTAACCGATGGTACAACAGGCCTGGCTGGGAGACAGAAGCCTAGAAATGCTTAGAATCACTAATCATGCCTCTGTGCCCCACAGCTTTTAGCAGGTTATAATTGGGAGGCAGAAGCACTCTTCAAAATTATTAAATGAAAATGAATTGTCTCAGGTACTGAAATTTGCCAGGCAGGGCAATTCAGAAGCTCTTTCAGGGTCTCTCGTGCATAAAATGGGAGGCAAGAAGGGTAGCAGAGGAAATAGGGCCTCATGGAGAGCTCTCCTATTGAGTCAGGGACTCTGCTTCAATGCCAGAATAAGTGGAGGTCAGTCATGATCCTTGTCCCTAAAGAAATACGATAGGATCATAGATTTAGAGCTGAAAGGCACCTAAGGAACCAGCAAGTCCAACCTCCTCATTTTACAGATGAACAAACTGAGGCTCCATGAGGTTAACTCATTTTTGTAAAACTATATTTTTATACTTTACAATTTACTCATCTTTAAAATGAGGGTATTGGACTTAATGAGGGTCACACAGCTGCAGAAGTGGGGGAAAATATTCTCTCTGTCTCAACGCAAACCTCTGCTATGAAGAGAACCGTGGGATGCCTGCATTTGATTTCCCGGCTTAATGAACATATCACCCACTCCACTCAAAAGCTCTTTTGGGGGCTTTTGATATTTCAAGTTCAAAAATTAGGGCTTACCTCATAGGAATAACTTGCATTGTGGGGTCAGTTTGTCCTTTAGTCTCAAGAGCTTGACAAGCAACAATCCAGGAATGGATAAATGTGATCGCATTGCCTGTTTGTTTGTTTGTTTATTTGAGAAGCACTTAAAATGGTTCTTGGGTTGATGATATCTTACTTCTCCTCAAAGAGATTAAATTGAAAATATTTTTCAATTCTATGGGTCAGAGAATTAGACTATCTGTTCTGTAAAACTATTAAAATTTTTTTTTGCAAAGAAATAACAAAGCTATGGGCTGATGGGAGCCAGACGTGAATATGCACATACGCATATCAGAATTAAAAAGATTTGATAAGGCTGTCTGTGTTTCTAAAAGATAACCCCTATATTCATCTATTTTTTCATTTTCCTTCAGTCTCTCTTCCAAATTTGGTTTCACATTATCCTGAAGATATCCACAGGATTTTAATGAGTTCATCCTCCATTTTTATTCCCTTCATGTGCTCTTTTTCTATTTATTTTTATTGACAGGAAGACAGCATGGTATAGTAGAAATAACATTGAACTCAGACTCTTAAGACTGGTTTCAAGTCCCAGCACTGATGTTTACTATCTGTATAACCTTGGGCAAGCCACTTCAATTCAATTCCATAAGTATTTTTAAGTGCCTACTGTGTACCAATATCCTAGGGACTGTGAATATAAAAACCAAACCGTCCCTGACCTCAAGGAGCTTATATTCTATTTCTCTGAACTTCAGTTTCCTCATCTGTAAAAAAGGAGATAATGACACTTATATTACCTACCCCACAGAACCCCTGTGAAGACCAAACATAAGAATATTGCAATATTTTATAACCATAGTGCAATATTTTGTAACCATAAAGTGGCTTTTTTTTTTTTTTAAGACTGAGTTTCATCTTACCGAGCTTGGAAGTACAGCAGCCTTCCACAGACCCGATCAGTAGCTGAGGACCTAATATTTCCTTCTGCTCAGTTTCCAACTCAGTGTCCTTTGGTAGCCTGGTGGTCCCTTGCTCCCAGGGGCTCACCAATTTGGTCTATGACTTAGTGCAGACACCTGATTAGCTTAGCCCACTGCAGCTCAGAACTCCCAAGCTCAAGCGATGCACAGCTTTGGTCTCCCTGGTAGTAGAGATTGCAGGTATATACAACCACACATTGTAAAAAATGGTATTATAAATTATGGTAATTAAATTTGTTCATTGGTGATGAATATTCATAACAGAGGTGCAAGAAACCATTTGTGGTTCCTTTGTTGTCATTATAAGATCACCTACCAATGCCACCTTGTAGAAGTAGAAAGAATCCTGGTTTTGAATTCAGAGGACTTGGATTCAGATCCCAGACCTTCCTCTGACTCTATAAAACCTTGGGCAAGTTCTCTGGGCCACACTTTGCTCATCTTTGAAATTAGGTTGTTGGACTAGATGGATTCTCATGTTTCTTGCAACTTTAAATCTCTGAAATATGAAATATTTATATCCTGTACTAAATATGTTATACTATCTGCTGACCAGGGTATGATGATAATATTGTTAGCAATAATAATAGTAATTAGTAATAGCAATAGTCACGACAGCAGCAGCAGAGAGGGTTGCAATAGGTACAAGGCAGTGAATTTGTTGAATATGACTGAAACTGGTACTCCTCACGATAAAGACTATAAAATGGCTAAGATCTAAGAGTGAAATCAAGAGGTCCTCCATGGCCAACTTCTACATGAACTCATCCAATAACATGTTGACAAAGAGCATCAAACACATTTCTGAGTCATGCAGATTTGTTTACACAGAGAGGCTTATGATAATGGTTTAAGACCAGGTCATTACTATCAGCAATAATTGAAAACTTTTCTTTATAAAGCCCAAACATTGATTAATGCCATTATGCAAGGAAATGATGGAAATCTTGCAGTATAACAGTGCAAAGGGGAAGTGTATGGAATTTACGTGGTCAGACTACCTACACGCCCCCACCCTTATTCTTATATCAATTTTAGGTATGTTTGTTTCTGTACTTGTTTTCTCCTGTGATAGATTGTAAGCTTCTTGAGGGCATTACTTACTCTTGGGGGTGGAGTTGGGGGTGGGAGGATGGGAGTGGGGGATTAAGTAATACAAGTATCACTGTTTTGGTTTTTTCTTGATATTCCAGCATCTAACACAGTGCCTGGCAGTAGCAGGTGTTTAATAAACGCTATTGCTTGATTGAATATGGTCTTAGAGCTTGGACCACTGAGAGGTTAAGTGATTTCCCCAGTCACACAGCCTATATGTATCAGAGGCTGGGTTTGTGCTCAGGACTTCCTGACTCCAAGGTCAGTTCTTTATCCCTTCTACCATGTTATTATGATTATTTATTTAAGTCCTGTCTGTTACTTACTAAATATATGACCATGGCAAGTGATTTTACCTCCTCAGGTCTCAGAGAGCTTTGTAAATTGGATATAATCCTTTCTGCATTGCCTACGTCACCTTCTTATTTCTGCATGCCCATCCTGAGGGTTCCCAAGGCCCCAGTTATGGCGGCAGGGGAGTTGGCCATTGGCGCTGCAGTGGCTTTTCTTTCCAGGCAAAGGAAGAATCTTTAGCAGATGGTTTATCTTAGCCTCCCCTAGCTACAGGTTGAGGTCATATTTATATTCCCTTGTCCACACTCCAAATCTGTCTAGTATCTTACTCAGCTGAGTTATAACACAATTACTATACAACTATATCATCTCAAGAACTCATTGCATTTCTAAATGTTGTATTATAAACAATCCTTATCTTTAGCCTCTTTCACAGTACGACTTTAAGAGCCAACCAATAGTTCTCACTGTTCCATGGATTTTTTTGGGGGGGGAGGTGATGTGAGGGGGAATCATAAATTATCCCACTCCTAGAACTTACATCATTCCCTTTTATCCCTGGCATCTGATTGATTGCAGACATCTCTGTTGGATTCATCTTTAGGGTTGTTTTTTTTAAATAATCCAGGTCCCTACAACACATGTGACCCTCTGCTACTCTTTGAATCCTACTCTGAGAACAAATCATTTTCTGGCAGGTCCTGTGGTCCTCCCTCGTGTGGCCTATGGTAGTCAGCTCACAGAGCTCATTTCCCTACCTTTTGATTACTTCTCTGATCTTGGAGAATTTATTAGACACTAGGATCAGGACCAACTTTGACACTTATTGAGGGATATAGGAAACAACATATGGAATTAGAGGGCCTGGATTTGAATTTTGCCTCAGTTTCTTATGACTTTGAGCAAGTCATTTTAGTTCCCTGGGCCTCGGTTTTCTCATTTGCAAAATGAGTGACTGCATGATCTCAAAAGTCCCTTCCAGGTGTAAATAGCTCACCCTTCACCTAGACAGTCCCCTATTAAGTATATACTCAGGATAGTGATGGTAAATGTAAATAACTGCTCTCTGGGGCGGGGGGGCGGGGGGGGAAGCATGCAAGACACACTTTAAGTTTAATCTGTATTATTAACATATTCTCTATCACTTTCTCAAGTCTAGACAAACAACAAAACAATAAATCAAGCCCAGATTTGTTGCCGATTTCCAACATATAAATGCTCACACTGAAAATTTAACAAGCTGCTCTACTGAGCACATTCTATCTAGCTCTAGTGTACCCTTGCATATTCCTGAAAGAAGTGACTGACAAAAAGAAAGACTTCATATATACATGAGGTGACAAAGTCCCCCCATTGACTGATTAATGGCTAAATAAATTGTAGTACATGAATACATTGGAATATTAACTGTGTTGTAAGAAATAATGATTAGAGAGAAACACATGGAATTTGTTCCTGTGAATTGATACAAAGCGAAATAGGAAGAGGTAGGAAAACAATACACATAATGGCTAGGATAATGTAAATAGGAAAAAATCCAAACAACCACAAAAATTTGAAATTGAACATTGCAAAATTATGAAATTCAAGCTTAGCCCCAAAGTAGTAATATGAGAAGACACCTCATTCCTATTCCTTTGCAGAAGTGGGAATCTATGGATGTGGAATCCTGCATAAAACATCAGACTTTTTCAATGTGCAGAAACTGGTTTCGCTGATTCTTTTTTGGTCTTTCCTCCCTATCCTCAAGACCAAGGGGAATATCGTTTGGGTACCCACTCCCAAGACTATGGTTCATGAGATGTCACTGGTATCATTCCCATGAACAATAAACCAGTAGACACAATTAGCTCTTAGCAAAGGCATTTAATAAGAAGGCATAGTAAGAGCTGCAGCTATAAAACATTCCATTTTCCCTCCCCTCAGAGACCTGGGCTGCCTGTTGTCTTTAAAATAACATGGCATCCATGAGAAAAGTGGGCTCCATTCTCTCAGTAGAATCTGCACAAAGCTTCCATTGATGTCTGTGCTAAATGAGTTACTCTTTGTGCTTGTTCTATACATGACATTGTGTCTTTGCTGGATTGTTTACTTATCTGGGCTTCCTCCCCAACAAGCTGCTGTAGTCTTTACCACATCAAACTTTAGATTCAACTGCAGTCCTTAGCTGGGGTACTTGTATGCTCTTTTAGAAAGAGCAGAGATCTTCAGCCTATGAATGGCAGAACATCATCCAATTTCTCAGGGCCTTGGCTCTTAGACTTAATGCCCTTTAGATATGATGTAGGAAACTGGTATTAGCCTTTCCTTTCAACAACTCTTTCTGGTTCAGGGTGGAGTCCCTTCTGCTAGAGCCTTCACCCTTGGTGAACATCCAGCAAATTTCCCAAATTTTCATCTCTGCAAACTAGGTCACAACCAGGCAATGGTAATTTGCCCAATAATCATCACACAACTCTTGAGATTCTGAGTTCCACAGGCTTTTTTTCTTCTTTTTCTCAAATCTAAGGTTCTAGTTGGTCTAGGAATGTGCGGTAAGAAGGATAGAGTTGGCCATCATCTTCTTTATTATACTGTGTTATGAAAATGCTTGTTTTGTTGCCTGAGTTGAAAATAAAATAAATTTTTAAAAAATTCATTTTTGGTGCAATGTAAAAATAATTGTTTGAAGAGCCACTTTGGTGTGTGATGCATCAGCTCCTCTGGTCAGAGCATTGTGCTGTGACATTATTGGACTCTGAGTTAGGGAAAATGAAATTCATATATTGGCTGTGTGATCCTCAAGACAATTTTTTGGTGCCTTACTCAACTCCCTAATATAGTAATTTGCAGAGGTGTCATTCTGCATTGGTAGAGAAAGTTTCCTCAACTGGGTATTACCTAGGCCAATGAAATAACTGGTCCAGACTCCCTACCTTACAGTTGGCAAAACTTGAACACAGACAAACCTGTTGTTAATGTGGCCAAAGTCTCATGGCTTGTCCAGTCCACAGGAACCTGACTCCCACATTAGTGCTGTTTCTACTAACTCTGTGATCTCTCCACTAAAGCCTTTGTCTCATTTATGATGGCATGAGCATTGTTTAATCCTGAAATAAGGAGAAAATGTTCATCACTCTTCTCTCCATTTCAGTCCTGTGGAAGCAGAGACATGATGAAGAGAATTGTCCAAAACCATTTCATATAAACAGGCGGTTTAGCTGGAGAGGCTGGAATGCTTAACACAGTGGACCCCTCAGTGCCTTGGCTTCCCCACTCCAAGTGACCATTATGTTTATAGAAAGACTTCTATGGATTTAGGGTTGGGGTGGGGGGGGAAGGAATTCCAGCAGTCTCCTGTCTATTGTCAATCAGTCTCAAGAATAATTAAGCTCCTGAAGGCTCTTAATTACAGTGCTTGGCAAGGCTCCCTTCACTACAAAGCAAGGTCTATACTAGGAAAACAGTGCTGGTGTTCCTCCAAATAGAATGAAATTGACTGCAACAATTGAGGTTGGCTTGCCACTTTGTTGGCGTTATTGAGATGTTTCCCACGAATCTGAATCTGATGAGCCCATGTGCTAATAACTCCCTTTGGATTTATGGATGTAAGAGCTAAGCCAGTGACTTTAGGGGGCCAAAAGTAAATCCTCGGCCCAATATAACTCCACCCTGAGACGTGCATGTTGTAATGCGCCCTGGGATGGAGTGCCACGGTTTGAGGCATGTAGACTGGAGGGAGGCCAGCACTTTGCTCCATGGCCCAAAGTTAAATGCTGTGGAATGAATTAATGATGGTCACTGACGCAATGGTTACAATGGTTTTTGACACTGGCTGTAAAAATAGCAGTCACGAGGTGGCGTTGCTTGAGGTGACAAGATGTGCTGTGACTGCAGAGAGGACCTAGTGATTTTTTTTTAGCATTGCCCATTAATTACAGGTGCCTTTGGGAAGGACTTGTGATCTTCTCAGCATGTGGAGCTTCCAGCGTGGGAATTCCTTCCACCTCCATATGGAACTTGATAGCTAAATTATGGAGAACACTGATTGGCTGTTACTTATCCATGTCATATGGCTTGTAAGTCTTGGAAGCAGGATTTGAACCCAGGTTTTCTAGTCTTTAAACCTGTTGCTTGGTCCACTCTGACAGGCTTCCAACCACTTACTAATTGCCAAGTGAATTATTTGCAAAATGAGGGCATGAGAAGCTGGAAGAGATCGTAGAGACTTTCTAGTCCTTTGTTTTGCAGAAGTGGAAACTCGCCCAACATCACACAGCTGTAAATAGCCAAACTCAGATTTGAATGAAGGTCCTGACTCCCAGTCTAGTGTTCTTCTCCATGATACCACAGGGCCACTCCAGAATATGGCAAATATCTTCAACTCCTTGACCGTTACTAGATAAGCCAGAGCTATTTATTTCTATACCTGGAGTGCCCCTGCATACCCCTCCCTGCACCTCCACGTCCATTGATTTAAATGCCACCTATCCTTTAAGGCCTGGTTCAAGGGCCTCTTCCTTCATGAAACCTTCTGTGGTCTTCCAGGGGAGTTGTCTCTCTTTCATTGGTCTCATAATACTTTGTATTCCTTTTATATATTTAACACATTCTAGTTTGTATTTTATTTGCTTGTATACATGACTAATCTCTCCTATCAGACTTCTTTAGATTAGAAGTTTCATGAAGGTTGGGACTGGACCTTATTTATCATTGCATGTCACAACATCTCCTCTAGTGCACTGCACATACCTAAATCCTTAAATGGATTTATGATCTGATCAATTTAGAAGTTCCCTCCAGCAATGCAGATGGGAACCCATCAATGCCTGCCCATCTTATAGGCTCAATATCCTCCCATTCTTTCACCACAGGGTTCACTCAACATGCTGGAGACCTTCCCTACATTCTCATGACAAATGAGAGTACCATTAGGACATTCTGTTTTTGCCCTCACTTTATCACCAACTCATCTTTCTCTTACTTTCATACACTTCCTTGATGACGTATTTGTTCCTGTTCTTATTCAGAGTTCCTTGTTGGTTATATATTGCAGCCTGCCCACATCCAGCATATGCCTCTATTGTCTTTTGTGTGACATTCATTTTTAATTTTCAGAGATGTTTAATCCCATGCCTTATTGTCATATAGCAACACCAGTCAAAAATGTCTGTATTGAAGAAGCAAAAGAAGCAGAAGCAGAAGCAGCAGAAGAAGCAGAAGCAGAAGAAGCAGAGGAAGCAGAGGAAGAAGAAGAAGAAGAAGAAGAAGAAGAAGAAGAAGAAGAAGAAGA
>NW_020950300.1:0-28773 GCF_900497805.2 Vombatus ursinus | reverse complement strand
CTATCTATCTATCTATCTATCTATCTATCTATCTATCTATCTATCTACCTGTCTATCCAGACATGGTTTCTAGTGATCTCCATAACAACCCTTTTGATGTATGTGCTATTATTATTCCCATTTTACAAATCATACAACTGAGGCACAGAGAAGTTAAATGACTTGCCCAGTCACTAAGTATCTGATTTTGGATTTGAACTGTTCTCTTCCTGACTCAAAGTCCAGCATTCCACCCCACTAAGCCAGCTAGTTGGTATACTGTATAAAGGTAGCTTGGTCCTATCTTTTTCAGAGTTGTGATGGACTCATGGATTAAGGATGCAGAATAAGGCATATGTTTTCAGAAATGGCAAGCTTCTTTACTTGTTTTGCTAAATTGTACTCCTGTTTGTGCAAGCTAGTGTTCTATTTGGTAGAGGAGAGTCATTGGAAGGTGACATCTAGAAAAGGATTAACCACTGAAGGTTTTTGAATAGATTAATGACTATAGCTGAATGGGTCCATTAGTAATATTACTTGGGCAGTGGTGTGAAGGATGGATTGGAACAGGGACAAGTTGGAGGCAGGAAGATTACTTAAGGGGCTATCACAATAGTTCAAGAGAAGAATAATGAGAATGTGACCTAAGGTTGAAGCAGCGGGAGTAGAAAGGAGGGGAGCATTTTCAAGAGATTGCAAAGGGTGGAATTGACAGGACTTGGCAACTTGTTGGATATAGAAGGTGAGAGAAAAGTAAGTGTGTAAGATGACTGCAATGATAGTAATACAATCAGGGGAAATGGAGAACTGAAGAGGAGTGGTTTAGGGAAGAAAATGATGAGTTCTCCTTTCATGATTTTGACTTCGAAGTATTTGTAGTATATTCAAGTGGTGAATCCAGTAGTGCTTTGCATAAACATTATCTTAATACATATCTATTGAATGAATAAATGAATGAATATAAGAGGTAAAGCTGGAAAGGTTGGTTGGGGTCAGATTATGTAAACCCTGGAATGCCAGGGTGAGGATTGTGATCATATAATTAATTTATTTTCTAGAAATTCTTCTGGGCAAACCTCACCAGCACAATATTATTAGACTCATACTCTTTAAAAGAAGAATTGTTAAACATAAATTAATTCTTCTTTGACTCTGGAACTTTTAAAGACATAAAAGCTTACCACTTTGCCATCTTAAAAACACTATCATTTTAACATCTTAAAAGTTTATTGTTTAATGAGAGAATAGTAATATTTGAAAGAAGCTGGTCACATTTCATTTTGTCTTGTTTTGTTTTTTCCTGTCTTCCAAAACATACAAGATGGAATTTGTAAAATGACTTAAAAAGGAAAGATTTTCAAAAGGTAAGTGAACTCTTCACTGAAATTTTCAGTATTAGTCAAGTATTTGGGTGGCAGAAGAATATTTGGTTTGTTTTTGAAGAACAGCAAAATGTTATTTTTACTTTTAGAAGATGCCTATAAAGGGTAACAACCTTATGAGACTGACCTACTGCTTCAGGGGTGGAAGAAGCAGTGCAAATATGTAAAATACTATTTTTAAACCCTCTGAAGACACTTCTGTGAATTTTGCCAGTGAATTTTATTGCTCCTTAGAAATAACTTCATCTGAGGATCGTGTGAGAAACTGGGTAAAGCACGAGCTTAGGAGAGAAAGCATACATGGCTAGAGAATCTTGTGGCACAGGAATGAGAATGACTAAAATGTTTTCAAAAGCACATAATCTCAGTGTAACATCTCCACCCTTGACAAAACATACCTTTGAAAGACATGGAAAAAGTAGTGTACTATTTAATTTGATATGCTCCGAACTAGAAACCCAGACTCATCACAGACTTTCCCCTATGGTACAACTTCATTTATGTTCTGAAATAGCATTAAAATGGCAGCCCCAGGCATATGAAATACCCAGAGAGGCACATGTATGTATGAAATTCATTCCTCTGGCTGCTTCCCTCTTATCCCTCCCCCCCAACAATCAAGTAGAAAACAGGAAGAAGGGAACTTTTCAAAAGTCACTGCAGCCATAGTGCTCACCTTCACATCACAATCCAATTCCCGCTGCTTCTGAAGTATCAGCAATAATAGGGCTGTGCATAGTTGTGTAGGTTGGTCTCAGGGAATAGAAGATCAAACTGTCTCTGTGGATTGCTAACTGTGGCTTGAATATCCTGGTTGACTGCAGCTTAACCGGTACAATGAATGAAAAACTTTCTTTGGCTACTGCTTTAACTCCTTCCTGTTTTCTTCTCTTTCAACCATGTCATTTCCCATACAATCAGGATATGTGGAATGACGCATTGGGTATGCTAGTATTCTGTTTCATCCCCCCAGTCCACTGGAACATTTTCTCAGAGGATATAGTGATCTTCTCTGCCATCAACCTCAAAGGGAAAATTTCAGGAGTTTAGGAGGAAAAAGAAAAAACTTTAAGAACAAAGAAAATGATTATAGTTATTTGCTTCTAGGCATCTTTGCGTTGAGTTCCAAGCCTGAGTATAATGACTTGGAGAGTAGTCTTAAAAAGTCATCATACTTGTAAGATGAAGGACTGTTTTGCCAATCTTTTAACAGGTTATAGATTTAGGTTCTTTGCAATCCAGTATAGAATATAGACTACTGGCTTTCATGGAAATTTCTCCCACGAATCCTTCCTAGTCCTATATTCTTTTTGTTTTTGTCAGTTGTGCTATACTAAATATTTATATTCATGTAGTAGCAGAGTGGCTCTAGGAACAGGGAAGCTCTCTAATATAGTGTACCTTGATGGAGAGTACTGTATTGCAAGGCCCTGCCTACTCCCAAATAGCACTCTCACTAGCCTCCATGGTGTCACTTTCTCTTGCTTCCTGGCGTGAAATTTCCCCATCAGTGAGGATTGTTGTTAGGCAAAAAAAGGTGAAAATATAATTTTCATAGAGAAGGCAACTGGTTTCTTTTATTGTTCCATTTTGAGTTCTGAGTTGTCTCTCTCCCTCCCTCTCAACCCTGCATTAGAAAAGGCCAACATTTGATGTAGATATATATGTGGAACCATGCTATGATACTTCCATTTATCAGTTCTTTCTCTGGAGGTGGATAGAATTTTCCTTCACAAGCTCCTCATAGTTGATCGAATGATCATGTTGCTCAGAGTAGCTGAGTCATTCCCAATTACTCTTCAAACAACATTGCTGTTACTGTACCAAATGTTCCCTTGGTTCTGCTCCTTTCACTCTCCATTATTTCATGCAAGTCTTTCCATGTTTTTCTAAAACCAACCTGCTTGTCAATTTTTTACAGTACAGTAGTATTCCATTAGAATCATATGCCACAATTTATTCAGCTATTCCCCGACTGATTGCCTTTCTCTCAATTTCCAATTCTTTGCCACCACAAAAATTGCTGCTATGAATATTTTAGAATGTATAGGTTCTTTTCCTTTTTCGCTTACCCCCTTGGGGAATAGACCTAATAGTGATATTGGTGGGTCAAAGGGTATGCACAGTTTTATACTCAGATTGCTCTACAAAATGGTTACATCAGTTAACAATTCTGCCAACAGTATACTGATGTCCCAATTTTTTCACATCCCCTCCAGGATTTTTTATTTTCCTATTTTATCATTTTAATTAATCTGATAGATATGAGATGGTACCTCACAACTGTTTTAATTTGCATTTCTCTAATCACTAATGGTTTAGAGGATTTTTTCATATGACTACATATCTATCTATCTATCTATCTATATCTATCTATCATCTTTCTGTCTTTGATTTCTTCTTCCAAAAACTACCTGTTCATATCCTTTGACCATTTATCAATTGGGTAGCGACTTACGTTATTATAAATTTGACTCAGTTCTCTATATATTTGAGATATAAGGCCTTTGTCCAAGGAACTGGCTATAAAATCACCCCCCCCCCCAATTTTCTGTTTTCCTTCTAATCATGGCTATATTTATAAAATGAGGTTATTATAGTCATTTACTACTGGTGATATTATTTGATAAATACAAAGAGAGAAGAACAAGATAATGTTCACGATATGAAGCAAAATCCAGGGGGGAAAATGTATATCCAAAATTTTAGGTTCCCTTAAAAGCAACTTAAGCAAAAGTCAAAAGATTAAGGTGATAAAAGGAGTCAAAGAAGTGCAAAGAGCAAAATAAGCAATTCAGCATCAATAAAAAACTTTATCATAGAATTCTGTGAAGAAATCATAGGAGAAAGGGAATCTTCAAAGAAGGAGAAAATTCTAGTTATCTCTATGGTTTCAAGAAGCTCAATTCAAGGAAAATACAAGTTTGATCAAAGGAAAAACATAAATCTGTTAATGTAAGGAATACTAGAATAATTATGTCAAGGGAGGTGACTGAAACCCCGACTTTTCAGTTAAATTGGGAAACTGCGAGATGGATACTATCCATAAGTATTGGTGCAAATGTTTCACAGTGATGTATGGATTATTGACTGAATACTTTTCTAGCCTCCTCTCAGATACAAGCCTAATCCCACTTTTCTTAACAGAAGATATCACTTATCTATTGTCAACAAATGAGAATAACAGTAACCCCTCTGAATATAGTACAATTATGTGTTTATATACTTTATCTAAGAATTCAGTTGTTAAGTGTTTACTATGTGCCAAACACTGTGCTAAGAACTGTGAAAACAAATACTTCAAGGATCTTAAAATCTGATGGGGGAGGATGACACACGAAAGAAAGCTGAAAATGGAAGGAGGAAGGCATGAGGGAAGAGAATTGGGGAAGAAGTAAAAAAAAGTGCACAATGAATGTGGCCTGGCAGGAAATGAAGAGATGTCTCTCCTGTTCTCCTTAAATGAAAGTTGAGGAATTCATGGATCCAACTCTTAATCAGAGAGGCACAGGATACTGATGAAATATAAGTACCAAGGCTGATTGGAACTTGCAAGATTATATTATTTAATTCAAAGCTTGTATTAATTTAAAAAAACCAACAACTGTAAATACATAATATAATTATAAATTGAGAAGCTAAGAGGGTGTGTCAAAAAAAGTTCTAAGGGTATAAAAAGTCACTTAGTATCAATTCTGTAATTATTGAGCAAGCAGTTGAAAATCATCCTAACAATCCTCCAGTATTGATTATTAAGAAGACTTTGACTCAGTTCTGCACTCATGATTTATTCACGTACTAAAACATATAGACACAAGTAGAGTAACAACACTGGAGTATTTGATGTCTACATGGAAAATTTCTCTATTTAAAACACACCACCTCAACAACAAACCAACACAATAACATTAAGAACAATTGCTATAAAATGTGTCTTTTTTTCCAGGGAGAGAGTTTAAACCTATTATTATTTTGACCAGCATGAAATCCATTTTCATTTCTCTCAATTAGAACTGTGTGGCTTCCAAATAAAAAGAGAGATTTGAGCCAAAATATCTTATTGACATGTACATGACTGACATCAAGATATATCGCTTAACAGGAAAACACAACAAGCAGCTCCTTCATTTTCTGGGGTTTTTTTTTTGCAATAATGTCAAAATATCATTTAAATTTGATAAAATCTGCCAAGGAAAGATAGAGCCTGAGGGCTCTGAGTGTGAATCAAATTGAAACAATGGACAAAGGCAACACTTATAAGATACCTTGTTTTCTTCTTCAAGATACAAAGAGCGTAGAGCTATCAAGGAAAAGTCTGTGGCTGGATTGGTTTACTGCCATTGCAGAACCAAAACTGAACGGGAAGACAACATTTAATATAACAAACACCTATGTGACACCAGATAGGAATTTCAAAAAGCCCTTTTTGAACATGCATGAATTCAACTGACCAACTAATTAATTCCAAAACAGAGTCATTTAGAGCCCTATGAGATATCAGTTTTAACATTTTCTTTTGACAGGTAAAATAGATGACAGCATAACTAGAACATATCCCTTCCCCCATAAGATATTAAAGAAATGTAGGACCAATCACCCCAAGGTTACTATAGAAAGATTAACCCTTCCTCATCAAAAACAGAGAGAAAATGATTAGATAATAATAACAATAATGGCATTTATGTAGTGCTTTAAGGTTTGCAAAGCACTTTAGAAATATTAACTTACTTTATCCTCACAACAACTCTGGGTATCCCCATTTTATAGATGAGGAAACTGAGGCAAAGTTTAAGTCACTTTCACAGAGTCACACAACTCATAAGCGTTTGAAACCAGCTTTGAGCTCAGTTTTTCCTTACTCCAGGTCCAATGCTTTAGCTGTCTCTGAAGGATTTTTAGAACATATGACAAAGTTACAAACCCACAGAAATACTTCTGAAACAAAGGGACACTACTATCCAGAGGAACAATAAAGTTTGACAATAGGTACGGGACACTGGTTTTGTTGGATGTAACTGAAAGTGGTTTACCTCTGCATGAAGCCTATAAAATAGCTAAGATCCAAGAATGGAGTTAAAGGGCCTTCTATGGGCAACAGCCACATGAGCTCAACCAGTAAAATACCGGAAACAAAAAGTGTTGAACAATTGACTGAGTTGTGCAGATTTGTTTACAGAAAGAGAACAATTTATGACAGCAAACCAGGACCCAGGACCCAGGATCCAGTCATTGTATCCAGTAGTTACAGAAAGGTTATCCTGAAGGAGGCCAGACTTATTGAGCAATGCACTTTATACAAAGAAACAATAGAACTTGGGCAACGAATCATAACTACAGGTTGGAAAAAGTTAGCACTTACTCAGTACCGAAAAAGACATGATCAAGTGGTCAAGACTATAGAGCAGAAAGTAATAGCTGACAGATCTCCATATTACAAATGTAGATTATAAAATATCTTTGAGAATTCGATAAATTGTACTGTAACCAGATCCCGTTATCACAGACAAAATGGTTGCCTACCATCACTTAGACACATCATAAAAATATCAAAAGGCTTTAGTAGATGCCATCATAGAAATATTTAGAATCTCTAAATTATATGTAACGAACAGCTTTCATTATATAGGGACCTACTAGAAGAAATAAAAACATATGAGAATGAAATGAAGTATCATCTCCGTTGTACTGTCTGCTACTGGAGACAGACCAGAGATGTTTTCATTGAGTTTCCAAAAAAAAAATTCAAATACAAAAAGCAGTCATTTTATACTCATGCAATATACTCACAGAACATTAAACATGAAAGAATGATTGTGATGTAGCGATTTGTCTCAAGACTATTCCTTTCTAACTGAATTTCATCAGAAGAGATGAGAAAATTGAGATCATCTTTATCATCATCAAAACAATTACAAAAAGCAGTCATTTCATTCATCTGTACAATAATCTGCTATACATTAAACACAAATGAATAATGATAGATAGAGAACTGTCCTGGGAACATTTTTACCTGAACACCATTGAATCTAAGTTGAGAACTAAAGCAACACCACCAACACCAATAATAGCAATCACAACAATTTGTATTTATATAATGCTTTAAGGTTTGCAAAGTCCTTTACACAAGTTATTTCATTTGATCCTCACAACAACCCTGGGAAGTGTCATTATTATCCCCATTTTATAGATGAAAATGCTGAGGCTGAGAAAGGCTAAATGATTTGCCCAGAGATAGGTAAGTGGTAAGCACCTGAGGCAGGATTTGAATTCAGGTCTTCTCGTCTCTAAATTCAGTACTTTATTCACTATATATATGTATTAATGATCCAGTCTCAGATACTTATTAGCTGTGTTACCTTTCACAAGTCATTTTACTTGGTTTGCCTTAGTTTTTCATCTGTAAAATGAGCTGGAGAAGAAAATGGCAAACCATTTCAGCATCTTTGCTGGAAACCCCAAATGAGATAACAAAGAATTGGACATGACTGAAACAATTGAACAACAACAAATACAGACACTTTGCAAGAATTTATCGGGACAGTGGACAAAAAGTTACTTTCGGAAGGAAAAAAATCTTCATCTCATACAAATGGATTGTTTACTACCCTAGTTCTTCCCTTGGGAATTTTATTTTAAAAGTTATTAACTTAACATAGAATTCAATAATAGCCAGGTGAGCTAGGCCCTACATTATTTAACAGAATAAATGCTACTGATATATATGTATATATGCATGTATACATACATATATGTGTATATACACATACACACAAATATATACATGGCAGTTTCCCTTCACAAAGTCCTGCTATGATGCTTCATTATGGTGTGAAGATGACTCTAGTTTATCATAGACTATACCAGTGGAGTGTAAATTTTAGAAGCTTTTATCATGCTAGCAACAGAATATGTCTGCCTTATGAGGACCAACTTAGCTAAATATGGAATGAGTCTTGGCTGGTAAGCTGGCCACTTGGAGTTGAATTCTTTGACCATGCAAACCATGAAGTAGAAAGAAGCTCCACAAATCCATTCCCAGTGGAATTATGCCTGTAAGTGGCCCCAAATTTAGCAGAACAATGTCCAGTAGGTACCACAATATCAGTTCAGTACTGCCTACAGAGACTTTGTGGCATGCAAGACCAGTGGGGAGCAGGCCCAGACAAAGCAGTGTAATGGATGGAATTATTAGATAACATCAACAGCTCTGTGGTATCAGAGGCATGAGGTGCCTTTCCATATCTCTGCACTAGCCACATGTTTTCTATATGCATGCCTCTCTACCCATGTGCCCTGGCTGTAATATAAGTTCTTCACATGTGTCCTCTATGCATGTTCTCTAGGTGTGTTCATTATTCCTGCAGATGGTATGCACATCTGTGGGAAAGAAAATTCATTGGGGAAATGCCCCCAGGTTTATGGGACAAATATTTTATAGCTACTTTTCCTTCTATACTATTTTATTAAATACTTTTGCATTGACCTGATCATGCCTTTTGGCTGCCAAGTAAAAGTAAACACATTGGGGTATGTGTGTGTAATATACGTACCCATATATGCTCACATATATAAACATAAATACACACATATATTCTTATATGTATATATACATATATTTATCATAATTTAAGATCAAATAGTTAACTTATAAGGCACTAATAAGCTATGAGAGAGAATGATAGTATTTGTAGGTAGACTAGGAAGCTTTCATTCAGATGACTTCATTGTTCCTTACAGTTGATTCAAATTTACTTCATTTTGGCAGAGAGAAAGTAGTGTGAACTGAGAAGTCTGTACTTCCCAGATTGCTAACATGGAGTCTAAAATATGTGTTGCTCATTTAAAGTATGGAACTTGCTCTTTTGTCACATACAAATAGCTACAAATTCATCCCTGAGTCATTTCTTAGGCTGATGGAAAATATTTGGATGGAAGACTTATCTCTGAGCTGGTAAGAAAGTCAAAACAGCTGAATCAAATTTTTTCGTTGATAATTCTTAGGAAAGAAAACAGTGTTACATCATTAAAGACCGTCATGAATTATCTTAAAAGGCTCAAAATATAGAGTTGGACACCCTTAAAAGGATTTGGAAGTTAACTTCAATGAAGAGAAGAAATGAGAAACTTTAAATTCTGATGAAATGAATGAATACAAGGTCTGAGAAAAGAACATTGGGCTATTCGGGTCAGGCAAACATTTTTGCAACTTCGACTTTTTTACCTCTTATGGTTGGTACTTATTGTTTTCCATTCTGGGATTCAATTTCACTCTAATCCTTATAAGTCTATAATGTTATTCTTAATTATTGGATAGAATTCACCCTCAGGTGATCCAAAGGGGTGTATTGCCATACTATTGTGGAAAGAATGGTAGACTGGGAGATATATGCCCTGGGTTTGAACTGGGCTCTGCCACTTACTGTGTCACTTGCAAACCACTTCAGTTTCCTGAGCCTCAGTATTCCCACCTGTAAAATGTGAATAAAAGTATTTCCATCACTTTCCTCTTAGGAATAGCATGAAGATCAACTGAGATAATGGATATTCTTGTAGAGAACTTCATAAACCTTTAAAGGCTATATCAACATCAGCTGCTTTGAAAACATTCTTAGAATAAGTTTTGGAAGAATATTGCATTTTACACTCAGACATATATTTTCCATTGAGGTCACAGATTTTATGCTGACTCATCGATATCTTTGTATGTTTATTATTTAATTTAATTGACATAAGTTAAAATAATAAAAGACCAGATGCTAATTCATTACATTTAACACATTTGCCCATTCACGAGATTTTTTTCAGCCCACAGGTTTGGGCAAATGTCTTTTAGTTAAATGAGCTGCACATGTATATTTAAATTCCAAGCCAGTGGAATCCAGACTGATGACATCCAGACAAGATAATCTCTAATGGTTCTTCCTTTTTAGGATGGATTCCAATAGCTGGAGAGCATTCAAAGGAGGGCAAGCAGAATGGTGAAGGGGCCCAATTTTGTACCATATGAGGATCAGTTGAGAGAAATAGGGATTGGAGAAGAGAAGATTCAGGGAGTGGGGCATGACATCTGTCTTCGAGTTTTTGCAAGACTGACACCAGAAGAGTCATTAGATTTGTTGTGTTTGGTCCCAGAAAAAAAGGAATAGGAACAGCAGCAGGTAGATAGATGTTGCAGAGAGGAAGATTTCAATTTTTTACTATAAGAAAAACTTCCTGACCCTTAAGATTTGGAGAAGAAGTGACTCAGGGAGGATATGGTAGCTGTTTTCAAATATTTCCATGCCTGTGGTGGACAAGAGTTCTGCTTAATTCCAGAGGAAGAATTAGAAACAATAGGTAGAAGTTCAAAGAAGCATATTTTGGCTGGTTGTAAGGATGAGCTTTCTAACATTTAAAGCTATCCAAAAATGGAATGGCTATCTGTTGCATGTTTTGGTTTCCCCTTCAACAGAAATTTTAAAGCAAAGACCATATGACTGATTGTTGGGTATATTCTAGAGGAAATCATGTATAGGTTATGGACTGTACTAGATGGCCGCTGTGGTCCTCTCCAAACTCAGAAGTTTGGTGAGTCAGCTCTAAAATTCTATGCTTCCATAAAAATAATCGGTCTCCATTTTACTATTATTTCACTTGTAACAATCTTGTATCATGGACCCTTTCAATGCCATCCCAGTAGCTCTCCAAGGTATTTCTCATCTAGGACATATCCCTTCCTTGTTCATCCCTTTTGCCCTAGGCTTAGCCAGTAACAGTCTAGGTTGACTTGGATAATCCTAATCAATTGCTCCAGATAGCTTCTTTGGGATTTAAGAGAGAAATCTGGTAAAATCTGGAGAGCTTTGTCAGCTCCTAAACAAACAAGGAATACTCATTCAATGGAGAAATTCAGTCAGTAAGTGTTTAATAATAATAATAATAATATAATATGCATCCTACATGCAAAGTATTTTAACACTGGTGATACAAATAAAGGCAAAACAGTCCCTGCCCTCAGGGAGCTCACATTCTAATTAGGAAGATAACATGGAAATAACTACATATACATGAGGTAGATATAGGGTAAATTGAAGGTAATCTCAGAGGAAAGGCACTAAGGGTGGGAGTAGGGATGTGGGAAGCCTCTTGCAGAAGTTGGGAATTAAGCTGAGTCTTGAAGAAAGTCAGGGAAGCCAGAAGACTGAGATGAATCAGGAGAGCATTCCAGGCATGGGAGACAATCACTGAAAAGGCATGGAAAGGGAGATAGAGTGTCATCTATGAGGAAGAGCAGGAAGGTCATTCATGTCCCTGTACAGTAGAGCATGAGGAGGGGAGTAAAGTTGAGAAGCGTAACAAATTCTGTAATCACCATATTTGAATCTGTTCTTATTGACTGGGATCTCTCTTGGTAACTACAAGCCTTGAGATTCTTGCTCCCTGGACAAGAGTTTGCAAGGCCAAGGCTGTCAAGGATAGGTCTTAGGTAGAGAGGATTAGCCTCATGTAGAAGAAGTGCTTAGTTTGCAGGTACAAACTTAAACTATGATGAAGGAAGAACTATTCTTGCTACACTTCAGAGGCAGTGGGTAGGGACGGCACTCTAATGACAAGCAAGAGCCTGAAGAATGATAGCTAATACTATACTGGAAAGAGGAGGATTCTGGCAGGTAAACATGGGGAAAGAGTGTTTGGAGCATGAAAGATGCCCTGTGAGAAGGCGCAGAGATGGGTGAATATGGGATGAGACTGGGAAATGAATTAATGTTCTAGATTGGCTGTGATATAGAGTGTATGCTGGAGAGTGGAGTTACACATAAAGCTGAATTGATGGGTTAGAGCCAGACTGTTGAGAATCTTTTTGAGTGTCAGGTTTTTTTCTCTTATAGATCCCAGAGAGTTGAAGAAGCTCTCTGAGCAACAGAGTGCATTTAGAAGCAAATCTGTGCATTAAGAAGATGATTTTGGCAGTTGTGTGAAGGAGAGAGTAGAGAGGCTGGAGGCAGGGAGACCAGTTAATATCAGAGATGATTAACAAAAAAAAACCAAAAAAAAAAAAAGCAAGTTTCCTTATGTTAAACCCTTTAGCACTTAAAAAAAAAAGTAAGAGTAGTTCTTTGGCTGGAATACAGCTCTGACCCAGTAACCATTCCCTTTTGCCCCTCAGTTAGAAGAGTCCAAAACACAAACTCTCCCTGCCAGCCTCCGCCCACAATCCACAAGATTCAGCTTATTCCTGAACTGTACTTTTAGTGAGAAAAATCTCACTTCCCGAGAACTCAGAACACTTTTAACCTTATTTGAATTTTCTAGCCAAAGTGTGATTTTATCTCCAAAATAACTCCCCCCCCCAATTATCTGCCCATCCTTCTGCCACTCCTAGCTGTCCATTCAATGGTAGTTCACTAGGCTTAAGTCAAGGACATTTTGTTTCCTTCGTTGAAAGGGGGATATGACCTACTTGTGTCTGTCTAGTCTAGCTTACGAGGTCATTTCATTGTCACAACTCTCTCCCTCCTGGCACATACTGGTGAAGCCTGTCTGTGTCAATTCACTTCACTTCTCTTCACTTTAATTCAATCTAATTCAATTCCATTCAATTCAAGGAGCATTTATTAAGTTCCTACTTTGAGCTAGGAGCTGAGGCTATTTCCCTTCTCCAATCTTCTCTCCTCCTCCATTATATAAGCTTTTTAAGGGCAGGTACTATATTACAGCGTGTCATTGTTTCCCCAACACCCAGCACAATGAATCACACACAGTAGGATCTTAATAAATGTTTGTTGGATTAGAATGGACTGATTTTCATCATAATCCCATGAGGTAGGTAATACAGGTATTATCTCTGGCTTATAAATGAGGAAACTGAGGCTCAGGAAGTAATGGGGAAAGAAGATCCATGCTTCATTATTATTATTTTTTAAAATAGTATTGAAGTCCTGGCTGCTGAAAGACTCACAAGGAAAAATGTAAGTAGCATCCTGAGTTTGAACCTGGCCTGAATTCACAATTTTGTCTACCTCCTGTGGCTGTATAAAACATATTTAAGATAAAAACTAAAATATATTTTCAAAGTATAGCAATTTATGCTTAAAGTTAGAAGGTTAGTAAAAAATACTAAATATGTCAATAGGATAGCTTAGCTCAATAGCTCATGCTCAAACAGCACTTTATAGTTTACTTGTATGAGAGTTGGCTTTGCCTCTTCCACTCAGGAAGCCTCAGAATTTGATTTGGAAATCTGGTTTTCTCTCATGCCAAGGAATTTTAGCAACAAAGTGTGTATTATTGAATTCCTCACAATTCTGTGAAGTTCAGAGAGCAAGCATGATCTTGTACATTTTATATGTAGCGCCTCCTTGGGCCCCACCCCTTGGTCCATGGTCAGGAAAGCATATGAAAACTTGGAGTAGGCTTGCTTCCAGACATGCAATATGAAAGTCCCCCACTCCATTGCAGAGCAGACACAGATATCCTCTGATTCCTATCAACCACAATGACTCAGAGGTTTGTACCTCTTCCTACTGGCTAAAGAGTCAGAACTCTGCATACAGAAGTATCCATGTGCCCCAACCTCAGCCCTCTTTGTACTTTGCTTTTTCCCTGATGCCTTTCATACCAGGAAAACTGCTGTGAGCTACTGGTGGGGGCAGGGACAGTTGGCCATTCCTCCCTCCTTCCCCCCCCAACCCCCCACAACTCACCAGCAACCATGTGTCCCTTAGTGAAGAGAGCCTATTTGTGTGTGTTTTCCCAATTTTAAGTAAATCAGTATTCAGACAGAGAATAAAAATAATAATTATATTAATTAATATTTTAAGTATTATCTCATTCAGTCCTCACAATAACTCTGTAAAGTAGCTACTGTTCTAATCTCCACTTCATAGATGATGAAAATGAGGCACACAGACATTAAACAGCTTGCCCAGGATCACATAGCAAGAATGAATTTGAATTCCGGTTTTCCTGACTCCAGGTTCAGCCTTCTACCCATTGCTCCACTTAGCTGTCTATATAACTGACCAGATTTTTTGACCTTATAAGTTCTAGAAGAATCATCAGAGGTCACCTCAGCAACCAAGTTGGTAGCAGAGATCATTAGAATTGGGAGTGATAGCCCTATCTGGTGAGGAGTTAGCCCAGCTGATCAGGGGAGGAAGTTCATCTATCACTGAGGCCAAGCCCAGAAGCAAACTTGGGGGAGTCTATGCAAATCAGGAAAAGGATGCCTAGCATGAGGAGTTCCAAGGTACTCTTGGCCCCACATGTTCCTTACATTTATGGCTTATGATCTTGGTATTTCATGTGTGAGCCTCCCCTCCCCAGGGAATGTATATATGCAATGGGAGAGTGTTGCCATCCATCAAGCCTGTTTTGGGGGATGTTTTATACCTATTGTTCTGGTTATACCTTCTTAGTATAATATCCCTTTGTAAAAACTAATTAATGCCAACTGGTTGATTGATAATGAGGGGAAACACATTGAGTAGGAGCATGTGAGTAATTATATTAGAAATCACAACCCCTGAGGGTTATTCCTAAAATTCTGAGAATGAGAGTAGTAGTGACTCTTTGGAAACCCAATCTGCCTCTGAATAGTGTTGGGAGAGTGAAATGAGGGCACAGAAAGCCAATGTGTATTAGACACATTCTTCCTGATTCTCAGGCCAGGTCTCTATCTTCTATCCCATGTAACCACATAGAGATAATAGGAAAATTAATATGTTAATGAGAGTGAAACTCTTAAGCTCACTGAGTTATAGTTCCTGTCTAACTGTGCTGTTAACTTTTCCATATCACAGAGGAAGTAAGAGGATATTGTCAGCCAATAAACATTTATCAAATACCTATTATGTGCTAGGCACTGTGCTAAGTTTTAGGGATACAAATGTGAAAAAAAAAACTCTTCCTTGCCCTCAAGGAGCTTACGGTCTTATGGGGGAAGACAACATACAGCTGAAAGGGGATGTGGGGGAAAAGGCACTCAGTGCTAGGGGTGGGGCACAATGGAGAAGTCCAAAAGTGTGCTGCCCAGTGGGAAATGAAGAGATAGTTGGCTTGGGCACTCTCCTTAAGTGGAGGTTCTGGGAGAAGCTCTCTGCTTGGCCCTCCAATAGAGGGGCATGAGGCAAGGAGTACTGGTGATATGTGAATACTAAGGCTGATGTACTTGCAGGAAGATGAGGTTTCTGGGGACATGGTAGAGAAATCCAAAAGAGTGCAGCTGGGTGGGAAGTGAAGATAATCTTAAAGATGAAGCATTAGACTTTTTAAAAAAAATTAATTTGTATAATAAAACAAACATTTCCATAACACAGTACGATAAAAAAGATGATTGTACATGAAACTGCAAATCTACTATGCACAACTTGCTATTCCCACAAAATTATTATGTAAATTTCTTTTTTCTTTTTTTTTTCTTCCTCCCTTCCCCACCCTAGAGATGGCTACCTTGATATCTATCTCCAAATTTGGTGGAAGAGCTGTCCCTTAGAAGAAGGATTGAACTTCTATTTGTCCCAGGTGGGCTAAAGGAGACCAAAAGAAACAAAGCTGGAAAAGCCTCCAATATGTGTGGGGCTACAAAAAGGGAGGAAGTCCTTGTAATTGATTACTGGGGATCTCTAGGCCAGTAGGCAAACCTTATCCTATGGAACTGCAGCACATAAGGATCTCACAATAAGACAAGCAGTCTAGGTCTGCTAGGAAAATGAAATGTTTGTTAAGAAAGGAATATGGGATTATGGTTAGTCTTTGTGTCAGATTCTCCTGTGCTTAAATCTCTTAATCTTGCTTTAACAGATCTTGGCCTTATCTTCCTAGGACAAGTGCCCCACAGATAGAATTTTTTGCCAGGACCATTTTAGATAATATTAGTAAACAGAATGACAGCTTAGCTCTTGGCTAACTAGGCAAAGGGGTAGTTAATATGTTTGTTGAATTAAAAAAAAAAGTGCCTTGTTCCTGCTTTGAAAAAGTTGACTCCAAAGTCACTGTGATTCTATGGAAAAGATTTGCTAGATAGCTGTTCCGTAGATGTTCCATATGAAGGCAGTATGGTGTAGCAGAAAGAACGCTGTACTTGGTGTCAGAAGACCTGGTTTCTAAAGCTGGCTCTGTTCCCAACGACCCGTGTGACTTTGGGCAAGTCACTTGACCTCACTGGGCCTTGGCTTCCTCATGTGTAAAGTGACAGGATTGGACTAAGTTCCCTTCCGGCTTAAAATCCCCCCTCCTGGATTCCGTTTCCTTGCCCTGGAAGGCCTGATTAACACTCACATCATTCAGGGTGCGGTGGGGTCCCTCAGCAGCTGCAAGTCCTCTCCCCCTAGAAGTGAGGAGCCAATGCTTATGGACACATCCTCTGTGATGGAGCCAGGCAGAGATCCCAGGGCACACATGAAAACAAAGTCATCCTGCCTCCCAACACACCCTCCCCTTTGGCTCAAAGCAAAAATAGCTCCTAGCATCTGGCTTTTTTTCCTGGGCTTTCTGACAGGAAAGAAGTGCCAGGGGCTATTTGATTTGTTTTTGGAAGAAAGCATATTTGTGTAGTTCCTATTACCTTAGCCCTGAGCACCAGGCACCATCCGGCTGACAACATGCCTGACAGATCCGTTCTTGGTTTTTACTTTGCTGGGGCCAGGTCCCCTACACTTTACCAAGGCAGGTTATTGGGCAGAGGGAGGTCAAAGATCACCCACAGTACAATCTTGCTTATTTCCACAGGTGGAATGATGCGAAGCTTCCTTGGTTTGCTATGGTAGGGCTTTTCTTACAGTTACATTAGAAAATGGTTGCTTGCTGTGATGGCTAACTTTGTCCTCTTGAGGGAGATGACGCTAGAGAAAGGCCCCAGCATATGGCTTTCATCTTTCCTAGTGTCATAGACTGGGCGGGGAGAATCAGATCTAGTGTAGAAAGTTTTAGATTTGGAGACAGATAACCTCGGTTCAAATGCTGCTGCAACTGTGAGATGGTGAGCAAGTTCTTAAATCTCTCTGGGCCTCAGTTTCCTTACCTTTAAAATGAGAGCTTTAGACTAGAACATCTATAAGATATTTTCTGGTGCTGGATCCTACGATTTTTTGATTATATGAAGAGACTTTAATTGCAACCACCACCCAGGTTGCTTACTTCTCCAGTTACTACATGATATTTCTGCCCCTTTTCCAGTCTAGAGGAGTAGAGGATCATAGATTTAGTGCTGAAAAGGACCTTAGAGGACAGTCCCCTCAAGAAACTGAAGCCCAAAGAAGTTAAGGGACTTGTCCAAGGTCACATAGGTAATAAATAGCTGAGTCAGGACTTGAAAACAGGTTCTCTAATTCCAAATATAATACTCTTTCTGCTATACCAAGGGCCACTCTCTGTGTCTTTTGGTTTAGAATGGGAGACCAGAGTTTGACTCCTACTTCTGCCACTAACTCACTGCATCATAAGATCTGCAAAAGACCTAGGAGATCATTTAGTCCTAGGGTGAGACAACTGAGGCTTTTTATCTAAATTTGGTTCCAAATTTGGAGGGTACAGATGGCACTAATAGTCCTCCAGCAATGTAGAAATAAGAGTTTAGCACCCAGTTAGCAAGAATAATTATTTAAAATAGGAATATTCCAAATGATGGGAAAGGAAGAGCTGTTCCCTTACCCTACACTCCCTGATCTTCATGTGAATGATCTCATATTTGTATCCCAGGGTCTCTTCCTCTCTTTATATTATCTACTGGGGCAAACTTCCTGTCACTTGCTCAGGGTGTAAAAATTCCTAGATTTGACTTTGCCAAGGCCAACCTGGCCCTCCTTTTATAGATGAAGAAACCAAGGCTCCGAGAGTGAAAATTTAAAGACAAAAGTTAATAAGTATCAAAGCTGGAATTCAAACCCAGTACACTAACAACTGATGTATGAATACTGCTTTATGGTTTGCAGGATACTTTACGTGTAGTGTTTCCTTTGAGCTCATGATAACCCTAGGAGGTTGATACATTCTCCCCCGTTCCCCCTTTTACCTCTCCCTTTACTAGACCTGTGATTTTATTCATAGTGGGAGCTCCCGATGAAAAACTTTCTCTACCAAAGCAGAGCAATAACCATTAGGAAACTTAAAGTCTTAGACAATTGACACTGAAAAGTAAAGTGACTTTCCCAGGGTCACATAGCCAGTACTGGAACCCAAGTCCTCCTGCCTTCAAAGCTGGCTCCTCAATCACTTGGATATACTGCCTTTCAAGGTAGGTACCACAGATATTATTTTGCCCATTGGCCAGATGAGGAAACTGAAGCTCAGAGAGGTCCCCACAGACACAGTGTCAGATATGGGGTTTGGACTCAGTTCTTTCTGATTTCCAAGTCCAGTATTTTATCCAATACTCCAGGCTGTCCCTTCCCCTTTGGACAAGTCACTTCATTGTTCTGATTTTCCTTCTCTATAAAGACAGGGATAATAACACTTGAACTGCCTACCTTACTGTATTGTTTTGAAGAAACAACTCTGTAAGCTATAAAATAGTGAGCTACTCTTTTTCAAGGGCTTATCTCCAATAATGGCCCTAATTTACTTCTTGCATCAGGAGATGGTGGAAATAACTGCAGCAGCAAGAAGGGATAAGAGAAGGTTGCCTTCTTTGTTCTTTTGATCTTGCATTCATGTGTGCCCATGACCTCATGGCTAGCAAGTGTTGGGGGTTGGAGCCAAACAAAGACCTCATCTAATTCCAAGTCTGAAGCACTTTCTACTTGGCCACCCTGCTTATCTCTAGGGGCTTGATATGTACAGAGAGAAGTATAAAGGCACTGGGCAGATGGAGGTACCCCACATGTGGGATGGGGGTGCTGAAAGAGGAGGGGGGGGCAAAGTCCTGCTCCAGAATGTTGTCCAGGACTGGACCTATTTGGACAGGCATACTGTGTCCATGAAAGCAGGGAAACAACCCTTTTTTGCCTTTTCACTCAATGAGTGGACTGAGAGGCAGCTCTAGGGAATGGTCTGCCTGTCTTCACTTCAGAGACAGCCAGTGGTGGCTTGGCTGATTGCTAGTTCCTAATCAGCCAGTGTCATAGACTCAGTGCTGTTGGAGAGTTGCAGTACTCTGCTCAAAGCTCGATCATCATTTTTGGAATTCCTATGAGCCAAGAAACATTTGGAATGAGGAAAATAAAAACAAAAATAATGTTGGTAAAAAATGGAACCCATTGGGCCAAACTTCTTCCCATCGGGTTTGTGGAGAAGTGAGATAACACACTCAGCCTGACAGGAGAGGGAGGGTATCAATTAAAAGAAAACCACAGCAAACTTTTATGTTCCTACAACAGTGGGATCTCCAGAATGATGAGTAAGGCTAGAGATGTATTACTTAATTCCAGCCTCTGAAAGTATGCAATTCAGACCATGCAGTGGAAAGAACATTGGCTCCAGAGTCCGCGGGCCTGGGTTTAAATGTGGCCTCTGATGTTTACATTTGTGTGATGCTGGCCAAATCATTTGTCATCCTTGGGCCTCAGTTTCTTCCTCACAAATGAGGGGGTAGAACTAGATGGCCCTTGGGGTCTCTTTTACTTCTAGCTCAATCTAGATGAGGGGTTCTTGATCTTTTCGTGTGCATCACAGACCCTTTTGACAGTCTGATGAAGCCTATAGACCCCTTCTCTGAATAACATTTTTAAATACATAAGATAAAGTACAAAGTGTTACAAAGGAAACCAATTATACTGAAATATATTTACACACACACACACACACACACACACACACACACAGGTTAAGAACCTCTGAGCTAGATCTATCATCTTCGACAAAGTGTTACCATTGGTAACCTCTTCTCTCCCTTTACTGCCAGTCTCCACTGCCCAAACCTGAAAGATTTAACCACCTTCAGCTGTTGGTCTAGCAGGACCCGAGGCCTGCTCTTGAGGCACTCATAGAGGTGCTCGATCAATGGAAGGCTGTAGTGAATTAATAAGAGGATGCAGGGCAGGAATCATGAGTGAGGGCCCCAGAGGCAACAGCACTTTGCTGTAACAACAACAGAAAAAAATGAACCAAGAATTGTTGGCTGCCAGGAACCAGAATCCCAGTGTGGGCACAAGTCCTTCAGGGCTGAACTGGAAATGGCTTAACCGATGGTACAACAGGCCTGGCTGGGAGACAGAAGCCTAGAAATGCTTAGAATCACTAATCATGCCTCTGTGCCCCACAGCTTTTAGCAGGTTATAATTGGGAGGCAGAAGCACTCTTCAAAATTATTAAATGAAAATGAATTGTCTCAGGTACTGAAATTTGCCAGGCAGGGCAATTCAGAAGCTCTTTCAGGGTCTCTCGTGCATAAAATGGGAGGCAAGAAGGGTAGCAGAGGAAATAGGGCCTCATGGAGAGCTCTCCTATTGAGTCAGGGACTCTGCTTCAATGCCAGAATAAGTGGAGGTCAGTCATGATCCTTGTCCCTAAAGAAATACGATAGGATCATAGATTTAGAGCTGAAAGGCACCTAAGGAACCAGCAAGTCCAACCTCCTCATTTTACAGATGAACAAACTGAGGCTCCATGAGGTTAACTCATTTTTGTAAAACTATATTTTTATACTTTACAATTTACTCATCTTTAAAATGAGGGTATTGGACTTAATGAGGGTCACACAGCTGCAGAAGTGGGGGAAAATATTCTCTCTGTCTCAACGCAAACCTCTGCTATGAAGAGAACCGTGGGATGCCTGCATTTGATTTCCCGGCTTAATGAACATATCACCCACTCCACTCAAAAGCTCTTTTGGGGGCTTTTGATATTTCAAGTTCAAAAATTAGGGCTTACCTCATAGGAATAACTTGCATTGTGGGGTCAGTTTGTCCTTTAGTCTCAAGAGCTTGACAAGCAACAATCCAGGAATGGATAAATGTGATCGCATTGCCTGTTTGTTTGTTTGTTTATTTGAGAAGCACTTAAAATGGTTCTTGGGTTGATGATATCTTACTTCTCCTCAAAGAGATTAAATTGAAAATATTTTTCAATTCTATGGGTCAGAGAATTAGACTATCTGTTCTGTAAAACTATTAAAATTTTTTTTTGCAAAGAAATAACAAAGCTATGGGCTGATGGGAGCCAGACGTGAATATGCACATACGCATATCAGAATTAAAAAGATTTGATAAGGCTGTCTGTGTTTCTAAAAGATAACCCCTATATTCATCTATTTTTTCATTTTCCTTCAGTCTCTCTTCCAAATTTGGTTTCACATTATCCTGAAGATATCCACAGGATTTTAATGAGTTCATCCTCCATTTTTATTCCCTTCATGTGCTCTTTTTCTATTTATTTTTATTGACAGGAAGACAGCATGGTATAGTAGAAATAACATTGAACTCAGACTCTTAAGACTGGTTTCAAGTCCCAGCACTGATGTTTACTATCTGTATAACCTTGGGCAAGCCACTTCAATTCAATTCCATAAGTATTTTTAAGTGCCTACTGTGTACCAATATCCTAGGGACTGTGAATATAAAAACCAAACCGTCCCTGACCTCAAGGAGCTTATATTCTATTTCTCTGAACTTCAGTTTCCTCATCTGTAAAAAAGGAGATAATGACACTTATATTACCTACCCCACAGAACCCCTGTGAAGACCAAACATAAGAATATTGCAATATTTTATAACCATAGTGCAATATTTTGTAACCATAAAGTGGCTTTTTTTTTTTTTTAAGACTGAGTTTCATCTTACCGAGCTTGGAAGTACAGCAGCCTTCCACAGACCCGATCAGTAGCTGAGGACCTAATATTTCCTTCTGCTCAGTTTCCAACTCAGTGTCCTTTGGTAGCCTGGTGGTCCCTTGCTCCCAGGGGCTCACCAATTTGGTCTATGACTTAGTGCAGACACCTGATTAGCTTAGCCCACTGCAGCTCAGAACTCCCAAGCTCAAGCGATGCACAGCTTTGGTCTCCCTGGTAGTAGAGATTGCAGGTATATACAACCACACATTGTAAAAAATGGTATTATAAATTATGGTAATTAAATTTGTTCATTGGTGATGAATATTCATAACAGAGGTGCAAGAAACCATTTGTGGTTCCTTTGTTGTCATTATAAGATCACCTACCAATGCCACCTTGTAGAAGTAGAAAGAATCCTGGTTTTGAATTCAGAGGACTTGGATTCAGATCCCAGACCTTCCTCTGACTCTATAAAACCTTGGGCAAGTTCTCTGGGCCACACTTTGCTCATCTTTGAAATTAGGTTGTTGGACTAGATGGATTCTCATGTTTCTTGCAACTTTAAATCTCTGAAATATGAAATATTTATATCCTGTACTAAATATGTTATACTATCTGCTGACCAGGGTATGATGATAATATTGTTAGCAATAATAATAGTAATTAGTAATAGCAATAGTCACGACAGCAGCAGCAGAGAGGGTTGCAATAGGTACAAGGCAGTGAATTTGTTGAATATGACTGAAACTGGTACTCCTCACGATAAAGACTATAAAATGGCTAAGATCTAAGAGTGAAATCAAGAGGTCCTCCATGGCCAACTTCTACATGAACTCATCCAATAACATGTTGACAAAGAGCATCAAACACATTTCTGAGTCATGCAGATTTGTTTACACAGAGAGGCTTATGATAATGGTTTAAGACCAGGTCATTACTATCAGCAATAATTGAAAACTTTTCTTTATAAAGCCCAAACATTGATTAATGCCATTATGCAAGGAAATGATGGAAATCTTGCAGTATAACAGTGCAAAGGGGAAGTGTATGGAATTTACGTGGTCAGACTACCTACACGCCCCCACCCTTATTCTTATATCAATTTTAGGTATGTTTGTTTCTGTACTTGTTTTCTCCTGTGATAGATTGTAAGCTTCTTGAGGGCATTACTTACTCTTGGGGGTGGAGTTGGGGGTGGGAGGATGGGAGTGGGGGATTAAGTAATACAAGTATCACTGTTTTGGTTTTTTCTTGATATTCCAGCATCTAACACAGTGCCTGGCAGTAGCAGGTGTTTAATAAACGCTATTGCTTGATTGAATATGGTCTTAGAGCTTGGACCACTGAGAGGTTAAGTGATTTCCCCAGTCACACAGCCTATATGTATCAGAGGCTGGGTTTGTGCTCAGGACTTCCTGACTCCAAGGTCAGTTCTTTATCCCTTCTACCATGTTATTATGATTATTTATTTAAGTCCTGTCTGTTACTTACTAAATATATGACCATGGCAAGTGATTTTACCTCCTCAGGTCTCAGAGAGCTTTGTAAATTGGATATAATCCTTTCTGCATTGCCTACGTCACCTTCTTATTTCTGCATGCCCATCCTGAGGGTTCCCAAGGCCCCAGTTATGGCGGCAGGGGAGTTGGCCATTGGCGCTGCAGTGGCTTTTCTTTCCAGGCAAAGGAAGAATCTTTAGCAGATGGTTTATCTTAGCCTCCCCTAGCTACAGGTTGAGGTCATATTTATATTCCCTTGTCCACACTCCAAATCTGTCTAGTATCTTACTCAGCTGAGTTATAACACAATTACTATACAACTATATCATCTCAAGAACTCATTGCATTTCTAAATGTTGTATTATAAACAATCCTTATCTTTAGCCTCTTTCACAGTACGACTTTAAGAGCCAACCAATAGTTCTCACTGTTCCATGGATTTTTTTGGGGGGGAGGTGATGTGAGGGGGAATCATAAATTATCCCACTCCTAGAACTTACATCATTCCCTTTTATCCCTGGCATCTGATTGATTGCAGACATCTCTGTTGGATTCATCTTTAGGGTTGTTTTTTTTAAATAATCCAGGTCCCTACAACACATGTGACCCTCTGCTACTCTTTGAATCCTACTCTGAGAACAAATCATTTTCTGGCAGGTCCTGTGGTCCTCCCTCGTGTGGCCTATGGTAGTCAGCTCACAGAGCTCATTTCCCTACCTTTTGATTACTTCTCTGATCTTGGAGAATTTATTAGACACTAGGATCAGGACCAACTTTGACACTTATTGAGGGATATAGGAAACAACATATGGAATTAGAGGGCCTGGATTTGAATTTTGCCTCAGTTTCTTATGACTTTGAGCAAGTCATTTTAGTTCCCTGGGCCTCGGTTTTCTCATTTGCAAAATGAGTGACTGCATGATCTCAAAAGTCCCTTCCAGGTGTAAATAGCTCACCCTTCACCTAGACAGTCCCCTATTAAGTATATACTCAGGATAGTGATGGTAAATGTAAATAACTGCTCTCTGGGGCGGGGGGGCGGGGGGGGAAGCATGCAAGACACACTTTAAGTTTAATCTGTATTATTAACATATTCTCTATCACTTTCTCAAGTCTAGACAAACAACAAAACAATAAATCAAGCCCAGATTTGTTGCCGATTTCCAACATATAAATGCTCACACTGAAAATTTAACAAGCTGCTCTACTGAGCACATTCTATCTAGCTCTAGTGTACCCTTGCATATTCCTGAAAGAAGTGACTGACAAAAAGAAAGACTTCATATATACATGAGGTGACAAAGTCCCCCCATTGACTGATTAATGGCTAAATAAATTGTAGTACATGAATACATTGGAATATTAACTGTGTTGTAAGAAATAATGATTAGAGAGAAACACATGGAATTTGTTCCTGTGAATTGATACAAAGCGAAATAGGAAGAGGTAGGAAAACAATACACATAATGGCTAGGATAATGTAAATAGGAAAAAATCCAAACAACCACAAAAATTTGAAATTGAACATTGCAAAATTATGAAATTCAAGCTTAGCCCCAAAGTAGTAATATGAGAAGACACCTCATTCCTATTCCTTTGCAGAAGTGGGAATCTATGGATGTGGAATCCTGCATAAAACATCAGACTTTTTCAATGTGCAGAAACTGGTTTCGCTGATTCTTTTTTGGTCTTTCCTCCCTATCCTCAAGACCAAGGGGAATATCGTTTGGGTACCCACTCCCAAGACTATGGTTCATGAGATGTCACTGGTATCATTCCCATGAACAATAAACCAGTAGACACAATTAGCTCTTAGCAAAGGCATTTAATAAGAAGGCATAGTAAGAGCTGCAGCTATAAAACATTCCATTTTCCCTCCCCTCAGAGACCTGGGCTGCCTGTTGTCTTTAAAATAACATGGCATCCATGAGAAAAGTGGGCTCCATTCTCTCAGTAGAATCTGCACAAAGCTTCCATTGATGTCTGTGCTAAATGAGTTACTCTTTGTGCTTGTTCTATACATGACATTGTGTCTTTGCTGGATTGTTTACTTATCTGGGCTTCCTCCCCAACAAGCTGCTGTAGTCTTTACCACATCAAACTTTAGATTCAACTGCAGTCCTTAGCTGGGGTACTTGTATGCTCTTTTAGAAAGAGCAGAGATCTTCAGCCTATGAATGGCAGAACATCATCCAATTTCTCAGGGCCTTGGCTCTTAGACTTAATGCCCTTTAGATATGATGTAGGAAACTGGTATTAGCCTTTCCTTTCAACAACTCTTTCTGGTTCAGGGTGGAGTCCCTTCTGCTAGAGCCTTCACCCTTGGTGAACATCCAGCAAATTTCCCAAATTTTCATCTCTGCAAACTAGGTCACAACCAGGCAATGGTAATTTGCCCAATAATCATCACACAACTCTTGAGATTCTGAGTTCCACAGGCTTTTTTTCTTCTTTTTCTCAAATCTAAGGTTCTAGTTGGTCTAGGAATGTGCGGTAAGAAGGATAGAGTTGGCCATCATCTTCTTTATTATACTGTGTTATGAAAATGCTTGTTTTGTTGCCTGAGTTGAAAATAAAATAAATTTTTAAAAAATTCATTTTTGGTGCAATGTAAAAATAATTGTTTGAAGAGCCACTTTGGTGTGTGATGCATCAGCTCCTCTGGTCAGAGCATTGTGCTGTGACATTATTGGACTCTGAGTTAGGGAAAATGAAATTCATATATTGGCTGTGTGATCCTCAAGACAATTTTTTGGTGCCTTACTCAACTCCCTAATATAGTAATTTGCAGAGGTGTCATTCTGCATTGGTAGAGAAAGTTTCCTCAACTGGGTATTACCTAGGCCAATGAAATAACTGGTCCAGACTCCCTACCTTACAGTTGGCAAAACTTGAACACAGACAAACCTGTTGTTAATGTGGCCAAAGTCTCATGGCTTGTCCAGTCCACAGGAACCTGACTCCCACATTAGTGCTGTTTCTACTAACTCTGTGATCTCTCCACTAAAGCCTTTGTCTCATTTATGATGGCATGAGCATTGTTTAATCCTGAAATAAGGAGAAAATGTTCATCACTCTTCTCTCCATTTCAGTCCTGTGGAAGCAGAGACATGATGAAGAGAATTGTCCAAAACCATTTCATATAAACAGGCGGTTTAGCTGGAGAGGCTGGAATGCTTAACACAGTGGACCCCTCAGTGCCTTGGCTTCCCCACTCCAAGTGACCATTATGTTTATAGAAAGACTTCTATGGATTTAGGGTTGGGGTGGGGGGGAAGGAATTCCAGCAGTCTCCTGTCTATTGTCAATCAGTCTCAAGAATAATTAAGCTCCTGAAGGCTCTTAATTACAGTGCTTGGCAAGGCTCCCTTCACTACAAAGCAAGGTCTATACTAGGAAAACAGTGCTGGTGTTCCTCCAAATAGAATGAAATTGACTGCAACAATTGAGGTTGGCTTGCCACTTTGTTGGCGTTATTGAGATGTTTCCCACGAATCTGAATCTGATGAGCCCATGTGCTAATAACTCCCTTTGGATTTATGGATGTAAGAGCTAAGCCAGTGACTTTAGGGGGCCAAAAGTAAATCCTCGGCCCAATATAACTCCACCCTGAGACGTGCATGTTGTAATGCGCCCTGGGATGGAGTGCCACGGTTTGAGGCATGTAGACTGGAGGGAGGCCAGCACTTTGCTCCATGGCCCAAAGTTAAATGCTGTGGAATGAATTAATGATGGTCACTGACGCAATGGTTACAATGGTTTTTGACACTGGCTGTAAAAATAGCAGTCACGAGGTGGCGTTGCTTGAGGTGACAAGATGTGCTGTGACTGCAGAGAGGACCTAGTGATTTTTTTTTAGCATTGCCCATTAATTACAGGTGCCTTTGGGAAGGACTTGTGATCTTCTCAGCATGTGGAGCTTCCAGCGTGGGAATTCCTTCCACCTCCATATGGAACTTGATAGCTAAATTATGGAGAACACTGATTGGCTGTTACTTATCCATGTCATATGGCTTGTAAGTCTTGGAAGCAGGATTTGAACCCAGGTTTTCTAGTCTTTAAACCTGTTGCTTGGTCCACTCTGACAGGCTTCCAACCACTTACTAATTGCCAAGTGAATTATTTGCAAAATGAGGGCATGAGAAGCTGGAAGAGATCGTAGAGACTTTCTAGTCCTTTGTTTTGCAGAAGTGGAAACTCGCCCAACATCACACAGCTGTAAATAGCCAAACTCAGATTTGAATGAAGGTCCTGACTCCCAGTCTAGTGTTCTTCTCCATGATACCACAGGGCCACTCCAGAATATGGCAAATATCTTCAACTCCTTGACCGTTACTAGATAAGCCAGAGCTATTTATTTCTATACCTGGAGTGCCCCTGCATACCCCTCCCTGCACCTCCACGTCCATTGATTTAAATGCCACCTATCCTTTAAGGCCTGGTTCAAGGGCCTCTTCCTTCATGAAACCTTCTGTGGTCTTCCAGGGGAGTTGTCTCTCTTTCATTGGTCTCATAATACTTTGTATTCCTTTTATATATTTAACACATTCTAGTTTGTATTTTATTTGCTTGTATACATGACTAATCTCTCCTATCAGACTTCTTTAGATTAGAAGTTTCATGAAGGTTGGGACTGGACCTTATTTATCATTGCATGTCACAACATCTCCTCTAGTGCACTGCACATACCTAAATCCTTAAATGGATTTATGATCTGATCAATTTAGAAGTTCCCTCCAGCAATGCAGATGGGAACCCATCAATGCCTGCCCATCTTATAGGCTCAATATCCTCCCATTCTTTCACCACAGGGTTCACTCAACATGCTGGAGACCTTCCCTACATTCTCATGACAAATGAGAGTACCATTAGGACATTCTGTTTTTGCCCTCACTTTATCACCAACTCATCTTTCTCTTACTTTCATACACTTCCTTGATGACGTATTTGTTCCTGTTCTTATTCAGAGTTCCTTGTTGGTTATATATTGCAGCCTGCCCACATCCAGCATATGCCTCTATTGTCTTTTGTGTGACATTCATTTTTAATTTTCAGAGATGTTTAATCCCATGCCTTATTGTCATATAGCAACACCAGTCAAAAATGTCTGTATTGAAGAAGCAAAAGAAGCAGAAGCAGAAGCAGCAGAAGAAGCAGAAGCAGAAGAAGCAGAGGAAGCAGAGGAAGAAGAAGAAGAAGAAGAAGAAGAAGAAGAAGAAGAAGAAGAAGA
>NW_020950299.1:0-22500 GCF_900497805.2 Vombatus ursinus | reverse complement strand
AGATCATTTTAACCTTGAAGCATTTTTTTAAAGTATTCAGTGGATTCAGTCATACATCTTTGTTTTGATAAGAGTCTATGCATATAGATGGCTGGTTTTGCCTGTCAGGAAAGAGACCCCTGTTGGAATGCAAAATGCATAGACTGAGCAGGCTCCTAACTTCTGCCTTAACCAATTTTTTCACCGTTTTCCACTCAAGCTTGGCATACGCATTTCTTTTATGCAGCTGTCACAGTTGGACTGGAAGGCAGGGACTGGACACAGGGAGTATAGGTTCCATTATCCTCTTACGTTATTCTCTAACAAGAAGTTTGAACCCCTGGTGCTGGCCTTATGGAGAAAGCAGGAAATTCCTTACTTGTTCTCTTTTGAAGGATACCAAAAGCCCTACCTGCCTAAAAAACACCTCCTCCACTACTCTGCCTAAAATTACCTAATCGGCCCTTTGTGTCAAGGCACTGGGACTCTAGAAGGTGTCTGTTAAAATATGAATGTGTTACCTGAAAGGCATAACAGGGCTCCAACTTCAGTACTTTGAGGTATCTGTCATCTCATCAGTGTGGGCACTTTCTCCACCCTTGCAGATCAGAACCCATCCACATCTTCTCAACCTGTATAGTTCTTGTCCATGTCCTTTTTATAAATTTTTTGTGATGAGTAGAATTTTATTTTATTGTTATAGTAGTTTAGAGATTTATTTCTGCTACTCAAAGATATTTTTTCCTTTTTTGCCTTTTAAATTAATTTCTTTGTACTTTTCAACATTCATTTCCATAAGCTTTTGAGTTTTTAATTTTTTCCCCTTCCCTTCCTTCCCTTCCTCCCTCCCCAAGATGGCATCTCATCTGATATAGGCTCTATATATACATTCCTATTAAACATATTTTCACATTAGTCATGTTGTAAAGAAGAATTAGAACTAATAGGAGGAACCATGAGAAAGAAGAAATAAAATAAAACAGAAAAAAAGAGCAAGCAGTATGCTTTGATCTGCATTCAGACTCCATAGTTCTTTCTCTGGATGTGGATAGCATTTTCCATCATGAGTCTTGGAAATGTCTTAGATCTTTGCATTGCTGAGAAGAGCTACGTCTATCAAAGTTAGTCATTGTACAATGTGGCTGTTACTGTGTATGATGTTCTCCTGGTTCTGCTTACTTCACTCAGCATTAGTCCATACAAGTCTATAAATTTTCCACAGTGAATCGATCCAACATTCTAATAGTCTTTTGATATTTTGTGGATCCCTAATGCTACACCCTGTCCATCTGCTATCTCTTGATCTCTCGACATGAACAACTCAATTCTTTTCCGGTCTGTTCTGTGATGAATTCTTCTTCTTTTTTTCTAATCATGTATTTCATTCAAGTCATCATTGGTCATAGCCATTATAATTAATACCAAGATTGAGTGACTTGCCCAAGTTCACACTGATTGCTACTAAGTATCTGAGGTGAGATTCAAACCCAAGGCTTCCTGATTCCAAATAATTTCAATTATTGAAGCCATTCTGGCTGTTACAATTTATAATGAAGGGGTTAGATTAGACCATCTCCAAGGTTCCTTCTGGTTCTTCCATACATTACTCTTTGACCCCCCCAGTCTTTTTGTACATTACAATCTCTTCTTCTTGAAGTCAGACATGAATTTCTCCTAAACTTTCCTCTCATTCTTCTAATAGCAACATTGGCTTTAATTTTTACTTAGGTAGCTTCATAACACCAATGGGAGATGTTCAGTCTGCTTTATAGAGGCATGATTAGTTACCCAATGAGGTTCTAAGGAAATGGACCAGAGGAGAAATAAATTCTTATGGGGGTAAGGAAGATAAAGATAACTATATGGAGAATAGAAATGTTCCCTGGAGGAATAGATTATGAGGCCCTGACTTAGAGTAAGCATGGGATCACTTGGGGAAGAAATGGGCAGTGGTCTGAGGAGATCTGAAAGGGGACTAAAGGCCATAAAAGAGGAGAGGTTGATTTATTGAAGACATACAGGGTGCCTCAAAAGTCTTAATGCAGTTTTAAGCTTTAATAGCTTAAAGCAGCATTTTGTTTACTTAACTCTCCTCCCTCTGCTTCCAGCTCCTTCTCTATATCCCTCAGGATGGAAAGGGCTGCCTAGATTCAGCTGTCTTTGAGCCCCACGTTCACCACCCTGAGGTATCATTTTACACCATTTTTTGTTTCTATTAACCCCCCCCCCCCACTCAATCCCAAGGCTTCCTTTTTTCTCACACTGCTGCATTGTACATATTCAATTCTATTTTGTGTCCGAGAATTTCACAAGATTATCTCTGGTTAGAATCCAACAAAACAAATAAGTAGGCAAAAGTCCAGAATAAAAAAAAAAAAGATGCCATATATATCAAAGGTGCTCAGCTTAACAATGATGTGTAAGTTTCACTGAAGAGTGGAGGCTTTGACCCTCAAATGTTGAGCACCTTTTGAGTTCTCTAATAATGCTAGATGAATACACTTCACTTCCCCTCGAGTAGACTTATTCCATTGTTTCATTGTGGCACAGAGGTGGTCCTAAGTTTGTGAAGGCAATGCCAGCATATTGCAAGTTCTGGCAGGCCCTATCATACTGGAAATACTCAAGTATGGGCTAGAAGAGTATGGTGCATATTTCAACCATCACCCAACCTAAGTGCCTAGAAATTCATTACCAGAAGGCTGGCCATCAAGTGATATAATTCAGCTCAACAATCATTTATTAAGCCTTCCTTCAGGCTTTTTAATGGGTTGTGGGAGTTTGAGTAGGAGCAACAATTCATGAAGACTTTCCATTAAGGCCAAGAAGGATTTCAACCTATATCAGTGGAGGAAGAACTGATATCCATGAAATCACTAGCTTTCTGAAATATTGATGTATTCTTCTAGTCAAGCAAAAGAAATTCCCACCTTGGCCTTGCCAGAAAATGTGTATCTCATTCTGTACCTTAATCTATCAACTCTTATTCAGGAGGTGGGTAACATTATTCATCACTGGTCTTCTGGAATCATGGTTCATCATCGCATTGATCAGAGTTCTTAAGTCTTTCAAAGCTGTTTGGTATTACAATGTTGTTGTTATTATATAAATTGTTTTCCTGAGACTATGCAGATTTGTTACAAGTTTCTTTCTTTCTTTTTTTTTCTTTTCCAAATAGGAGAGGGAGAGAACAGAAATGCTTGTCAATGAAAAATATATGATTTCATTTTTAAAAGATGTCTTCTTCTAAGCCAGAATTTGAATAGCATGGGAGAGCTCTTATCTCTGAAACACTGAGGTCAGGACCATGTCCCTTTCCCCCATCTTTGTAGTTATTACTGTCCTCCATTTGTTCCCCTCTGCCAACCAGACCTCCTAATGTGTATGCCCCAACTACTTTCTTCCAAAGTTTGGTCAGCAGCAGTATTTGCTGCTACTGCTGGAATCCCAGAAGCTCAGACCTGTAAGAGACCTCAGAGACCATTCAGGTCAGCCACACCTAAACAAGAATCTTCACTACAATATTCTCGAGAGGTACTCAGCTAGCCTTTGTATAAAGACCTCTAGTGAGGGACAATCTACTACCTCCCTGGACACTCCATTCTAATTTTAGAGAGGTCTAAATTTTAAGAAGTTTTTTTTTGTTGTTGTAGGATAGGGACTGGACCTGTGATTACATTGATGTAGGGAGCTCGTATATGAGGAAACTTCCTCCATGGGATTCAGGTTAGAACGTTCTCAACAGCATGGGGTCTCAGAAGGTTGCCTAGAGCTGTGGTGTCAAACTCAAATAGAAACAGGGGCCACTAAACTGTATCTAAGGATCCCTATAGACTGCATATTGACTTAGAAAAGCACATGTGAACATCTATGTTTATTGTGTTAAATATTTCCCAATTACATTTTAATCTGGTTCTGGGCACTCAGGAGTGTTATGGGCCACATGCCTTCACAGGCTGCATGTTAGAAACCTCTGGCCTAGAACACTGACAGGTTACGTCGGGGTCACCCAGTCAATGTGTATCAGAGGCAGGTCTTGAACTCAAGTCTTTGCCATTATAAGGCTAACTCTCTACCCACTATGCAAGTTGTGTAATTATTAGTTATTGATTACTTATTGTTAATTATTATTTCTCTTCCTCCCCCTTCCCTTTATTTCTAATCATTAGGAAGCTCCCTTCACTGGGGGCACATACTCAAGGGAGCTGACAGAATTATCCTTTAATAGAGTAAGTATAGTAGTTACATTTGTCTTGATTCATTAATTATTTATCAAGTGATTACTGTATGCAAGGCACTGTGGGTCCCTGCCCTCACAGAGCTTATAAGCTTCTACATTTGTAAGTGGTTTCATAGAATTTAGAGTTGTAAAGACCTTCATCCCATTGGACACACTCCAATTCCTTCATTTTATAGATGAGGAAACTGAGACCCAGAGATGATTAGGATAACTTAGGTTCCAGCTGGAGCAATTTGCCTAAGACTCTTTATTGGTAGAGGGAATGATGACTCAATGACACAATGGAGGAAGGGGCAGAGATGGTAGAGAACACAGGACACTCTTTCTTCCTGCTATCTGCAAGAGAATCCTTCGTTCTCCTCATTGGAGTCGGTCTGACATTTTTCATTCTTGCTACCAGAAAGAGACATGAGGGGTTCCCAGACTCTCTTCAGGACAGACTCCAGAAAAGAGAAGGATGCTTCTTTTGACATTCAGCAGAAAACCATCATTCTCTCCATCAATTAGGAGAGTGTTATGCAAAATGGGCCAAGCCTGAAGCCAGGCATACACAAGTGATGGGCTTAAAGTCACGCGGGTAATAAATAGCATAGCTAAAATGCAAATACAGGTCCTTTTCTTCACAGACCCAATGTGACCTTTCCATTACAGTGTCATGCCCCTGCAGACAACTGGTGTTCTCTTAGGATTGCATCCCTCTCAGTCCAGATGAGCCTATAGCTGTTTTTTTTTTTCTAGCCTCTTTTTCTCAGAACTCTAGGTTATCTATTATTTTTCTTCTGTACATAAAAGTAGCACCTCCTCCCCTTTTGTTCACTTTCTCCCAAAGCTCCGCCCCGAATGTTACCTGAAGGCTTTTGTCTCCTCACCAACATCATTTAACACTCTTCTATTGTCCAATGCCCACACTGAAATTAGTAAAGGTGTAAAGGATTATAGAGGGGAAAAGTGATCAAAAAAGAGAAAAGGAAAGAGAGTATTAGCTCCATTCTTCTATCTGATTTGCCTTAGGGCCTCACCGGCAACTTGCAAGTAGCACAAGAACACAGAGCTTATAGTGATATTTGCTCTGGGAAGACAGGGAAAAGCAATCTGCTGTGCAAGGGAGCTCTCCTCTGCCAGAAATGTTTTTGGCTTGCGTGTCCTTGTCTTTTCATAATTTCAAGATGAGGAACCCAAGTTGGGCATTTAGAGGGCACAGTCCATCCTGTGTTCCTGGACGCTGCCTTACTATAGTCCCCCTGCCTCTCTTAGACCCTCAGCTCTCAGGCTTTTTGGTTCACAACACTATCATTCTTTGCCTTGAGGAACCGAGACATGCGACCCAAGCGGGAGGATTGAAGCACGCTACAGGAGAGACAGGAGCTTGGAGTGTGACCAGGCCATATAATTCTGGCCATACCCAGTGAGAACTCAAGGCCCACCCTCGGAGAACCACTGTCTTAGAGGGGGCTTTCAGCCTTTCTGAAACTCAGCTGCTATGATGGCAGGGAGGAAAATCTTTGTGAAGATCTTTTTTGCTATTTTATATAATATTCCCAAATACGCTCTCCATTAGCATGGAGAACTAAGTTAAGATTTTAAAATGTAATTCAACCAATATTTAATAAGTACCTAATAGGTGCAGGGGAGCAAAATACAAATAGAGGATTGATTTTGTCCTAAAGGAGCTTATAGCCTAATGAGGAAAGCTACAAGAGTAATTATGATGCAAGGTAGAATATGGTAAGTTCAAGGAACGGGTCTATACAGAGTATTATGAGATATTTGAGGAGGGAGAGGTTATTTTCTTCTAGAGGAAGGGGCTAGGCATTGATGCTGCTGTTGCTGCTGAAGATATTTGACATTTTATATAATTTATCTCATTGAATCCTCACAACAACCCAATGAGGTAGGTGCTCTCATTACCCTCTATTTTACAGATGAGGAAACTGAGGCCAACAGGAATTAAGTGACTTGGATTTGAACTGGAGTCTACTTGATTCCACATCCAACACTGTATTCACTATGCCATCTAGTTACCTAGGCATTAGTAAAAAGTTGAATGTTATACTTCACTTAGCTGATTAGTAAAGACAGTTTCCCAATAATTAGCTTTAATACAGTTTCTCAAACAAATCTCTGTAGGTTATGGATATACTTTTTTTTATTTGTAGAACAGTATAGGAATAACAAGTGGAGAGCCATATCACAACTGTCTCCAGACTACATTCTGTCTAGTACAAAAACAGCACTTCAGATCCTAAAAAGAAGGAAGACAATTGTGTTGATATCTATATCACATGCCTCCTACAGTGCTATATCCTCATCCCTATCTAAAGCAAATAGTTAAAAATTAGTTAACAAATATATTATTTAATATTTAGTTAATATTTTTAAATATATTATTAATAACACTATATATCATTAACCTAGGCAATTAATAATTTATCATAAGCATATAATAATTATACTATATTGTTATAATTCTTATACTATAATCATTGTTGCATATTACTGTTATTATTAACATAAGTAATTAATATATTATTAGATAATATATTCCTTACATAATTAGGTAAAATATTGGTATTATATTATCAACTTAGTTCTGTTATTAATAATAGGTGGTACTAAAGTGCCAAACCCGAAGTCAGGAAGACTCATCTTCCCAAGTTCAAATCCAGCCTCAGACACTTATTAGATGTGTGACCCTGGGCAAGTCACTTAACCCTGTTTGCCTCAGTTTCCTCATCTGTAAACTGAACTGGAGAAGAAAGTGGCAAACCATTCCAGTGTCTCTGCCCAGAAAACCCTAAATGAACTCAACAACAATAATAACAAAATGTGAGGAGGAAAAGTATTTTTGCTCTGATTATATTTATACGAAGTGGATCAAAGGAAATTGTAAGAAAATACTTCAATTATTTCATCTTATTACAAAAAAATCTTGAAGAAAACCAGTCTCAGTTGTCACACTATTGACTTTCCATTTTTATAACCCTACCTGTACTTCTATTGTTGATATAGCATCTCTACCCAAACAGGGAGTTCTTGGGGGCTCAGAATCACGCCTGTACTTATCCTGCCACTGACAACCAATCAGTGGGTTCTTGGTTGGTAGCTGAATGCCATGCTATTTATTACATTGGCGCTTCTTAAGTGACTAACATTTTCTGCTGCTTATGTTCATAACAGCATTTTCGAAAGTTAACTTTGTTAATCTTTTGCAATTTTCATCTCCTTCCAAACATAGCAAAGCACATTATCCACATTAAGAACTAATTACTGGCCAAGTTTGAACTCTCCAAGTTCGGCTGTTTTTTCTTTTTTTTCCTGAGTCAAAGAAAATTTCATCTTGAACTGAGAGATATGTATTTTTCCCATGTTCCTGAGCTTAGAAACCAAAGAAGGGATTTTCTACAGTCTTGAAATCAAACCTGCTGCACAGCATAATCATTGTTGGCCTAAGTACAAAAGGGAAAGTTTCAGAACAAAATTAAATTTTTGTGAGACTTGCAAGCAGCAGGGGGAAAATGGCCATTTTGTTGGGGAATGTGATACTGAATTCGACTTTTCAGTAATCTCAGTGGCTTACTGGAACTTTTGATTCTCCTTTAGCCATTGTATAGAGTTTGGCATTCCAAAGGATGAAAACTGCACAGCCTGTGTTATGTATACCCTGTATGCCATTGTTACATAATATATATAGAATTAAAATTCTTATTGAACAATCAGTTCAATTCACCTAGTCTATATTTTTATGTTTTCTTCATCCTCAAATTTTCGTAGAGCACCTGGCCAAATGTTTCCCTTTGTCTCTTCTGTTATACTTTTCTATGTATATGTAGTATCCTACCAGTGGAATAAAAGTACCTTGAGGGCAAAGACTGTTTTGTTTTTCATCTTTATATCGCCCCAGTTTCTATCACAGAGATACTTAATAGATATTTAGAGTGTCTCCCCTGTCCCCCAAACTTATCAGTGGGCATTCCGTTCAAGAACACGGAAACTTGGGGCAGGCCTACGTGAACGGTGGCACACCTTCTCCACCCTCACCCTCCAGCCCCGCCCACTTCAGAGTAGCACACATAGCCTCTGAATACTATGGTGACCAAAGGGCTCATAGTGTTTGATAGGAAATTTTAATTTTTTCTTAGCTGGAACTCCACAGGAATCCTGCTTCCTTAGGCCTCTTCTTCTTTACCATCACAGTTTGTGAGTAGGACTCTTTGGCCTACACAGCGTTGGATGAAGCGCCCCATATCCCTCTACCCCTGGCAAGATGGAGAGCTCATGGCCACCCAGCAACCCTGTGTCTAGGATAGGCCTGTGTTCCATGTGTGTCTCTTCTTTAGCTCAGTCCAAGGCCTAGAGAGATCCTAAAAAGCAGCAAGCCTCTTCTCCTTCCCCTGGCACCAAGCAGCAAGGCATTGGCTACTGTAGTGGTAGCAGCAGTAATCCAAGACGGGCTGAAAGAGAAGGAGTTGCTCTGAGAGAAAGTGGAGAGCCCACTTGGCATCTATTGTGCTTCCTGTTCCATACTGGATTCCTGTGGGCACTTTAGGTAGCCTTTTTTTGAAACTCTCCTCTCCCATGCTGGGGGGGATCACTCGGAGTACAGCAATGGCAACCCCAGAGCAATAAAACTAGGGCAAACTATGAGGGCAGGCAAAAGACGGTGATTGGCAGGGATCATCAGCTTCTGTGGCCTCAGCCAAGTGGTATCTGGCTAGTCCCTGGGTTTACATGACAAATTCATAGAATTTAGAATGGACCTAAAAGATCATCTAATCCTTTTTACATATATGGAAAGTGAGGCCCAGGAAAATTAGAAATTAGAAGCTCAAGACTGCTCAGTAGATTGGAAGAGTTAGGATTTGAACCCAGGGCCTCTGACTCAAAACTAAATGCTCTTTCCACTGCCCCTGAATCAATATATTTGTTGAACTGTTGTTTGTCTTTCGTTCTAAAAGAGGACCAATGACATCTGGAAGGTGATGTCTCGACTTGCAAGTGAATTGGATTTAAGTGAGGTAGGGCTGTGTAAAATCGTCAGCCACATTCTTTCCTCCATAGCCATCTAGGTTTAGTGGCAAGACATAGATCAGGATGATTGGAGATGGTGCTGGATCGAACTTTTTAAGCTAAGGTCTTTCCTAGGTCTCAGTTTGTCTGAGGCAACACCCATTTAGTGATAAAGGTTAGGTAAGAATTGAGGCAAAAAATGACTGCTTTTACCTACTCAAAAAAAAATCATTCTGGGAAGGGAAGATCCTCAGAGTTTCTGGCCAGAACAGAAATGTTTGCTATTTACACTCACTCTGAGCCAACAAACTGTTTAGCCACTATTATGCAAGAGGGAAAGAGGAGAGAAGGGGAGAGAGAGAGAGAGAGAGAGAGAGAGAGAGAGAGAGAGAGAGAGAGAGAGAGAGAGAGGATAAAGATGATCTCTGCTCTCAAAGAATTTACTCCCAATTGGAGTTTGAGAAATTGAATATGTAGATATGAAACCACTAGAGAATAAAGGACAGAATATAATTAGGTATTAAAGTAAAATATAGGCAGCTAGGTGGCACAGTGGATAGAGTGTTGGTCCTGAAGTCAGGAAGATTCATTTTTATGAATTCAAATCCAGCCACAAACACTAGCTGTGTGACCCTAGGCAAGTCACTTAACTTTGTTTGCCTAAGTTTCCTCATCTGTAAATGAGCTGGAGAAGGAAATGGCAAACTACGCTAGTGTCTTCGTCAAGAAAACCCCAAATGGGGTCATAAAGAATTGTTCATGACTGAAACAATTCAACAAAAATATAAACTACCCACTTTTAACCACCTTAGCTTGGTTCCTAACTCTAAGCAAATTTAGAAATAGTGTTTTAGAAGGGTGAAAGGGGACTCCTATGGGCAGACACACTACAGCAATGACAAGTGACAGATGACACACTGACTGCAAAGTAGATCACAGGAAAATCACACAAAACAGACATTAAAAACTCAACTAATGCACAGCAGTCTGGGGCCATTCAGTGAAGGAGCAAGTGAGCTCATCAACCTGCTCTACAATCCCTGAGGATATCACTAGGTTATTGTATTGACAATCACTGATAAGGTAGTGTTGTGTAGGCGAAAGAACTCTAGATTAGAATCAGAGCATGTGGGTTCCAAGCTTGCTCTGTTACTTATTAACTGTATGACATAGCCATTGGGCCACAGTTTCATCTTTGAAATGAAAAATTTGGTCAAGATGTTCGCTAAGTTTGCTTCCAGCTCTAAATCCTATGATCCTACCCTGTACAGACAAAATATTGTCAGAGATCAGGGTAAGCTGGAGTTTTAGGGAAAATTTCGAGCTGAGGAGGAATTTGAGACAGCCTTGAAGAATGAGTAGGATTTGCATAGCTGTAATTGAAGGACAATAAGGTTCCTCCAGGGTGCAGAGTTAAAAAAAAAAAATTGTCCGTCTACCACTCCCAACAATAAGAGGTAGATGAAAGTTTCTGTCCTTGTGTAACCTCCTACTGTCTTCCCACATCCGCCCTTGGGCCTGCTTCCACAGGTTTCTGACAGCTTGATTTTTGACTTAGGGTTCAGAAAATTCAGCAAGAATTCCCATATTTTTAAGAATTATTTTAAAAGTCAATAAAACTTTTAAAATTTATGTTACTTTTTCTCACCCTTTTTGTTATGCCACAAGGAATATAAGCACTTCACTATGTGCCCTGTACTGTTAACTGCTGGGGAATACAGAGAAAGACAAAAACAGCTCATGCCCTGGAGAAGCATGCACTCTAATGGAATCACTTCAAACTGTTTTAAAGAGAAATGTTATAAAATGGAGTCAAATATTTTGGCAGGCCCCTTTGTCACTTTCATGTGAGAAGAATAATGATAGTAATAGAAATAACATTTCTATAGCTATCTAAGGTTTATAATGTGCTTTCCTTACCTTTGTGGCAAGTTATTGCAAGTACTATTATTTATATTTTATAGATGAGGAATGAAATAATGAATGAAAAGCATTTATTAAGCATTCACTAACCTTGTGCTAAGCGATAAGGAATACAAACACAATGAACAAGAGGGTGTCTGTCCAAGGAACTTAAGAGTCTAAAATGGATAGGGATTGGACATGAGATTTCATTGGTACAGAGAACTCTGAGGTGAGGTGACTCCCTCTACAAATGCATATTATCAAATATTATTCAGGTTATGGTTTTAGAGAGTTGCACTCATTGGAGAACGATGGAACAAAGTGTAGAGCATGGATGTCATGGAATATTATTGATTCATTAGAAATGACAAGAGGAGTTCTGAGAAACACAGAAAGACATATGCACTGATATAGAGCAAAGTAAGCAAAATTAGGAGAATAATGAGTGCCTGGTGACAACTGTAATGTCAATGAAAATACTATTAATAAGGAGTTGAATTTTGATTAATTGTAATGACCAATCTCAATCCTAGAGAAATGAGGATGGAATGTAGCTTCCACTTGTTAGTAGAGAGATGGGGGATGGGGACAGCGTATGGATATGAAATGTGTTATAGATTGTCAGATGGGGTTGTTTGATCAGTTGGCTTGCTTAACAGATACTTTTCTTTGTTTCAAGGGAGGGTTTGATGGGATGAAGGGGGGTAAAGGGAAAAGACTAGAGTAAAAACAAAAAGCATCAATAAAACTTAAACAACAAACAAAAGTTGACTTACTAGGCATTTCATTATGCTACGCCAAGAAAATGTTGCCAATCCCCCCCCCCTTTTTTAATTTTCAAAGCTATTCAGCCCTGTGGTTAACATGATGTCATTATTAACTATTCAACAAAACTCATCCCTCATATAGGAGTGCTACTTGTCTGAACCATATTCTCTCTAGTGATACATACATACATACATACATACATATATATATATATATATATAGTGTCTAAAATGATAAACTCATACTTATTGTCCCTCCTCTTTGCTCAGTAAGGTGCTACCATTTCATTATGTCTCATAAAAAAATCACATGCCGGAGTTTTGCTTTACGAAAGGCATTTATATGATATACAACTCTTTTAAAACAAATCTGCTTCGCCTTTTATCTTGACCTTTGCACTCCTGAAATTGCCTTTAAATAGTTATTAGGTTTTTAGGTTTACATATTACACTCCTGTAATATAGAGGACCATTTTACAGATTTTTGAAAAGTTAAATTATAGCTGTCTGGCAGAAATAAGGAAGGGAATAGGATGATTTTTTGCCAAGGAAGGGCTACACACAATGTGCCAAAGCAATTGTGAGGTAAGTGGAAGAAGACAGCAGAAGGAGATGAGGTCTTGTGAGGAACAAAGAGAGGTGAGAAGGGAACTCTGAAAATAACACAGAGAAAACTGTCCGGCAGGTGGAAACATTAATTTTTTTTCTTGAAACATAGTCAAATAGTATAGAGCCATCCATATGTAATCTGATACAAAAACAGAAAGCAAATGTATAATTTTAATCTATTCCAAGCGATTCTTCTATTTATTCTGAGCTCACAGTGGCCAATATTCATAAATATAAAACTTAACTCTTTTTTGAAAGTTCTAGAAGAGACAGCCAGCTATGCCTACTGCTACACATTCACAGCCAGTGTTAGAATATAAGCTCATTGAGGGCAGGAACTGTTTCATTTTGTTTTTTTATCTCCAGCACATAACATTTAATAAATCCTTGTTGATTGACTTCTAGTATCTTACTGCCTGGATCTGTCCAAGGGTGAGGAGGCCTTCTCATAGTCTCCTTAACTTGAATCTTTTTTTTTTTTTAACATAATGATATTTATAAAGGTTCAAAAATTTGGATTATCTTCCTCTTTTCTGATGTTAAAAAAAAAGCAAGATTTTTTTGAGAGTGCCGCAGACTAAACATTGTGACCAAACCAAAGCTTGCCACTAGGGAGAAGGTCTGAAATCTTGCCAGGAAGAGAGAATAAGATACCATAGACACTGGACAAAGAAGTTAAAGCAAATAAATTATTTATTAGGTACTCCCTCTTCTTTCTTCCTCCCCCATCCCCCCAAAAATAAAAGAAAAAGGGAAGCTTACACAAGAACTGGTTTATACTAGAATAATCTAAGTGCATAGTCCCCAAATGAACTGTGCTTATTTTAGAGTATGAACGCAGGAGAAAGGGCTAATATAACAGCAGCCTGGGATGACGTGGGCTGGGGAGTTGAAAGGTTTGGAGTCATAAGCGGCTCAGGATCTACATGTCAATGTGGACAATCCAAGACCATCCCAGGCCTGTCTCTGACCCCAAGCTGTGGTAATTGACCCTGTCAACCGGATAAAGGAGAGCTGTCAGGCTTCATCTACTCCTACTCACCCCTCAGGCTCCGGTGCTGCCTGGCTCAGCTGCCAAGGAGTTAGGATGAGGAGCAGTTGTACGATGTGGTTGGGGGTGGGGAGTGGGAGAGGCACGCAAAGGACTTTCAGCTTCTGCTTGTGCAGAAAGCAGCCTGCCCTGTGGATATACAGAAATATGACCAGATATCAGCTACAGCATGGCCTTCCACTGTTGCTCTCAAGTCTAGGAAGTTCAGACTGGCCCTTTTGGGCACCAGGGAGATTAAAGATTCCCAGGGAGTTAGGAAACTTTGCTAGGCTCAAGACTGCCCTGGGCATCTTAGCTTTGAGATCTTTATAAAGCCACCTTAATCTCAGTACAGTTGAAATCCAACAATGGATTTGGAGGCAATAGACTCCACCTCTGCTACCTACCACCTACAATGGGTGAATGAATTAACCTCCTTAGGCCTCACTTTCTTCACCTGTTAAATTAGATGATCCTTTCTAGTTCTAAAGCTGGGATTCCATGATGGAGCCAAGCTGAGCCAATATCTTTGGGCTTTCAGGAACAGTGATGACCTGGGAACAATCCATTCTCCTGAGGAGTCTTGCCAATAGAAACATATACTCTAGACAGCTAGGGCCTGAATGGATACATACGTGTAACTCCACAAGTCACTGAAAATGGACCGAGCTTGAATATACAATTCAAATGACCTTTCAAATCACCTCATGCCATACCTCATTAAGCATTAGCCAGCATGGGTGGGCAGAAGTGACGCAGTGGAGGGGCAGTGTCAAAGTCTGGCCATTCTTCCATTTCTCTCCACTTCTAATTGGTCCAAACACAGTTCTCATCCTTTTCATTGTGTGAGTCATGGTTTTTTCCATTCTTATAACAGAAACCCCTCTTGTTGTCAAATCACTTCCTTGAATATTTCGATGGTTCTGATTCCATTGGAATGGGCATTCCTTTTTTTTTTTTTGAGGTCACAGCCTATCCATTGACTGAATAATTAGAAAGTGTATTCTTCAAGAAACAAATGTTCTGAGAGTGGTGCCCTGGCCAATGAATTCATCAGTTAGTGGCCAATCTATTGCTGATAAATGTCTCTGGGCTTGGCTAGGCAAGTCCTCGGAAAGCATACATATTCTCTTGCCAGGATCTTACTGGAAGCTACTTTAGCATGGTGAAACCTGCTGGAGCTTGTGCTCTGTTGGCATAGTTCTCAAGAACCAAGGGTCACCTTCATGCCATGCTGAGGCATGGGACCTGAGAATGACAGCTAGGTGACATGGTAGATAGAGTTGCCAGGCTTGGAATCAGGAAGACTAGATTCAAATCCTACCTTAGACACTTACTAGCTGTATGACCATGGGCAAGTCACTTAACCTCTCTCAATCTCAGTTTCCTTATCTGTAAAATGGGGATAGTAATAGCACCTACCTCCCAGGGTTGTTGTGAAGATCAAATGGGGCTTTGAAAACTTCTAAATTATGTAAATGTTAGCTATTATCATTATTATTAATGTGACATTTCCCCAAATGGGGACCAATCATATTTTTCCATGTCATATTTCAAGTCAACAAACATTTATAAAATTCCTACTATGTGCCAGGAATGGTGCTATTTTACTTGAATTTGCAGTACAGACCTAGCTTAACCATTCTCATTTTATTTTTCTTCTTTGTTAAGTTGGGGTAATTGTCAAAAATACTCATCAAACATCTACTCTCCATCACTGGAGGTGTTCACACAAAAGCTAGAGAATTACTTATTTGGAACATAAGAAGGGATTCTCAGTCAGATATAGGTTGGACTCAACTAACTATAAATGGGATTCTTCCAAAGTATCTATTTCAGCTGAGACATATTGTATGATATAAAATATATTATATCTATTCAAACAAGCCCCTACTTCTTTCTGACTATAGAAAAGATCCTAAGACTCCAGATGAATAAAGAACATGTTCATATCAACATAGTCACTGGTGCAGTGGATAGAGTCCTGGACCTGGAGTTAGGAAGACCCAAGTTCAAATCCAGACTCAGACACTAGCTGTATGACCCTGGGGAAGTCTCTTAATCTCTGTTTGCCTTGTTTTCCTCCACTTTAGTACCTGCCTTGAAGGATTGTTGTGAGTATCAAATGAAATATTTGTAAAGTACTTAGCACAGTGCCTGAAACATGGTAGGCACTTAATAAATGCTTCTTTTCTTTTTCTTTCCTTCCCTATCTGTGAACTCAGGTTCCTCCCTGAGAAGAAAAACGAGAGGAATGGAAAATTTCTCCAAATAACTTTTTCCTCAGATACTTGTACTTAGTCTAAGTAGTTGACAAATTAATTTTCAAGGTCTTGGTCAAGGTTCATCTTAGAGCCATGAACATTTATCAGACACTTGCCCTGGAATCACACTGATTCATTAAATTTGGTGGCCACTGCAGGTTTTATAGATATGGCAAGTGTCCCTTAGAGGAAGAAGATATTTTAGCCCCAATTTTATGAAGAGTGGAGGGGTGCTGGTGATGAAGGCAAGATTTCAGAATGGAAGGAGCAGCTGATGGTGTCTGTGAGCATCCCAAGTTCAGTGGATAAGAGTGTGAGAATGAAATGTTTAAAGCTTATATCCAAGGCTTTATTTAAGTTAGACTAAGTGTCACTGTTTAGCAGAAAATAAAGAAACAGATATTTTAAACACCTATAATTTGTTATCTAAAGAATAATGATTACAAATCTATAGTTAGAATGAACTGCTAAGCTCCCTAACCCCCAGATCCCAGAGAGGGAGCATGTCATGGTGCAGAACTAGAAAGTCCTCATACTTTTTGGTCTCTGGACCCTTTTACACTCTTAAAAATGGTTAAATTACTTTTGTTTTTGTGACCTATATTTATCAATATTTGCCATATTAGAAATGAAAGCATCTTAGTATTATTATGAAAATAATTTTGACTTCATGGTCAAAACTTGAATGGCAAAAATATATTTTCACTGACTCTAACTGAAATTTAACACTTGCTGCAATTTCTTAAAAACCTTAGTGTGAGAAGGCTTCCCCTGACTGCCAAAGGGGTCAATGACATCCCAATGTTTAGGGATCCTTGGTTTAGTAGCTCACTAGCTTAACATAGAGTCATTCTTGCTACTGGTACTTCTGTGAACTTAGTGGCTCAGTTTCCCAATAACTTTCCCTCGCCTTGGACATTGGGTCTCTGCTATCCCCATTGCCCCCATACCTCCTGTAACAGAACTTTGGAGAGGAGAGAAGACATTCCCCTTTCCTCAGAGGAGAAGATGAATGCCACAATAAAAGCTTCTCTCAATTCACAATTTTACCCTAAGTTTATTCTGCTCTGCCAACAGCTATAAAAAAAATTTAAAGAAAGCAAAAAAGGGGAAAACAAATGTGTTCAAATTTGCACGTTATCTAGTGGTCTTTTAACCTCCAGCAGTGTGAAATCCATGACAACAATGCTCATGGAGCCCTCAAAGCTGTTATGATGTCTGAAATACGTACACTGTGGATTCAGATTTGACTTTTTTTATAACGTCCTCGCGTCCTAGCTCCTTTTCTCCCTTGTCGATATGGAGCCAAGTGCATAGTATTCTCATATTTAAAAACTGCTCTCTTCTCATTTGGTGTTACAGTGAGAAATAGCTGGCTCACAGACTCCCTACCATATGGGCTTGCATGAATAAGAAAGGACAGGATCTTTCTTGGGGTGTTCAGTATCTCATGGAGGAACACAAAGCAGCAAGTATGTAAAGGGATCCCTAGTGACATAATGAGTGTGTGTGTACATTGGCTGCTTGCTAAGTATGCATTTAACATCATCAAAGGTCTTGCAGCTCCTGAGCCAACACTGTACTCAGAAATAGTTACCCAGCCAGTGTCCTGCCAAATTGGTGTAATCTGAGAAATAAAAATAAGACAGAGCTGTCAAGCTGATTGGATGGAGACATCTGGGTCCTATATTTTCAAAATCTGACTTAAACCTTGTGTTCTAGGTTGGAATAGAGTACAAAGTCACAAGATCAGCTCCATTCATGGAGCTTATGGGAGTGGGATAGGAAGAAGGCATGAGCACTTGACTGCTTTACTTCTGCCCCCCTGCCAAGTCTAATGGAATTCCCAGGGTTAGTCTCTTCAATCCTCTCCCCACTCCCACGCCCAATATAACAGAAAGTATATCAGACTTGGAGTCAGCAGAATTGGGTTCAAATCCGGCTCTGAGACTTAGTAGCTATGAGACTCTGGAAGAATCATCACAACCCCGAGTCTAAGTTTTCTCATCTCTAAAATGAATATAACATTTGACCTTACAGAGTTGATGCGAGCAAAACACTTTGGGAACTTGAAAGTGGCAAATGCAGGAATAATAATAATAATGTAAAAATCATCATCATCATCATCATCATCATCATCATTCCTTCCTGCATCCAAAGGATGTATATTAATGTATACTTCCCCTGGTTGTATATTAATGTATACTAGGGTTAAATATTGAGTTCAGGCTAACTAAAGCAGAGAATAATAAGAAAGCAGATGAACTGGGATTCTACTTATGCTTATCTAGGCTTACCATAGTTTTTCAGTGGGATGTTTTGCTTGAACAAGGCCATTAGTTAGCTCCTAAACAACTAAAAATTGCTTTGCTTTTCATAGCAAGATTCAGGCTCAATCAACTTCTTTCTGTAATCAAGGTAGGAGTTTTTCTTTAAATAGAGGACTACTCTTGAGAATAGAAGTTCAGGCAGAATCCTATTTAGTAAACTGGCTAATGGGTTTGCCTCCTGCAGACCTTTCTTGTGACATACATACCTCGTCATGCATACTGTAGCCATGTTTTCATTGTACTTCTCTATTCACATACACCTGTGTCTGCGTCACCTTACAAACTCCATGTGCAATTTTATACATAATGAATTCTTGTTAATAATAATGACCTGCTATTTGAAGTCTTCCTCCAATCTTGGTGTGGAGGTAACACACTTTGTTCTCAAAGGTTTTGCCAGGGGGAACAAATTTCAACTAGATCCTACCAAAATGAAACAGCCCTAAGAAAGAATCAGAAGACCAGGGTTTAAATCCTGCTTCTGATATTTACTACCTATGTGGCCTTGGGCAAGTCATTTAACCTCTCTGTGACTTGCCAGTCAGCACCCAATTGGGTAGGCACCAGTAAAGTTCTTCCCAGTTCTAACTGTATGATCCTATGATCCCATGAGCCTACTGGCCCACTAATAGATTCTGAGTGTCATCAGAGAGCTAGGTTAGCTAAGTATGAAGAGGTTCATCATCAGAAAGTTAGCCAAAGAAGCTCATGGAGATAAACGATGAGGAGGACAATCTTGATGATGATGATAATAGTGTCTGAACTTAAATAGCATCAACCAATTAATCAACAAGTGTTTGGAAAGTGCCCACTTGGGTCCTGGCATTTTAAGGTTTATAAAATACTTTATGACTGGGTGTGATCTTTATCATTGGATGGAGTAGGAAATGTAATTGTATCAAAGAAGTTATGTTGATGCCAGTAATAAAGGGGGTGATGTGGGGAAGTGGTATATTGCATTGTGCAAAAGCTTATGACCATACAATCCTGGAACATTAGAGCTGGCAAAGACCTTCCTTCAAAACAACCTAGTCCAATATATACTTGTCTTCTCCCAATTACCTGGTTAATTCCCCTCTAATTTCCCAACAAACTCCGTAAGAAATATGATCCTGCCTACTGTTTCTCCTAAAGCTCTTCTACCTTTCCTCCTTCTATCATGTGATTCTTAATGATTATCTAACTTTTTCTCCACTCCTGGGACATCTTTCACTCATATCCTTTTCTTTTTTTTTTCTTTTTCTATCTTTCTTTTTTCGTGTGTGTGTGTGTGTGTATGTAGCAATTGGGGTTAAGTGACTTGCTCAGAGTCACACAGCTAGAAAGTATTATGTGTCTGAGGCTGATTTTGAACTCAGGTCCTCCTGACTCTAGGGCTGATGCTCTATTCACTGTACCACCTAGCTGCCCACACTCATATCCTTTTCACCACTGCCAACATTGCATTCACCCACACTCCACACTCTAATTCCAGCACTTCCTTTCTGTGCTCTGGGGGAAATCATTTTCTCTTTTAGGCTAATCCTTTTTCTTACCTCCTACCTCCATCTTCTCACCTTAACAGGAACTTAATTCCTTCCCTCTCCTCTCCCAGGACACCTGAAGCTCCCTCCTCTGGAAACTTCTATGTTCTTTCACTCTCCTGATCCATTGAGAGAAGAAGGAAAGTTGATATTTTCTTTGCTCCCCAGTGCCATTTCTGGACCATTGACCTACCATTTTCTCTCCCCTGCTCTACATTCAATGATTATAACTTTTTTTGATACCACCTGTCATGCTCTATCTGCCATCAGGCAGATCCTAATGGCTGGGGGAATCTTACATGTTTCACTGATCATTTCTAATGAATGCAGAGGCCCAGGGTCATTTAGGCCAATGGTTACCCACCCCTGCTAAATTACTGCCACTGTTATCTACCTCTGGCACATTCCTATATAGTTCAGCTCATGTTAACATTCTTTCTTTCCATGAACTCCCAGTCATTCTCTCCAGTGACTTCAGCATCCTTGCCAATGATTCATTAGACATGCAACTCTGTGGCTCTTGATTCTCTTGGACTTACTCCACTGACCTCCATCACTGTTTCGTACCTGTAACTAGCATGTTCACAGACTAGATCACCTTCTATTTACTCTTCATGTATCTTCTAGGCACCTGGTTATTTGCATGTTGTCTCCTCCATTAGAATTCGAGATCCTTGAAAGCAGGAACAATTTCAGTGTTGTTTTTATTTCCCCAGTGCTTAGCATAGTGCCTGCCACATAGGAAGCATTTAATTAATGCACGCTGATTGACTTGATCTCATGACCAAGCTCTCAAGCTTGGTCTCTTCCTCTCTGTCTGAAACCTCCACAAAATCCAATTTAATCCAAAAAATGTACATCAAGCAAATACTATGTGCAGGAAAGTGTATTAGATGGTAAGGAGAGAAAGAGAAATTAAGACATACTTCCTGCAATCAAGGAGGAGGTGAAGGAGGAGAATCAGACATATTCCCAAATTGCAAGAGAAGTCATAAGTATGTAGGAGAAATGTAGGGAGCCGTGAGACATCTGAGAAAGAAGAAATCCTGCTGTATATCCTAGATGAGGGGAAGAGGTGCTCCCTGAACCGAGGGGATGAAAAAGCTTTCAGTATGTAGAGATGAAGGGGAGTCTGTTTCAGGGAGAAGGGGATAGCCTGTGCAAAGGCATGGACAATGGGAAAGGGTGGAACAAGGTTGGGGAATGACAAGGAGTCTAGTGCGGTTGGACTGCAGAATGTGGGAAGGGTAAGAGTGTGAAATAAGGTGGGCAAGATAGTTTAAAACAGGGGTACTTAACCTTTTTTTGTGTCATAGACCCCTCTGGAAGTCTGGGGAAGCCTATGGGCCTCCTTTTTACAATAATGTTTTCAAATGCATAAAATAATATACCTAGGATTGCTAAGGAAACCAATTATATTGAAATACAGTGATCAACATGTTAAAGAGACCAGTTCACAGACCTTGAATTAAGAACCTCTGGTTTTGAGCCAGATTTGAAATCTGCCACATAGGAAGCATTTAATTAATGCACGCTGATTGACTTGATCTCATGACCAAGAGAGATTTCAGATCCTAGGGGATCCTAGATCCTAGAGGAAGTAATTTCTATCTTATCTTGAAGGCAATGGGGAGTTACAGCAGGTTTTTGAGCAGGGGAATAAAAAGACCTACGCATTAGGATGGAATTATAGACTCATAGAATATGAGGGCTGGAAGGGGCCGTTTCATTTAATATGATCTAGTCCAATCCCTTCATTTTACAGATGACAAAACGGAGACTTAGGAAGAATAAGTGATTTGCCTGAGGTTATACAGTTAGTTAATAGCAGAGGAAAGAACAGAATTCAGGAAGCCAAAATTCCTTTGTTATTCCCACTATATCATACTGCCTCTCCTTAGTTATTCTTTCATTCCCTCTTCCTTATATTCTCACTGATGCCTCCTTTCATTCAACTCTTTCACAATGTACCATCAACCCCTTCTTGGCTACACTGAATTTTCTACCCAACCTACCTTCATTGATAAGCAGCTTTATTTTTAGCTTCCTCTTTTCCTTAGCTTAATTGTCTTGATTTTTTTTTTTTACCTTATTCCTTTTCCCAACCTTGGATTACTCTCCCCATCTGCTTCTTTATTCCTATTCCTAATTTGAATAATGATATTAGAGGAGCTTAAAAAATACTAGCGACCCACTATATATTGATGCCATCTAGCTTAAATTAATACAGCATTTCCCAAATCATGTTCATGAGACTCTGGTGTTTAATGCTAACAGTAGTTTTTCCTTTCAAAATATTATATATCTTTGTGTGTGCATATATATTTATTAATTATTCATGCTTTTTTCAGGGTCCTATATCTACTGACTGTCAGGATCCACTGACCTGAGATGCAAGCTCATTTAATAGAAGAGGAAGCTGTTCAGAAGATGCTGCTGACCTTGTGACAAAGTCATTACTCTCCAGGTCTGAAGATATGCTCTGCACACAAGAAAGAGAAACATAAACAGAAATAAATATAAAGCACCCAATGAAGCCAGACTCTCCCGAAATACCTGCTCTACTCCCAAAGAGACCTTATCTGGTTCTCTTGCCCTCTCCCTCCTTCAGAGCTCAACCACCACTGTTTTATGGATCAGCCTAAACATCAGCTCTTCCTACCTTGATGTGCTATCTTCAGGCAGGCTAAGAGTGGGAGAGAGGCTAGTGCCCTTTTTTACAGCTATTGGCAATAGTTGTTGCAATAGCATGCCACAGAGGTTAATTGCCTTGTCTGCCTGCTTGCGGTAACAATATTAAAAAAAAAAACAACAACAACAAAAAACTTGCCATGTGACACAATTGT
>NW_020950298.1:0-23498 GCF_900497805.2 Vombatus ursinus | reverse complement strand
AGAAGAAGAAGAAGAAGAAGAAGAAGAAGAAGAAGAAGAAGAAGAAGGAGAAGGAGGAGAAGGAGAAGAAGAAGAAGAAGAAGAAGAAGAAGAAGAAGAAGGAGGAGGAGGAGGAAGAGAAAGAGGAGGAGAAAGAGGAAGAGAAGCCTTTGCTTTCATGGGAAACTTGAAGCCATTAAAGGAGTTTCTCACTCTCCCACTCTCCTCCTGCTGTTCAAATATGGGTCTAACTCATTGCCCAGACAAACCCTATAGGTTGTGCATCCAAATTAATGCTGCAATCTGGGCAATGGACTTTCTTCATTCACTTATTCCTTCATGTGTGGATGGTCAGGTCAAATTCCTTTCAACAATTACAGGTCTCTCCTAGGACCAGAATTGCAGTGTTCTGGACCTTGATGCAATCAGCATAGCACCATTCACAAACAGTAGCATTGCACATATTGGTAAGTGATCAGCATTTCCTTTTGTGTAGTACCACTACTTTCTAAGTTCATTCTTTTCCTGGTTAATTTATTCTTTCATTAACAACTATCAAGCATCTACTATGATATGTGTAAAGTAGATGTGAAACACAATAATCTCTGAAGAATCAAAGTCTGGAATGACCCAAACAACAACGGAGGAGTGCATGAAGGTGTAAGGAAGCTACCACATATTTCCAATGACGATCTACACTTAAGAAGTGACATAAAGAACATCCAGGATAATGTATGATTGAAAAAAGAGGTGATCTAGACATTTAGGTATATCAAAAGATAACAAATGGAGAGAATGAATACTGTGCTGTGAAAAAAATTCAAAAAGACCTAGACTCCGGGACTTTAGGTAGCTCCTAAGTGAAAGGCCTGTGGGAGAACACAGATAGGACTCACATAAGACAAAAAGGCATGAGTGGGTTATGTTGAAGGAAATACCTATATACATTGAAGGATGTGCACAATGTATCTTTTTTTCTGGAGAATGAAAAGCAACGAAAGCAATTCAAATATAATGCAGAGAAAGATCATTTTAACCTTGAAGCATTTTTTTAAAGTATTCAGTGGATTCAGTCATACATCTTTGTTTTGATAAGAGTCTATGCATATAGATGGCTGGTTTTGCCTGTCAGGAAAGAGACCCCTGTTGGAATGCAAAATGCATAGACTGAGCAGGCTCCTAACTTCTGCCTTAACCAATTTTTTCACCGTTTTCCACTCAAGCTTGGCATACGCATTTCTTTTATGCAGCTGTCACAGTTGGACTGGAAGGCAGGGACTGGACACAGGGAGTATAGGTTCCATTATCCTCTTACGTTATTCTCTAACAAGAAGTTTGAACCCCTGGTGCTGGCCTTATGGAGAAAGCAGGAAATTCCTTACTTGTTCTCTTTTGAAGGATACCAAAAGCCCTACCTGCCTAAAAAACACCTCCTCCACTACTCTGCCTAAAATTACCTAATCGGCCCTTTGTGTCAAGGCACTGGGACTCTAGAAGGTGTCTGTTAAAATATGAATGTGTTACCTGAAAGGCATAACAGGGCTCCAACTTCAGTACTTTGAGGTATCTGTCATCTCATCAGTGTGGGCACTTTCTCCACCCTTGCAGATCAGAACCCATCCACATCTTCTCAACCTGTATAGTTCTTGTCCATGTCCTTTTTATAAATTTTTTGTGATGAGTAGAATTTTATTTTATTGTTATAGTAGTTTAGAGATTTATTTCTGCTACTCAAAGATATTTTTCCTTTTTTGCCTTTTAAATTAATTTCTTTGTACTTTTCAACATTCATTTCCATAAGCTTTTGAGTTTTTAATTTTTTCCCCTTCCCTTCCTTCCCTTCCTCCCTCCCCAAGATGGCATCTCATCTGATATAGGCTCTATATATACATTCCTATTAAACATATTTTCACATTAGTCATGTTGTAAAGAAGAATTAGAACTAATAGGAGGAACCATGAGAAAGAAGAAATAAAATAAAACAGAAAAAAAGAGCAAGCAGTATGCTTTGATCTGCATTCAGACTCCATAGTTCTTTCTCTGGATGTGGATAGCATTTTCCATCATGAGTCTTGGAAATGTCTTAGATCTTTGCATTGCTGAGAAGAGCTACGTCTATCAAAGTTAGTCATTGTACAATGTGGCTGTTACTGTGTATGATGTTCTCCTGGTTCTGCTTACTTCACTCAGCATTAGTCCATACAAGTCTATAAATTTTCCACAGTGAATCGATCCAACATTCTAATAGTCTTTTGATATTTTGTGGATCCCTAATGCTACACCCTGTCCATCTGCTATCTCTTGATCTCTCGACATGAACAACTCAATTCTTTTCCGGTCTGTTCTGTGATGAATTCTTCTTCTTTTTTTCTAATCATGTATTTCATTCAAGTCATCATTGGTCATAGCCATTATAATTAATACCAAGATTGAGTGACTTGCCCAAGTTCACACTGATTGCTACTAAGTATCTGAGGTGAGATTCAAACCCAAGGCTTCCTGATTCCAAATAATTTCAATTATTGAAGCCATTCTGGCTGTTACAATTTATAATGAAGGGGTTAGATTAGACCATCTCCAAGGTTCCTTCTGGTTCTTCCATACATTACTCTTTGACCCCCCCAGTCTTTTTGTACATTACAATCTCTTCTTCTTGAAGTCAGACATGAATTTCTCCTAAACTTTCCTCTCATTCTTCTAATAGCAACATTGGCTTTAATTTTTACTTAGGTAGCTTCATAACACCAATGGGAGATGTTCAGTCTGCTTTATAGAGGCATGATTAGTTACCCAATGAGGTTCTAAGGAAATGGACCAGAGGAGAAATAAATTCTTATGGGGGTAAGGAAGATAAAGATAACTATATGGAGAATAGAAATGTTCCCTGGAGGAATAGATTATGAGGCCCTGACTTAGAGTAAGCATGGGATCACTTGGGGAAGAAATGGGCAGTGGTCTGAGGAGATCTGAAAGGGGACTAAAGGCCATAAAAGAGGAGAGGTTGATTTATTGAAGACATACAGGGTGCCTCAAAAGTCTTAATGCAGTTTTAAGCTTTAATAGCTTAAAGCAGCATTTTGTTTACTTAACTCTCCTCCCTCTGCTTCCAGCTCCTTCTCTATATCCCTCAGGATGGAAAGGGCTGCCTAGATTCAGCTGTCTTTGAGCCCCACGTTCACCACCCTGAGGTATCATTTTACACCATTTTTTGTTTCTATTAACCCCCCCCCCCACTCAATCCCAAGGCTTCCTTTTTTCTCACACTGCTGCATTGTACATATTCAATTCTATTTTGTGTCCGAGAATTTCACAAGATTATCTCTGGTTAGAATCCAACAAAACAAATAAGTAGGCAAAAGTCCAGAATAAAAAAAAAAAGATGCCATATATATCAAAGGTGCTCAGCTTAACAATGATGTGTAAGTTTCACTGAAGAGTGGAGGCTTTGACCCTCAAATGTTGAGCACCTTTTGAGTTCTCTAATAATGCTAGATGAATACACTTCACTTCCCCTCGAGTAGACTTATTCCATTGTTTCATTGTGGCACAGAGGTGGTCCTAAGTTTGTGAAGGCAATGCCAGCATATTGCAAGTTCTGGCAGGCCCTATCATACTGGAAATACTCAAGTATGGGCTAGAAGAGTATGGTGCATATTTCAACCATCACCCAACCTAAGTGCCTAGAAATTCATTACCAGAAGGCTGGCCATCAAGTGATATAATTCAGCTCAACAATCATTTATTAAGCCTTCCTTCAGGCTTTTTAATGGGTTGTGGGAGTTTGAGTAGGAGCAACAATTCATGAAGACTTTCCATTAAGGCCAAGAAGGATTTCAACCTATATCAGTGGAGGAAGAACTGATATCCATGAAATCACTAGCTTTCTGAAATATTGATGTATTCTTCTAGTCAAGCAAAAGAAATTCCCACCTTGGCCTTGCCAGAAAATGTGTATCTCATTCTGTACCTTAATCTATCAACTCTTATTCAGGAGGTGGGTAACATTATTCATCACTGGTCTTCTGGAATCATGGTTCATCATCGCATTGATCAGAGTTCTTAAGTCTTTCAAAGCTGTTTGGTATTACAATGTTGTTGTTATTATATAAATTGTTTTCCTGAGACTATGCAGATTTGTTACAAGTTTCTTTCTTTCTTTTTTTTTCTTTTCCAAATAGGAGAGGGAGAGAACAGAAATGCTTGTCAATGAAAAATATATGATTTCATTTTTAAAAGATGTCTTCTTCTAAGCCAGAATTTGAATAGCATGGGAGAGCTCTTATCTCTGAAACACTGAGGTCAGGACCATGTCCCTTTCCCCCATCTTTGTAGTTATTACTGTCCTCCATTTGTTCCCCTCTGCCAACCAGACCTCCTAATGTGTATGCCCCAACTACTTTCTTCCAAAGTTTGGTCAGCAGCAGTATTTGCTGCTACTGCTGGAATCCCAGAAGCTCAGACCTGTAAGAGACCTCAGAGACCATTCAGGTCAGCCACACCTAAACAAGAATCTTCACTACAATATTCTCGAGAGGTACTCAGCTAGCCTTTGTATAAAGACCTCTAGTGAGGGACAATCTACTACCTCCCTGGACACTCCATTCTAATTTTAGAGAGGTCTAAATTTTAAGAAGTTTTTTTTTGTTGTTGTAGGATAGGGACTGGACCTGTGATTACATTGATGTAGGGAGCTCGTATATGAGGAAACTTCCTCCATGGGATTCAGGTTAGAACGTTCTCAACAGCATGGGGTCTCAGAAGGTTGCCTAGAGCTGTGGTGTCAAACTCAAATAGAAACAGGGGCCACTAAACTGTATCTAAGGATCCCTATAGACTGCATATTGACTTAGAAAAGCACATGTGAACATCTATGTTTATTGTGTTAAATATTTCCCAATTACATTTTAATCTGGTTCTGGGCACTCAGGAGTGTTATGGGCCACATGCCTTCACAGGCTGCATGTTAGAAACCTCTGGCCTAGAACACTGACAGGTTACGTCGGGGTCACCCAGTCAATGTGTATCAGAGGCAGGTCTTGAACTCAAGTCTTTGCCATTATAAGGCTAACTCTCTACCCACTATGCAAGTTGTGTAATTATTAGTTATTGATTACTTATTGTTAATTATTATTTCTCTTCCTCCCCCTTCCCTTTATTTCTAATCATTAGGAAGCTCCCTTCACTGGGGGCACATACTCAAGGGAGCTGACAGAATTATCCTTTAATAGAGTAAGTATAGTAGTTACATTTGTCTTGATTCATTAATTATTTATCAAGTGATTACTGTATGCAAGGCACTGTGGGTCCCTGCCCTCACAGAGCTTATAAGCTTCTACATTTGTAAGTGGTTTCATAGAATTTAGAGTTGTAAAGACCTTCATCCCATTGGACACACTCCAATTCCTTCATTTTATAGATGAGGAAACTGAGACCCAGAGATGATTAGGATAACTTAGGTTCCAGCTGGAGCAATTTGCCTAAGACTCTTTATTGGTAGAGGGAATGATGACTCAATGACACAATGGAGGAAGGGGCAGAGATGGTAGAGAACACAGGACACTCTTTCTTCCTGCTATCTGCAAGAGAATCCTTCGTTCTCCTCATTGGAGTCGGTCTGACATTTTTCATTCTTGCTACCAGAAAGAGACATGAGGGGTTCCCAGACTCTCTTCAGGACAGACTCCAGAAAAGAGAAGGATGCTTCTTTTGACATTCAGCAGAAAACCATCATTCTCTCCATCAATTAGGAGAGTGTTATGCAAAATGGGCCAAGCCTGAAGCCAGGCATACACAAGTGATGGGCTTAAAGTCACGCGGGTAATAAATAGCATAGCTAAAATGCAAATACAGGTCCTTTTCTTCACAGACCCAATGTGACCTTTCCATTACAGTGTCATGCCCCTGCAGACAACTGGTGTTCTCTTAGGATTGCATCCCTCTCAGTCCAGATGAGCCTATAGCTGTTTTTTTTTTTCTAGCCTCTTTTTCTCAGAACTCTAGGTTATCTATTATTTTTCTTCTGTACATAAAAGTAGCACCTCCTCCCCTTTTGTTCACTTTCTCCCAAAGCTCCGCCCCGAATGTTACCTGAAGGCTTTTGTCTCCTCACCAACATCATTTAACACTCTTCTATTGTCCAATGCCCACACTGAAATTAGTAAAGGTGTAAAGGATTATAGAGGGGAAAAGTGATCAAAAAAGAGAAAAGGAAAGAGAGTATTAGCTCCATTCTTCTATCTGATTTGCCTTAGGGCCTCACCGGCAACTTGCAAGTAGCACAAGAACACAGAGCTTATAGTGATATTTGCTCTGGGAAGACAGGGAAAAGCAATCTGCTGTGCAAGGGAGCTCTCCTCTGCCAGAAATGTTTTTGGCTTGCGTGTCCTTGTCTTTTCATAATTTCAAGATGAGGAACCCAAGTTGGGCATTTAGAGGGCACAGTCCATCCTGTGTTCCTGGACGCTGCCTTACTATAGTCCCCCTGCCTCTCTTAGACCCTCAGCTCTCAGGCTTTTTGGTTCACAACACTATCATTCTTTGCCTTGAGGAACCGAGACATGCGACCCAAGCGGGAGGATTGAAGCACGCTACAGGAGAGACAGGAGCTTGGAGTGTGACCAGGCCATATAATTCTGGCCATACCCAGTGAGAACTCAAGGCCCACCCTCGGAGAACCACTGTCTTAGAGGGGGCTTTCAGCCTTTCTGAAACTCAGCTGCTATGATGGCAGGGAGGAAAATCTTTGTGAAGATCTTTTTTGCTATTTTATATAATATTCCCAAATACGCTCTCCATTAGCATGGAGAACTAAGTTAAGATTTTAAAATGTAATTCAACCAATATTTAATAAGTACCTAATAGGTGCAGGGGAGCAAAATACAAATAGAGGATTGATTTTGTCCTAAAGGAGCTTATAGCCTAATGAGGAAAGCTACAAGAGTAATTATGATGCAAGGTAGAATATGGTAAGTTCAAGGAACGGGTCTATACAGAGTATTATGAGATATTTGAGGAGGGAGAGGTTATTTTCTTCTAGAGGAAGGGGCTAGGCATTGATGCTGCTGTTGCTGCTGAAGATATTTGACATTTTATATAATTTATCTCATTGAATCCTCACAACAACCCAATGAGGTAGGTGCTCTCATTACCCTCTATTTTACAGATGAGGAAACTGAGGCCAACAGGAATTAAGTGACTTGGATTTGAACTGGAGTCTACTTGATTCCACATCCAACACTGTATTCACTATGCCATCTAGTTACCTAGGCATTAGTAAAAAGTTGAATGTTATACTTCACTTAGCTGATTAGTAAAGACAGTTTCCCAATAATTAGCTTTAATACAGTTTCTCAAACAAATCTCTGTAGGTTATGGATATACTTTTTTTTATTTGTAGAACAGTATAGGAATAACAAGTGGAGAGCCATATCACAACTGTCTCCAGACTACATTCTGTCTAGTACAAAAACAGCACTTCAGATCCTAAAAAGAAGGAAGACAATTGTGTTGATATCTATATCACATGCCTCCTACAGTGCTATATCCTCATCCCTATCTAAAGCAAATAGTTAAAAATTAGTTAACAAATATATTATTTAATATTTAGTTAATATTTTTAAATATATTATTAATAACACTATATATCATTAACCTAGGCAATTAATAATTTATCATAAGCATATAATAATTATACTATATTGTTATAATTCTTATACTATAATCATTGTTGCATATTACTGTTATTATTAACATAAGTAATTAATATATTATTAGATAATATATTCCTTACATAATTAGGTAAAATATTGGTATTATATTATCAACTTAGTTCTGTTATTAATAATAGGTGGTACTAAAGTGCCAAACCCGAAGTCAGGAAGACTCATCTTCCCAAGTTCAAATCCAGCCTCAGACACTTATTAGATGTGTGACCCTGGGCAAGTCACTTAACCCTGTTTGCCTCAGTTTCCTCATCTGTAAACTGAACTGGAGAAGAAAGTGGCAAACCATTCCAGTGTCTCTGCCCAGAAAACCCTAAATGAACTCAACAACAATAATAACAAAATGTGAGGAGGAAAAGTATTTTTGCTCTGATTATATTTATACGAAGTGGATCAAAGGAAATTGTAAGAAAATACTTCAATTATTTCATCTTATTACAAAAAAATCTTGAAGAAAACCAGTCTCAGTTGTCACACTATTGACTTTCCATTTTTATAACCCTACCTGTACTTCTATTGTTGATATAGCATCTCTACCCAAACAGGGAGTTCTTGGGGGCTCAGAATCACGCCTGTACTTATCCTGCCACTGACAACCAATCAGTGGGTTCTTGGTTGGTAGCTGAATGCCATGCTATTTATTACATTGGCGCTTCTTAAGTGACTAACATTTTCTGCTGCTTATGTTCATAACAGCATTTTCGAAAGTTAACTTTGTTAATCTTTTGCAATTTTCATCTCCTTCCAAACATAGCAAAGCACATTATCCACATTAAGAACTAATTACTGGCCAAGTTTGAACTCTCCAAGTTCGGCTGTTTTTTCTTTTTTTTCCTGAGTCAAAGAAAATTTCATCTTGAACTGAGAGATATGTATTTTTCCCATGTTCCTGAGCTTAGAAACCAAAGAAGGGATTTTCTACAGTCTTGAAATCAAACCTGCTGCACAGCATAATCATTGTTGGCCTAAGTACAAAAGGGAAAGTTTCAGAACAAAATTAAATTTTTGTGAGACTTGCAAGCAGCAGGGGGAAAATGGCCATTTTGTTGGGGAATGTGATACTGAATTCGACTTTTCAGTAATCTCAGTGGCTTACTGGAACTTTTGATTCTCCTTTAGCCATTGTATAGAGTTTGGCATTCCAAAGGATGAAAACTGCACAGCCTGTGTTATGTATACCCTGTATGCCATTGTTACATAATATATATAGAATTAAAATTCTTATTGAACAATCAGTTCAATTCACCTAGTCTATATTTTTATGTTTTCTTCATCCTCAAATTTTCGTAGAGCACCTGGCCAAATGTTTCCCTTTGTCTCTTCTGTTATACTTTTCTATGTATATGTAGTATCCTACCAGTGGAATAAAAGTACCTTGAGGGCAAAGACTGTTTTGTTTTTCATCTTTATATCGCCCCAGTTTCTATCACAGAGATACTTAATAGATATTTAGAGTGTCTCCCCTGTCCCCCAAACTTATCAGTGGGCATTCCGTTCAAGAACACGGAAACTTGGGGCAGGCCTACGTGAACGGTGGCACACCTTCTCCACCCTCACCCTCCAGCCCCGCCCACTTCAGAGTAGCACACATAGCCTCTGAATACTATGGTGACCAAAGGGCTCATAGTGTTTGATAGGAAATTTTAATTTTTTCTTAGCTGGAACTCCACAGGAATCCTGCTTCCTTAGGCCTCTTCTTCTTTACCATCACAGTTTGTGAGTAGGACTCTTTGGCCTACACAGCGTTGGATGAAGCGCCCCATATCCCTCTACCCCTGGCAAGATGGAGAGCTCATGGCCACCCAGCAACCCTGTGTCTAGGATAGGCCTGTGTTCCATGTGTGTCTCTTCTTTAGCTCAGTCCAAGGCCTAGAGAGATCCTAAAAAGCAGCAAGCCTCTTCTCCTTCCCCTGGCACCAAGCAGCAAGGCATTGGCTACTGTAGTGGTAGCAGCAGTAATCCAAGACGGGCTGAAAGAGAAGGAGTTGCTCTGAGAGAAAGTGGAGAGCCCACTTGGCATCTATTGTGCTTCCTGTTCCATACTGGATTCCTGTGGGCACTTTAGGTAGCCTTTTTTTGAAACTCTCCTCTCCCATGCTGGGGGGGATCACTCGGAGTACAGCAATGGCAACCCCAGAGCAATAAAACTAGGGCAAACTATGAGGGCAGGCAAAAGACGGTGATTGGCAGGGATCATCAGCTTCTGTGGCCTCAGCCAAGTGGTATCTGGCTAGTCCCTGGGTTTACATGACAAATTCATAGAATTTAGAATGGACCTAAAAGATCATCTAATCCTTTTTACATATATGGAAAGTGAGGCCCAGGAAAATTAGAAATTAGAAGCTCAAGACTGCTCAGTAGATTGGAAGAGTTAGGATTTGAACCCAGGGCCTCTGACTCAAAACTAAATGCTCTTTCCACTGCCCCTGAATCAATATATTTGTTGAACTGTTGTTTGTCTTTCGTTCTAAAAGAGGACCAATGACATCTGGAAGGTGATGTCTCGACTTGCAAGTGAATTGGATTTAAGTGAGGTAGGGCTGTGTAAAATCGTCAGCCACATTCTTTCCTCCATAGCCATCTAGGTTTAGTGGCAAGACATAGATCAGGATGATTGGAGATGGTGCTGGATCGAACTTTTTAAGCTAAGGTCTTTCCTAGGTCTCAGTTTGTCTGAGGCAACACCCATTTAGTGATAAAGGTTAGGTAAGAATTGAGGCAAAAAATGACTGCTTTTACCTACTCAAAAAAAAATCATTCTGGGAAGGGAAGATCCTCAGAGTTTCTGGCCAGAACAGAAATGTTTGCTATTTACACTCACTCTGAGCCAACAAACTGTTTAGCCACTATTATGCAAGAGGGAAAGAGGAGAGAAGGGGAGAGAGAGAGAGAGAGAGAGAGAGAGAGAGAGAGAGAGAGAGAGAGAGAGAGAGAGAGGATAAAGATGATCTCTGCTCTCAAAGAATTTACTCCCAATTGGAGTTTGAGAAATTGAATATGTAGATATGAAACCACTAGAGAATAAAGGACAGAATATAATTAGGTATTAAAGTAAAATATAGGCAGCTAGGTGGCACAGTGGATAGAGTGTTGGTCCTGAAGTCAGGAAGATTCATTTTTATGAATTCAAATCCAGCCACAAACACTAGCTGTGTGACCCTAGGCAAGTCACTTAACTTTGTTTGCCTAAGTTTCCTCATCTGTAAATGAGCTGGAGAAGGAAATGGCAAACTACGCTAGTGTCTTCGTCAAGAAAACCCCAAATGGGGTCATAAAGAATTGTTCATGACTGAAACAATTCAACAAAAATATAAACTACCCACTTTTAACCACCTTAGCTTGGTTCCTAACTCTAAGCAAATTTAGAAATAGTGTTTTAGAAGGGTGAAAGGGGACTCCTATGGGCAGACACACTACAGCAATGACAAGTGACAGATGACACACTGACTGCAAAGTAGATCACAGGAAAATCACACAAAACAGACATTAAAAACTCAACTAATGCACAGCAGTCTGGGGCCATTCAGTGAAGGAGCAAGTGAGCTCATCAACCTGCTCTACAATCCCTGAGGATATCACTAGGTTATTGTATTGACAATCACTGATAAGGTAGTGTTGTGTAGGCGAAAGAACTCTAGATTAGAATCAGAGCATGTGGGTTCCAAGCTTGCTCTGTTACTTATTAACTGTATGACATAGCCATTGGGCCACAGTTTCATCTTTGAAATGAAAAATTTGGTCAAGATGTTCGCTAAGTTTGCTTCCAGCTCTAAATCCTATGATCCTACCCTGTACAGACAAAATATTGTCAGAGATCAGGGTAAGCTGGAGTTTTAGGGAAAATTTCGAGCTGAGGAGGAATTTGAGACAGCCTTGAAGAATGAGTAGGATTTGCATAGCTGTAATTGAAGGACAATAAGGTTCCTCCAGGGTGCAGAGTTAAAAAAAAAAAATTGTCCGTCTACCACTCCCAACAATAAGAGGTAGATGAAAGTTTCTGTCCTTGTGTAACCTCCTACTGTCTTCCCACATCCGCCCTTGGGCCTGCTTCCACAGGTTTCTGACAGCTTGATTTTTGACTTAGGGTTCAGAAAATTCAGCAAGAATTCCCATATTTTTAAGAATTATTTTAAAAGTCAATAAAACTTTTAAAATTTATGTTACTTTTTCTCACCCTTTTTGTTATGCCACAAGGAATATAAGCACTTCACTATGTGCCCTGTACTGTTAACTGCTGGGGAATACAGAGAAAGACAAAAACAGCTCATGCCCTGGAGAAGCATGCACTCTAATGGAATCACTTCAAACTGTTTTAAAGAGAAATGTTATAAAATGGAGTCAAATATTTTGGCAGGCCCCTTTGTCACTTTCATGTGAGAAGAATAATGATAGTAATAGAAATAACATTTCTATAGCTATCTAAGGTTTATAATGTGCTTTCCTTACCTTTGTGGCAAGTTATTGCAAGTACTATTATTTATATTTTATAGATGAGGAATGAAATAATGAATGAAAAGCATTTATTAAGCATTCACTAACCTTGTGCTAAGCGATAAGGAATACAAACACAATGAACAAGAGGGTGTCTGTCCAAGGAACTTAAGAGTCTAAAATGGATAGGGATTGGACATGAGATTTCATTGGTACAGAGAACTCTGAGGTGAGGTGACTCCCTCTACAAATGCATATTATCAAATATTATTCAGGTTATGGTTTTAGAGAGTTGCACTCATTGGAGAACGATGGAACAAAGTGTAGAGCATGGATGTCATGGAATATTATTGATTCATTAGAAATGACAAGAGGAGTTCTGAGAAACACAGAAAGACATATGCACTGATATAGAGCAAAGTAAGCAAAATTAGGAGAATAATGAGTGCCTGGTGACAACTGTAATGTCAATGAAAATACTATTAATAAGGAGTTGAATTTTGATTAATTGTAATGACCAATCTCAATCCTAGAGAAATGAGGATGGAATGTAGCTTCCACTTGTTAGTAGAGAGATGGGGGATGGGGACAGCGTATGGATATGAAATGTGTTATAGATTGTCAGATGGGGTTGTTTGATCAGTTGGCTTGCTTAACAGATACTTTTCTTTGTTTCAAGGGAGGGTTTGATGGGATGAAGGGGGGTAAAGGGAAAAGACTAGAGTAAAAACAAAAAGCATCAATAAAACTTAAACAACAAACAAAAGTTGACTTACTAGGCATTTCATTATGCTACGCCAAGAAAATGTTGCCAATCCCCCCCCCTTTTTTAATTTTCAAAGCTATTCAGCCCTGTGGTTAACATGATGTCATTATTAACTATTCAACAAAACTCATCCCTCATATAGGAGTGCTACTTGTCTGAACCATATTCTCTCTAGTGATACATACATACATACATACATACATATATATATATATATATATAGTGTCTAAAATGATAAACTCATACTTATTGTCCCTCCTCTTTGCTCAGTAAGGTGCTACCATTTCATTATGTCTCATAAAAAAATCACATGCCGGAGTTTTGCTTTACGAAAGGCATTTATATGATATACAACTCTTTTAAAACAAATCTGCTTCGCCTTTTATCTTGACCTTTGCACTCCTGAAATTGCCTTTAAATAGTTATTAGGTTTTTAGGTTTACATATTACACTCCTGTAATATAGAGGACCATTTTACAGATTTTTGAAAAGTTAAATTATAGCTGTCTGGCAGAAATAAGGAAGGGAATAGGATGATTTTTTGCCAAGGAAGGGCTACACACAATGTGCCAAAGCAATTGTGAGGTAAGTGGAAGAAGACAGCAGAAGGAGATGAGGTCTTGTGAGGAACAAAGAGAGGTGAGAAGGGAACTCTGAAAATAACACAGAGAAAACTGTCCGGCAGGTGGAAACATTAATTTTTTTTCTTGAAACATAGTCAAATAGTATAGAGCCATCCATATGTAATCTGATACAAAAACAGAAAGCAAATGTATAATTTTAATCTATTCCAAGCGATTCTTCTATTTATTCTGAGCTCACAGTGGCCAATATTCATAAATATAAAACTTAACTCTTTTTTGAAAGTTCTAGAAGAGACAGCCAGCTATGCCTACTGCTACACATTCACAGCCAGTGTTAGAATATAAGCTCATTGAGGGCAGGAACTGTTTCATTTTGTTTTTTTATCTCCAGCACATAACATTTAATAAATCCTTGTTGATTGACTTCTAGTATCTTACTGCCTGGATCTGTCCAAGGGTGAGGAGGCCTTCTCATAGTCTCCTTAACTTGAATCTTTTTTTTTTTTTAACATAATGATATTTATAAAGGTTCAAAAATTTGGATTATCTTCCTCTTTTCTGATGTTAAAAAAAAAGCAAGATTTTTTTGAGAGTGCCGCAGACTAAACATTGTGACCAAACCAAAGCTTGCCACTAGGGAGAAGGTCTGAAATCTTGCCAGGAAGAGAGAATAAGATACCATAGACACTGGACAAAGAAGTTAAAGCAAATAAATTATTTATTAGGTACTCCCTCTTCTTTCTTCCTCCCCCATCCCCCCAAAAATAAAAGAAAAAGGGAAGCTTACACAAGAACTGGTTTATACTAGAATAATCTAAGTGCATAGTCCCCAAATGAACTGTGCTTATTTTAGAGTATGAACGCAGGAGAAAGGGCTAATATAACAGCAGCCTGGGATGACGTGGGCTGGGGAGTTGAAAGGTTTGGAGTCATAAGCGGCTCAGGATCTACATGTCAATGTGGACAATCCAAGACCATCCCAGGCCTGTCTCTGACCCCAAGCTGTGGTAATTGACCCTGTCAACCGGATAAAGGAGAGCTGTCAGGCTTCATCTACTCCTACTCACCCCTCAGGCTCCGGTGCTGCCTGGCTCAGCTGCCAAGGAGTTAGGATGAGGAGCAGTTGTACGATGTGGTTGGGGGTGGGGAGTGGGAGAGGCACGCAAAGGACTTTCAGCTTCTGCTTGTGCAGAAAGCAGCCTGCCCTGTGGATATACAGAAATATGACCAGATATCAGCTACAGCATGGCCTTCCACTGTTGCTCTCAAGTCTAGGAAGTTCAGACTGGCCCTTTTGGGCACCAGGGAGATTAAAGATTCCCAGGGAGTTAGGAAACTTTGCTAGGCTCAAGACTGCCCTGGGCATCTTAGCTTTGAGATCTTTATAAAGCCACCTTAATCTCAGTACAGTTGAAATCCAACAATGGATTTGGAGGCAATAGACTCCACCTCTGCTACCTACCACCTACAATGGGTGAATGAATTAACCTCCTTAGGCCTCACTTTCTTCACCTGTTAAATTAGATGATCCTTTCTAGTTCTAAAGCTGGGATTCCATGATGGAGCCAAGCTGAGCCAATATCTTTGGGCTTTCAGGAACAGTGATGACCTGGGAACAATCCATTCTCCTGAGGAGTCTTGCCAATAGAAACATATACTCTAGACAGCTAGGGCCTGAATGGATACATACGTGTAACTCCACAAGTCACTGAAAATGGACCGAGCTTGAATATACAATTCAAATGACCTTTCAAATCACCTCATGCCATACCTCATTAAGCATTAGCCAGCATGGGTGGGCAGAAGTGACGCAGTGGAGGGGCAGTGTCAAAGTCTGGCCATTCTTCCATTTCTCTCCACTTCTAATTGGTCCAAACACAGTTCTCATCCTTTTCATTGTGTGAGTCATGGTTTTTTCCATTCTTATAACAGAAACCCCTCTTGTTGTCAAATCACTTCCTTGAATATTTCGATGGTTCTGATTCCATTGGAATGGGCATTCCTTTTTTTTTTTTTTGAGGTCACAGCCTATCCATTGACTGAATAATTAGAAAGTGTATTCTTCAAGAAACAAATGTTCTGAGAGTGGTGCCCTGGCCAATGAATTCATCAGTTAGTGGCCAATCTATTGCTGATAAATGTCTCTGGGCTTGGCTAGGCAAGTCCTCGGAAAGCATACATATTCTCTTGCCAGGATCTTACTGGAAGCTACTTTAGCATGGTGAAACCTGCTGGAGCTTGTGCTCTGTTGGCATAGTTCTCAAGAACCAAGGGTCACCTTCATGCCATGCTGAGGCATGGGACCTGAGAATGACAGCTAGGTGACATGGTAGATAGAGTTGCCAGGCTTGGAATCAGGAAGACTAGATTCAAATCCTACCTTAGACACTTACTAGCTGTATGACCATGGGCAAGTCACTTAACCTCTCTCAATCTCAGTTTCCTTATCTGTAAAATGGGGATAGTAATAGCACCTACCTCCCAGGGTTGTTGTGAAGATCAAATGGGGCTTTGAAAACTTCTAAATTATGTAAATGTTAGCTATTATCATTATTATTAATGTGACATTTCCCCAAATGGGGACCAATCATATTTTTCCATGTCATATTTCAAGTCAACAAACATTTATAAAATTCCTACTATGTGCCAGGAATGGTGCTATTTTACTTGAATTTGCAGTACAGACCTAGCTTAACCATTCTCATTTTATTTTTCTTCTTTGTTAAGTTGGGGTAATTGTCAAAAATACTCATCAAACATCTACTCTCCATCACTGGAGGTGTTCACACAAAAGCTAGAGAATTACTTATTTGGAACATAAGAAGGGATTCTCAGTCAGATATAGGTTGGACTCAACTAACTATAAATGGGATTCTTCCAAAGTATCTATTTCAGCTGAGACATATTGTATGATATAAAATATATTATATCTATTCAAACAAGCCCCTACTTCTTTCTGACTATAGAAAAGATCCTAAGACTCCAGATGAATAAAGAACATGTTCATATCAACATAGTCACTGGTGCAGTGGATAGAGTCCTGGACCTGGAGTTAGGAAGACCCAAGTTCAAATCCAGACTCAGACACTAGCTGTATGACCCTGGGGAAGTCTCTTAATCTCTGTTTGCCTTGTTTTCCTCCACTTTAGTACCTGCCTTGAAGGATTGTTGTGAGTATCAAATGAAATATTTGTAAAGTACTTAGCACAGTGCCTGAAACATGGTAGGCACTTAATAAATGCTTCTTTTCTTTTTCTTTCCTTCCCTATCTGTGAACTCAGGTTCCTCCCTGAGAAGAAAAACGAGAGGAATGGAAAATTTCTCCAAATAACTTTTTCCTCAGATACTTGTACTTAGTCTAAGTAGTTGACAAATTAATTTTCAAGGTCTTGGTCAAGGTTCATCTTAGAGCCATGAACATTTATCAGACACTTGCCCTGGAATCACACTGATTCATTAAATTTGGTGGCCACTGCAGGTTTTATAGATATGGCAAGTGTCCCTTAGAGGAAGAAGATATTTTAGCCCCAATTTTATGAAGAGTGGAGGGGTGCTGGTGATGAAGGCAAGATTTCAGAATGGAAGGAGCAGCTGATGGTGTCTGTGAGCATCCCAAGTTCAGTGGATAAGAGTGTGAGAATGAAATGTTTAAAGCTTATATCCAAGGCTTTATTTAAGTTAGACTAAGTGTCACTGTTTAGCAGAAAATAAAGAAACAGATATTTTAAACACCTATAATTTGTTATCTAAAGAATAATGATTACAAATCTATAGTTAGAATGAACTGCTAAGCTCCCTAACCCCCAGATCCCAGAGAGGGAGCATGTCATGGTGCAGAACTAGAAAGTCCTCATACTTTTTGGTCTCTGGACCCTTTTACACTCTTAAAAATGGTTAAATTACTTTTGTTTTTGTGACCTATATTTATCAATATTTGCCATATTAGAAATGAAAGCATCTTAGTATTATTATGAAAATAATTTTGACTTCATGGTCAAAACTTGAATGGCAAAAATATATTTTCACTGACTCTAACTGAAATTTAACACTTGCTGCAATTTCTTAAAAACCTTAGTGTGAGAAGGCTTCCCCTGACTGCCAAAGGGGTCAATGACATCCCAATGTTTAGGGATCCTTGGTTTAGTAGCTCACTAGCTTAACATAGAGTCATTCTTGCTACTGGTACTTCTGTGAACTTAGTGGCTCAGTTTCCCAATAACTTTCCCTCGCCTTGGACATTGGGTCTCTGCTATCCCCATTGCCCCCATACCTCCTGTAACAGAACTTTGGAGAGGAGAGAAGACATTCCCCTTTCCTCAGAGGAGAAGATGAATGCCACAATAAAAGCTTCTCTCAATTCACAATTTTACCCTAAGTTTATTCTGCTCTGCCAACAGCTATAAAAAAAATTTAAAGAAAGCAAAAAAGGGGAAAACAAATGTGTTCAAATTTGCACGTTATCTAGTGGTCTTTTAACCTCCAGCAGTGTGAAATCCATGACAACAATGCTCATGGAGCCCTCAAAGCTGTTATGATGTCTGAAATACGTACACTGTGGATTCAGATTTGACTTTTTTTATAACGTCCTCGCGTCCTAGCTCCTTTTCTCCCTTGTCGATATGGAGCCAAGTGCATAGTATTCTCATATTTAAAAACTGCTCTCTTCTCATTTGGTGTTACAGTGAGAAATAGCTGGCTCACAGACTCCCTACCATATGGGCTTGCATGAATAAGAAAGGACAGGATCTTTCTTGGGGTGTTCAGTATCTCATGGAGGAACACAAAGCAGCAAGTATGTAAAGGGATCCCTAGTGACATAATGAGTGTGTGTGTACATTGGCTGCTTGCTAAGTATGCATTTAACATCATCAAAGGTCTTGCAGCTCCTGAGCCAACACTGTACTCAGAAATAGTTACCCAGCCAGTGTCCTGCCAAATTGGTGTAATCTGAGAAATAAAAATAAGACAGAGCTGTCAAGCTGATTGGATGGAGACATCTGGGTCCTATATTTTCAAAATCTGACTTAAACCTTGTGTTCTAGGTTGGAATAGAGTACAAAGTCACAAGATCAGCTCCATTCATGGAGCTTATGGGAGTGGGATAGGAAGAAGGCATGAGCACTTGACTGCTTTACTTCTGCCCCCCTGCCAAGTCTAATGGAATTCCCAGGGTTAGTCTCTTCAATCCTCTCCCCACTCCCACGCCCAATATAACAGAAAGTATATCAGACTTGGAGTCAGCAGAATTGGGTTCAAATCCGGCTCTGAGACTTAGTAGCTATGAGACTCTGGAAGAATCATCACAACCCCGAGTCTAAGTTTTCTCATCTCTAAAATGAATATAACATTTGACCTTACAGAGTTGATGCGAGCAAAACACTTTGGGAACTTGAAAGTGGCAAATGCAGGAATAATAATAATAATGTAAAAATCATCATCATCATCATCATCATCATCATCATTCCTTCCTGCATCCAAAGGATGTATATTAATGTATACTTCCCCTGGTTGTATATTAATGTATACTAGGGTTAAATATTGAGTTCAGGCTAACTAAAGCAGAGAATAATAAGAAAGCAGATGAACTGGGATTCTACTTATGCTTATCTAGGCTTACCATAGTTTTTCAGTGGGATGTTTTGCTTGAACAAGGCCATTAGTTAGCTCCTAAACAACTAAAAATTGCTTTGCTTTTCATAGCAAGATTCAGGCTCAATCAACTTCTTTCTGTAATCAAGGTAGGAGTTTTTCTTTAAATAGAGGACTACTCTTGAGAATAGAAGTTCAGGCAGAATCCTATTTAGTAAACTGGCTAATGGGTTTGCCTCCTGCAGACCTTTCTTGTGACATACATACCTCGTCATGCATACTGTAGCCATGTTTTCATTGTACTTCTCTATTCACATACACCTGTGTCTGCGTCACCTTACAAACTCCATGTGCAATTTTATACATAATGAATTCTTGTTAATAATAATGACCTGCTATTTGAAGTCTTCCTCCAATCTTGGTGTGGAGGTAACACACTTTGTTCTCAAAGGTTTTGCCAGGGGGAACAAATTTCAACTAGATCCTACCAAAATGAAACAGCCCTAAGAAAGAATCAGAAGACCAGGGTTTAAATCCTGCTTCTGATATTTACTACCTATGTGGCCTTGGGCAAGTCATTTAACCTCTCTGTGACTTGCCAGTCAGCACCCAATTGGGTAGGCACCAGTAAAGTTCTTCCCAGTTCTAACTGTATGATCCTATGATCCCATGAGCCTACTGGCCCACTAATAGATTCTGAGTGTCATCAGAGAGCTAGGTTAGCTAAGTATGAAGAGGTTCATCATCAGAAAGTTAGCCAAAGAAGCTCATGGAGATAAACGATGAGGAGGACAATCTTGATGATGATGATAATAGTGTCTGAACTTAAATAGCATCAACCAATTAATCAACAAGTGTTTGGAAAGTGCCCACTTGGGTCCTGGCATTTTAAGGTTTATAAAATACTTTATGACTGGGTGTGATCTTTATCATTGGATGGAGTAGGAAATGTAATTGTATCAAAGAAGTTATGTTGATGCCAGTAATAAAGGGGGTGATGTGGGGAAGTGGTATATTGCATTGTGCAAAAGCTTATGACCATACAATCCTGGAACATTAGAGCTGGCAAAGACCTTCCTTCAAAACAACCTAGTCCAATATATACTTGTCTTCTCCCAATTACCTGGTTAATTCCCCTCTAATTTCCCAACAAACTCCGTAAGAAATATGATCCTGCCTACTGTTTCTCCTAAAGCTCTTCTACCTTTCCTCCTTCTATCATGTGATTCTTAATGATTATCTAACTTTTTCTCCACTCCTGGGACATCTTTCACTCATATCCTTTTCTTTTTTTTTCTTTTTCTATCTTTCTTTTTTCGTGTGTGTGTGTGTGTGTATGTAGCAATTGGGGTTAAGTGACTTGCTCAGAGTCACACAGCTAGAAAGTATTATGTGTCTGAGGCTGATTTTGAACTCAGGTCCTCCTGACTCTAGGGCTGATGCTCTATTCACTGTACCACCTAGCTGCCCACACTCATATCCTTTTCACCACTGCCAACATTGCATTCACCCACACTCCACACTCTAATTCCAGCACTTCCTTTCTGTGCTCTGGGGGAAATCATTTTCTCTTTTAGGCTAATCCTTTTTCTTACCTCCTACCTCCATCTTCTCACCTTAACAGGAACTTAATTCCTTCCCTCTCCTCTCCCAGGACACCTGAAGCTCCCTCCTCTGGAAACTTCTATGTTCTTTCACTCTCCTGATCCATTGAGAGAAGAAGGAAAGTTGATATTTTCTTTGCTCCCCAGTGCCATTTCTGGACCATTGACCTACCATTTTCTCTCCCCTGCTCTACATTCAATGATTATAACTTTTTTTGATACCACCTGTCATGCTCTATCTGCCATCAGGCAGATCCTAATGGCTGGGGGAATCTTACATGTTTCACTGATCATTTCTAATGAATGCAGAGGCCCAGGGTCATTTAGGCCAATGGTTACCCACCCCTGCTAAATTACTGCCACTGTTATCTACCTCTGGCACATTCCTATATAGTTCAGCTCATGTTAACATTCTTTCTTTCCATGAACTCCCAGTCATTCTCTCCAGTGACTTCAGCATCCTTGCCAATGATTCATTAGACATGCAACTCTGTGGCTCTTGATTCTCTTGGACTTACTCCACTGACCTCCATCACTGTTTCGTACCTGTAACTAGCATGTTCACAGACTAGATCACCTTCTATTTACTCTTCATGTATCTTCTAGGCACCTGGTTATTTGCATGTTGTCTCCTCCATTAGAATTCGAGATCCTTGAAAGCAGGAACAATTTCAGTGTTGTTTTTATTTCCCCAGTGCTTAGCATAGTGCCTGCCACATAGGAAGCATTTAATTAATGCACGCTGATTGACTTGATCTCATGACCAAGCTCTCAAGCTTGGTCTCTTCCTCTCTGTCTGAAACCTCCACAAAATCCAATTTAATCCAAAAAATGTACATCAAGCAAATACTATGTGCAGGAAAGTGTATTAGATGGTAAGGAGAGAAAGAGAAATTAAGACATACTTCCTGCAATCAAGGAGGAGGTGAAGGAGGAGAATCAGACATATTCCCAAATTGCAAGAGAAGTCATAAGTATGTAGGAGAAATGTAGGGAGCCGTGAGACATCTGAGAAAGAAGAAATCCTGCTGTATATCCTAGATGAGGGGAAGAGGTGCTCCCTGAACCGAGGGGATGAAAAAGCTTTCAGTATGTAGAGATGAAGGGGAGTCTGTTTCAGGGAGAAGGGGATAGCCTGTGCAAAGGCATGGACAATGGGAAAGGGTGGAACAAGGTTGGGGAATGACAAGGAGTCTAGTGCGGTTGGACTGCAGAATGTGGGAAGGGTAAGAGTGTGAAATAAGGTGGGCAAGATAGTTTAAAACAGGGGTACTTAACCTTTTTTTGTGTCATAGACCCCTCTGGAAGTCTGGGGAAGCCTATGGGCCTCCTTTTTACAATAATGTTTTCAAATGCATAAAATAATATACCTAGGATTGCTAAGGAAACCAATTATATTGAAATACAGTGATCAACATGTTAAAGAGACCAGTTCACAGACCTTGAATTAAGAACCTCTGGTTTTGAGCCAGATTTGAAATCTGCCACATAGGAAGCATTTAATTAATGCACGCTGATTGACTTGATCTCATGACCAAGAGAGATTTCAGATCCTAGGGGATCCTAGATCCTAGAGGAAGTAATTTCTATCTTATCTTGAAGGCAATGGGGAGTTACAGCAGGTTTTTGAGCAGGGGAATAAAAAGACCTACGCATTAGGATGGAATTATAGACTCATAGAATATGAGGGCTGGAAGGGGCCGTTTCATTTAATATGATCTAGTCCAATCCCTTCATTTTACAGATGACAAAACGGAGACTTAGGAAGAATAAGTGATTTGCCTGAGGTTATACAGTTAGTTAATAGCAGAGGAAAGAACAGAATTCAGGAAGCCAAAATTCCTTTGTTATTCCCACTATATCATACTGCCTCTCCTTAGTTATTCTTTCATTCCCTCTTCCTTATATTCTCACTGATGCCTCCTTTCATTCAACTCTTTCACAATGTACCATCAACCCCTTCTTGGCTACACTGAATTTTCTACCCAACCTACCTTCATTGATAAGCAGCTTTATTTTTAGCTTCCTCTTTTCCTTAGCTTAATTGTCTTGATTTTTTTTTTTTACCTTATTCCTTTTCCCAACCTTGGATTACTCTCCCCATCTGCTTCTTTATTCCTATTCCTAATTTGAATAATGATATTAGAGGAGCTTAAAAAATACTAGCGACCCACTATATATTGATGCCATCTAGCTTAAATTAATACAGCATTTCCCAAATCATGTTCATGAGACTCTGGTGTTTAATGCTAACAGTAGTTTTTCCTTTCAAAATATTATATATCTTTGTGTGTGCATATATATTTATTAATTATTCATGCTTTTTTCAGGGTCCTATATCTACTGACTGTCAGGATCCACTGACCTGAGATGCAAGCTCATTTAATAGAAGAGGAAGCTGTTCAGAAGATGCTGCTGACCTTGTGACAAAGTCATTACTCTCCAGGTCTGAAGATATGCTCTGCACACAAGAAAGAGAAACATAAACAGAAATAAATATAAAGCACCCAATGAAGCCAGACTCTCCCGAAATACCTGCTCTACTCCCAAAGAGACCTTATCTGGTTCTCTTGCCCTCTCCCTCCTTCAGAGCTCAACCACCACTGTTTTATGGATCAGCCTAAACATCAGCTCTTCCTACCTTGATGTGCTATCTTCAGGCAGGCTAAGAGTGGGAGAGAGGCTAGTGCCCTTTTTTACAGCTATTGGCAATAGTTGTTGCAATAGCATGCCACAGAGGTTAATTGCCTTGTCTGCCTGCTTGCGGTAACAATATTAAAAAAAAAACAACAACAACAAAAAACTTGCCATGTGACACAATTGT
>NW_020950297.1:0-37506 GCF_900497805.2 Vombatus ursinus | reverse complement strand
TGTACCAAAGGCTGCTGCTGAGGCTTCCTGGTGGCATGGGGGGGGGGAGAACCTTGAGTTTTTCAAGGCTCTGCCAGGGCAATACAAGCTCTGGCAGGTCCCATCAATCTGGAAAAACTCCAAGTATGGGCCTAGTAATAATTGTGTACTAGTCACCCAAGGGTTAGTTTTGCTAAGTTTGGAGAAGTTCATCATCACTTAAGTGACCAGGTAATCAATTGTCTTGACCCCAACAACTCATCAATATTGTCTATTAAGTTGGAAAGGAATTGTGAAATGTTGTTGTATAGGGGCACCCATACCCATGGCATCATAGATCTTTCAAAGTAAAACATTATGAAAAATCACATGCTTCCTACATTTACTCAAACCCCCTTTCCCCCCTCCCTTCTCTGCGGAGTGTGAATGCCAAGAGATTTGCTCCCTGGCTCATTTCTTAGTCACCATTTGTGGTCTTTTCTGATAAGAAAGCAGGCCAGATCATTGTACTTACCACCCATTATCTGAATTCAGAGCAGAAAGCATGATGTAATTTAATTGCCACTCTGTTTTTGTTTGTTTACTTTTTAAAAAGCAACTGAACCACATAGGTACTTCATGAAGTGGAAATGTATATACTTCCTCCTTTTTTCGTAACCCACAGTGACTAGGGCCAAATTCTGCCCTCTTACTTCTATGTAATATTTGTTCAAGTTAGTCTAGTCAAGATGGTGGTTAATATGTAAATGAAAGCATTATGTTTAGTTCAAAAATACTAAAGCTAAAGCAATAATTCAAAAATTTTGGGAGTGTTATACAAATAACTTGTTAAAATTGGAGTTTATTAAACACATGAGGTAGTGGAGTGAAGGCTAGCTCTAGATTGAGGAAGAGCTGAGTTCAAGTCTTGATTCTCATACATACTAACTGAATGACCATGGGCAAGTCACTCAATCTCTTAGTGCCTCAGGAAATTCTCTAAGACTATAAATTCCAGAGGAATTGCCTATCTATATCAGCTGGAGGGACTTTCCATGCCAGGGGTTCCCTATGCTGATGAATTCTCCAATGAAACGTGTATAATTCATGCATACATGGGTGTATAGTATATATATAAAATTCAATGTTGCTCATATAAAAATGTAAGGAATTTCTTCTTTATCATAAAAATTCTTAGATTATAAAAATGTAGAGAGAGGAACTATTAATTTTATCTCTAAATTATCATTGCACATTTATTTATAGGTTATTTAGGATGCTTTCTGAATGCCTATAAACTATGATTATGGAATCTTATGAAAGTCAAACATCCTTTGAGGTTATCCAGCATCATACTTAGCCACTAATGTACTAATTTACCTGCATAATATCCATGACAGACGGCCACCTAGTTTCTGTTTAAACCCTTCCAGTGATGGGAAACTCACTGGCTAATATTTCAGTTCAACAAGTTATTAAGCACCACGATGTAAATGCCATGTCACATGTGGCCCTCTAGGTCCTCAAGCGTGGCCCTTTGACTGAATCTCAGTCAAAGGGCCACGCTTGAGGACCTTGAGGCCACAGGTTCCCCACCCATGTTAGACACTAGGAGTACAAATTAAAAATAGCATGTCTCCTGACCCTAAAGGACACTGACCTTTTTGGTGCCATGGACTCCTTTGGTGAAGCATTTGGACCCCTTCAAAGAATGATACTTTTAAACTCATAAAATAAAATATGTAAGATTACATAGCGAACCACTTTTACTAGTCTATAGACAGGAAGATTGCAAACGCATGCAATTTAGGGTCAGGTCTAATAACTATTGTAATTTTGAACCAATATGATATGAAAATATTTCTATTGGAGACAAAGTCACAGGTACTGCTAATACTAATGCGGTTTTTGGCCTACATTCATAATGGAAGAAAGTGCTAAATTTCAGTTAGAGTTTAGTGAAAATAAAAATGAAAAAAAAATTTTCCCATTCAAGTCTACAGACTTCCTGGAATCTATTCATGGATGCTTTGGAAGTACTTGAACCCTGGGTTAAGAACCATTGATGAAAAGTGATTATGAGGAAAAGAAGAGGTGAGAAGGTTTATGATAGATTGCCTTTTTTATTGCTTTCCTTAATATATTATTTTTAAACCTCAGTTTGTTCCAGGGTTTAAATCTTCCTGATAATACTCCGATGTCTGTACCACTCTTGTGTTTTTTCTTAGCTCCTCTTCAGATCCATTTAAAATCTGAGCTTATCTGAGAGTCCCTTGTGCAACCACATTAGGCTCTTCAAATGCCTTTACTTTTTCTTTCTCACTGAGATTGTTCATGATGCTGTAGTCAATTTTGTTTTTGAGAACTTCCCTTTCTTCTTGAGTCATTTTCTCTTTTTAGAGTTTCTGGCCACATTTCTTCTCTCAAAGTCTTGAAATCTGCTTTCTGAAAGGCAAGGGTACACATCTAATTATACCCAATGTTCCCTTCCTTTACTACTAAGAGCTCCAAGATGACATGGTCAGCACGATGTGTTGTGAAACTATAGGAAAATGCCATCATTTGCCCCAAGGTCTTCACTATGCAGATTCCACAGAAAGAAAAGAAGAGATCAAACCATTTTGGCATTTTATTTTCTTTAAGGCATGTTGCCCTGTGGCTGTGTTTCATGCTTTTATCTTTTTTTTAAACTGCCCTTTCTTTCTCCTTCTTTTTTCACACTGAGCATGTGCTTGTGCATTACCCAGATTTTCATCTTCCTTATTATATGTGTTTATCTCTTTATCTTATGAAATGGTCAGCACATTTTGGTGCTTATTAATATCCCTCCCTCAGACCATAACCTTGGAGAGTCGTTGTTGCCTTCTTCTTCTTTTTTTGTCTCTTACATTCATTCATCTCTGAGTTTGGTTAATTCTTTCTTCCATAATTTTTTTCAGCTCTATTTTCTTTCCATTTCCAGAGTAAAGAAGAATGGTAAGCAAGGCAGGCAGCCAACTAGTCTGAAACATGGTATACAGGAGGGAAGGGGAAAGTGTGCAATGAGGGACACTTTTTATTACTACTCTTTTTAAAAAAAAATACACACTTTTTTTGTGTTAAAGTGGCAGCGCAAGGCCTCCAATGAACAATAACTTACCCTTGGGGTCAAATAACAATGAAGTAAACCAGAGTTATTGAGAATTCTCATGTCTCAATGTGGGGAACTAGATTTGATAGCAGGATAAAAGAATTGCCTCAGGCCTTGGACGACTTGCTCAGTAAGAAGGGCCTGAAACTCACTCCCCATGGTGCTCCTGCTTTGCACATGGACCACAAATAATGCAGATGCCCAAAGGAAAGTCTTAATGGAAGATTTATGGGAGAATAAGGACAAGACCTGCACGAGAGGATGATGCATATATGCCAGGCACTGTGCTAAGCACTGAGGATACAAAAAAAAAAAAAGCCAAAAGATAGTCCCTGCCCTCAAGAAGCTTACAATTTAATGGGGAATAGGTGGGAATGGGGCATGACAGACAAGTCCAATGGAGTGAAGCCAGATGGGAAGTGAAGAGATGGATGGCCTGGGCACACTCCTTAAATGGAAGTTCTGGGAGGCAGGCTTCAGTCTGCTCTCTAGTCAGAGGGGCCCCAGGGGCAGAGGGTACTGATGAGGGGTGAGTATCAGGGCTGATGTGATCTTGCAGAATGAAGAGGTTCCTGGGGCATGATGGAGAAGTATAGAGGAGAGGAATCTCTTGAGATATGACTGTCAGAATTGTATTTACCTGTGACATAGTGGAAAGTAAACTGAATTTGGAGTCAAGAGATTTGGGCCTGAACATAGGCTCTCCAACTTACCTTGGGAAGTTCCCTTAAATTCTGTGAGCCTTTGCTACAGTGGAAAGTGCTGGCTTTGAAGTCAGAGGACCTGGGTTAAAATCTTGGCTTTGGCACTGATTGCTCATGTGACTAGATAAGTTTCTTAAATTCTCTGGGCTTCATATTCCACGTTTATAAAATGAGAATGCTAGTCCAGATAGCCTATAAGGTTCCTACCAGATGTCTGAAATACTCGGGTTCTCAACTTATCTTTTACTTTACAGACGCCCCATGGGGCATGACTAGGCTTCCACAGCTAATCAGGATATTCTTCCTGTCAACACCATTCAAGTTATCCAAAGACATTTCCACACTTAATCTAAAATGTTTGTTTGGTTGATTGAGACTTCTTCCCTCATTAAGGTATCTGGCCAGCTTATCACTTGCTTTAAATAAGTGGGATGACTCCATTGATTCACTTAATCAACCCTTCTCTTGTACTTGTAAAGTATAAAGCCTTAGAGAAATAAAAGCTACTGGATTCGTTATTCCTTGTTCAAATGACAGATCATCTTTTCTGTTTTTTTCCCCCTCCATTATTCTTCCTGAGGACGCTAAGCTATGCGTGTGGGGGTTTTTTTTTGTTTTTTTTTTTTTTGGTGGGGGCGGGAGTTGCCACCATAGCAGCACTAATTAGGAGAATGTTTTCAAAGACCTTCTGCCTCCTTTGTTGACCTTTGCTTTCAATGCAGGTGACAGTTTTTATCTGGGTCATTTCTCACGCAGGTAGCCCTGAAGACTAACCACTGAAGTCAGTCAGAATTAAGGAGCAGCAGCCACTAATTGAAGAGGAAGAAAAAAAAAAGCTTGGCTTTTCTAAATTGGACTTTGCTAGTATTACAAAGCCTGCTTTCCTCTTCCCTGAAAGTTTTTCCAATCTAATTAAAATGTTCAATTCTTTCTTCAACCCAATCTTCTTAACCCCTCCATTCCATCTTCAGAGTTTATCCATTCAGGAACTTGCTTATTGCCTCATAAAACAGGGCACCTGTCTCATTTTCCATTAAATATTAACATCAATATAATAGAACTGAACGATAAGAGTTTTTATCATCCTGCTGTTTGGTCATTAAATTCTATTTCAGTTCATTTATGATGTCAATAATCTGGAATTTAAAGGGTATGCTGCTAAAATTTTAGCATTATGAAAAAATTATATTATGCCATGATTCCACGTTGTCATTGTCCCATATGCTTTCTCTTGGCAAAGAAAAATAGATGAGTTTAGATTATTAGACAAATTGCTATTATTAGAATGTATACAAATTCATCTGCACAGCCTATGATTGAATGCAAAATGAAAGCTGTTGGCAGTTGTTGAATATTGGACACCAATAATCAGAAAGTTCTGTCAAACCATGATAATTCTCTCTAATAATTAGGAAAAGGCATAGAGAAATTCTGGAGTTAGCAAGGGGGCAAGAAAGAATAACATAAAATATAACTAAAAGAGAAAATGCTTTGTGTCTGATTTCCAAATGGAAAACAGACTTGCATATAAGGTTCAGTTAAAGAGTTATTAAGTATTTATTAAGCACCTACTATATACCAGACCCTGTCCTAGCTAGGTACTGGTAATACAAAGACAAAATAAAATAGTCTGTACCCTCAAGTAATTAAAATTCTACCAGGGAAGACAATATATACCTATACAGGGTGTTCCAAAAAGTCTTAGTACAGGTTTAAGGGCTCAAAACTGCAATAAGACTTTTGGCACACAAATAGATAGGTGTACATATGTATTTTTTTCTTTCTGTTCCACTTCCTCCCATTTAAAAGAAAAAAAAAAGAAAACAAATTGTAATAAATATCTACAGTCAAGAAAAACATATTTTCACATTGTCTAGGTTTAAAAATTCAGGTCTCATTCTGCATCTTGAATCTATCATCTCTTTGTCCTGAGATGAGTAGTATAGTTTATATCATTAGTCCTCCTGAATTATGGCTGGTTATTGCATTGATCAGAGTTCTTAAGTCTTTCAAAGTTGTTTTTCTTTACAATGTTGTTGCTGTTGCTCTCCTGGTTCTGCTCACCTCACTCTGCATCAGTTCATGAAAGTCTTCCCAGGTTTATCTGAACCCATCTCTTTTATCCTTTTTTATGGTATAACAGCATCCCATTATATTTCTATGCTATAATTTATTTAGTCATTACCCAGTTAACAGGCACCTCCTTAGTTTCTAGTTCTTTGCCACTAGAGGAACAGTTGCCATAAATATTTTTGTATATATAGGCCTTTTTTTAAAATCTCTTTAAGGCACAGCTCTAATGGTAGTATAGCTGAGTCAAAGGTTATATACAGTTTAGTGACTTCTGGGGCAAATTTCAAATTGCTTTACAGAATGGCTGAACCAATTCACATCTCTCATTTGATCCTAATAACCCTGTGAGGTAAATGCTACTTTTATACCTATTTTACAGTTGAGGAAACTGAGGCAAACAGAGATTAAGTTAATTGCCCAGGGTCACATAGCTAGCAAGTATCTGAGGTTAGATTTGAACCCAGGTCTTCCTTGCTCCAGACCCAGTTCCTTATTCATTGTACCATCTAGTTCTTGTTCTTATAAATCTGAATCAGTTATCTGTCTTGGAAACAAGATCTTTATTAGAGAAATTTGCTGCAGTGATTTTTCTCCCAGTTAACTGTTTCCCTTTTAATTTTAATGGCATTTCAATTTTGTGTTATCAAAATTGTCCATTTTATCTTCTGTCCTCCTTTCCACCCTGTGTTTGGTCATGAACCCTTCCCCTAGCCATTGATCCCAAAGGAAATTTTTTCTTCCTTACTCTAAGTTGTTTCTGTTGTGATCTTTTATATCTAAGTTATATATCCATTTGGGACCTAATCTGGATTGCTGGTGTGAGGTATTAGTCTAAGCCTAATTTTTGCCAGACTGCTTTCCAGTTTTCTCAGCAATTTTGTTGACTAGTGAGTCCTTATCCTATTCACTAGGGTATTTGGGTTTATTAAACACTAAGTTTATTTGCTTTTGCATGTTGCATATTCCAGATTATTTTTAGAATAGCAACAGTCTATTCATGCCTCCCCTACCTTATTTTTGTGAAGTTGACTTTTTGTACCCAAGTGGTAGACTAATATTCATCCCTATTGAATTTCACAGAGCCCAAGTGTTCTAGGCTGTCAAGATTCTTTTTGGAATCCTGATTTTGTCATCCAAAATGTTAGCCACTCTTTCCAGCTTCGATCATCTGCAAATTAGACAAGCATATTCCCTATGCTTTTAACTAAGTCATTGATAAAAATGTTAAAGAGCACAGGTGGAATCACCAATCTCTGGTGTACTCCACCCTTGATCTTTTGCCCCATTGACACTGAGGAATTAGCAAGTATTCTTTGAGTCCTACCATCTAACCAATAATGAATCTCTCTGATTGTATTATCATCTAATTCACACCTCCAATCCAATCTTCTCCATAAAAATAGTATGAGATATTTTAACAAAGGCTTTTCTAAAATCTAGGTAGACTCAATCCAGAGCATTCCCCTCATCTACTACTTTCGTAATACTGTCCGAAAAGGAGACAAGGGTAGCCTAACATTTGCTGACCCTTTCTAGTCACCACTTCCCTTTTCTAGATGTTCACCAACCACTTCTTTAATGATCCTTTCAAGGAATTTTCCAGGAATTTAACTCATTTGATTCACCCTGGTTTCTCTAATCTCACAAGTCAGCCTGAGAACTGTGGTTCTAGAATGGGAATGCTACTAAGAGAGTTCCCGGGAAAGTCAAAAGACTAATTTTTTGTATTCATACATGCATTTCACCAATATCATGTAAACTCTATCAAAATCTGCCTTCTGGATCGAACCTAGTCACTCAGAGAGAAAGCCTGCTCAAATAGGCAGTGGACAAAACCTAAACCATGACTTTGATACAGTGTCTTATGTTCTTCCCATCTTCTTTCTGCCTTTCAGAATTCCCATGGTGCCGCAGCTGGGTAGAACATCGTACTTGGTATCAGGAAGACCTGGATTTGAATCTGACCTTTGATACTTACCAGCTGGGTGATCCTGGGCAAGTCACAATCTCTTCAAACCTCAGTTTCTTCACATATAAAATCAGGATAATGATACTCTAGCACTCACATCAACAGGGTTGTTGTGAGGATCAAATGTGAGAAAACATATAAAGCGCTTTACAAACTATAAAGCATCTTTTAAATGTCAATAATTACTCTTTTTATTCCCACCTCCTAGGCCTCCTTTGTCCTTGCGCTGACCTGATGCCCAGCTGTCCCTTTCTTTCTCTTCCATCTCCACACAAAAAGAAGAGGCTGGACAACTAAAAATACTGCACAGATAGGGCAGGCCTGAGCATGTCGGGTAGACAAAGCAACTTGATAAAAAGTGAGGCAGTGTCCTGGGCTACAATCAGGCTCTAAGTTGGTAGCAAAGGAAAAGCCCCTTGCTCTCAAAATGGAATGGGAGGTAGCTCTGACCATGCCACCCCTCCCTACCCCCAATAACATTCAGTGGCTCCCTATCATCTCTAGGATCAAATACAACTCTGATTGCATTTAAAGCTCTTCATAACCTAGTCCTTTCCTATATTTCCAGTCATCTATGATTCCCCTCCTATGCACTACATAGTCCAACAATACTAGCCTACTCATTTTTCTTTCTACATGACCTTTCACCATGTTCCATCTCCAGGACTTTGCACTCCATGTCTCTCATACCCGGAACGCTGTCACTCCACACTTTTGCCACTTAACATCCCTGAGCTCCTTAAACGTTCAGTTCAAATGCCATCTTTAAGAGGCCTTCCCACCTTAACCCCCTCTCCCCCCAAACTTTATATCCTCTGTATGTGTCTTGTATGTACTATTTTTTACATATATGTTCTCTCTGCCATTAGAATGCACACTCACTGTGAGCATGGACTGTTTTTGCCTTTAACTTGGGGTTTACTGGCTAGATTTCTTTCTCAAAGACCAAGTCTTGAACCCAATTCACTCTGGATGTCTCCAATTGGACAATAGGTCTGCCCAAGCACCACTTAATGGTTACTTTTTAGGCCCTCCTGGCTCAGAGGGAATGTAAATAGTAACTGTTTCTCTTTTGGCCAGCAACCCCAAGAATCTTCACCTTCCAATTTGATTTTTTTTTTAGTTAAAGGGGCCATTGCTTGACTCACTTCTTAAAGAGGCCTATTCGCTAAATGGGCCGTTGCCTTACTCAAAGTGAGAACTTGAAAAGATCTTAGCTTAAAAAGGCCCAGGTCTTCAACTGCATCCTGGGTCATCTCCAGTTCATCTCCACTCCTCCTGATCATTATCTGGCCACTGACCCAGATGGCTCTGGAGGAGAAAGTAAGGCTGGTGATTTTGCACAGCTCCCCCTCAATCAAAAATCAATTCAATTGCAAGGATAACTATGCTGTAAACATAGTAAGTGCTGAATAGATGTTGATTGATAAATAAAATTGTTGCAGGAACAACAGGCTAACTACTACAGCATCTTAGCAAAATTCCATGCATTATTTTTTTGGCCATAGTATTTTATGAAGTCAAAGTGTTGATTAGAGATCTTTTAGTTCTGCTCCCTCATTTTACATACGGGGAAACAAGTTGAGAGAAAGAAAGTCACTGGCTCAAGATAATGCAATTCATTAAAATCAGACCCCTAACTGCAAGGCATACTTTGCCACACTGGTACACTGTATATGACAGCACTTAGCCTTGGCCATCTATAATTGAAATAACCAGCAGGATCATAGATTCAGAAATTGAAGGGATGTTAGAAGTCATGTAGTCCAACCTATAATCTAACAAGGAAGAACCGAGGCCTAGAAAGGTCAAGCCATTCGCCCCAAACATATGAGTATCAAGTTGCTGAGGCAGGATTTGAGTCAAGGTTCACTCTGTTCATAGACTCTGACTCCAAATACAGCAGTCTTTCGGCCATGTCATGCTGCTCCCGTAATTGCTCTAGATTTTGGCAAAATACTGTCTTTCCCTTTTTTCTTACAGCTGCAAAATGCTCAGAGGATACCTTTTGCCAAAGTACTAACAAGTAAGGGTGTAATTAAGATATTTTCCAGTGACAGATTTCTTGAGTTTTATTTTGGTAGTAGATTACAATTACATTCATCTTCAGATTCATGGCATAGCCTAAGCCATAATTTGGTAGTGATTGTTAATATAAATCTACTTTGGAGATATGCAAGTACAAATTACAGAATGTCAGGGTACAATTTGATGGGAAGTGCTTTTTCACTGTTATAAATAATGAAGGATGCTGAGAAGATTCCAGTTCATTCAATTGAATGTAATTAAAATCCTCAAGCTTGTGGTTTTACAACATTTGCATTTGCCTATTATCTGTGGGAGTCAAAGATGTTCTCTGCCTGTGAGATTCAGAGGATATTCAGCACTCTTTTCCCTCTCCCATTGCTGAACAGGAGCAAGACAAGACAATTTATCCACCCCCACCCCACCCCCAACTCTGAATATCTTTAGGACTTAGCCTCCAGTGAAGATCAACAAGCAATTATTATATACCTTCCACATGCAAGGCATTGTGCTTGCTTGTTGATTGATTCTCTTTACATTGTTCACATAATCCTTAGTTCCTTAAGAAGTGTATCAATGAAGGTGCAATCTGCCTAACACCACAATTCTGTAGGAGCATGACATTTATCTGCAGGTCTGCAATAGCCTTTCTGGGGTCCGTGTACCTGTAAATGTAGCCATGTGTGGGAGAAATCATATTGTGTTTTTAAGATAGTAGGGGAAATTGAGGTAGGTAAAGTTAGTTTTCCAGGACTTCTTGACCTGAGATAGCCCTTATCTTTCAAGCTCCCAGTCATGTTCTCCTACCCTGACCTTTTTCAAAACCTGTTCTCAGGAGAAGGTGTGATAAACTCATTCAATTAAATATGTCAAATGATCCTTGATTTTATCTCCATATATTCTCATTCCACTCCTACAGTTTATAGCCTTGTCTTTATGAATCAGTCTGGCTCTTCCAAAATCATCACCTAGTGACAAAATGTCTTTTGGTGAGTCACTTTGAACTTAGCTAGGCCGATCTTCACGTGACAGACATACTTATTGCTGTGGCCCAAATTCAATACCTTTCAGATTTGAAAGGACCTACCATAGTTTCCCCTTCACTCCACTGGCATTCAAGACCTCAAGATCACTTTCATGACAAGATGAACCATCAGAGTAGGGCTTTAGTGCATGAAAATAGATGTAATAGATGAAAATGATTTACACTAAGGCATAAAATGATTGAAAATGAGTCCATGATGTCTAGTAATTATATGGAAGAAATCACTGCGAAGAATACTAGAGATAACATTTGAAGCTTCAGATTTGTGCACCTGTGAACTAAGAATGGATAGCAAGTCAAACAAGCTTGACATAAGAAAGGAAAAACAATATCATCCTGACACAGTAGGTTGGTACTCAAGACAGGATGATGGCAAAGGAAAGTCATATCAAAAGAAACATCTGTCATAAGAGACAGTGGTGTAGCATTGTACGACAGGAAAACATATACCAGAGTCCTGAGAAGGGAAGAAGGGTGACAGAGAAAATGGATAAGAATAAAAGGAGGGAAAGATAGAAGTAATGTCACTGAGGCTTCCTAGTCAGAGGAAGGAAATGACACACACATACATAAGATAGAATAGTAATGAAATAACTTTCCTGAAACATCTGCTGAAAGCCTAGTTTCCACTGGTTTCAGTGTGTCTGATGCCTAGTATATTTATCAGGTGAGGATTCATCTTCATCGTTCACTGGGTGTGAATATGGACCAGACACCGCCCAGGTATGACAAGAAGGTTGTTAAGAGTTATGGACTTGGGCTCTGAGGTTTTAGCATGGAGTTAACAGCTGGAAGGAGAAATTTGACTGCCTAGGAGTAGAAAGGAGAGAACATTACAGCTAAATCCCTGAGGATTTGATTGAGGGAGAGGAGCAGAGTTCTGGGCCTCAACCTTAGTCTCCTTCCTCTCTATCCCCCAACCCCATTCTTAGCCAGAGGAGGCTCATGAACTTTGAAGGGTGCAGAGAATTTGACTTTTTTCTTCTGCATCCTAGAAGTATCCCTGGAGTGGTTGATGGTAATATCTGCATCAGAAGTCATAGAAACATATGAATTTGATATTAATTCCTTGATGAAATTCTAAAATGTATTATTAAACAGATGGTTTATGAGCATTAGAAAGGGAAGCAATGATGAAGAGTCCACATAGATTTACTAAGAATAAGTCATTCCAGGCAAACTTCATTTCTTGAGATAGGATTACCAGTCTGGCAGCTTGAAGGGGAGGAATCCATAGATGTAATACTTCTTGACTTCAGCAAGGCATTTTACAGAATTGTTCACTGTAGCTTGTGGACAAGATGAATAAATGTTGACTTAATACATTACTATAATGTTGATAAATAAAATCATCATACTCCGGTGGTGGTTAATAGATCAGGGCCAATATAGACATGGAGAGGTAAATGGATGAGTATGGGTCAGCTGTAACACATTATAAATAAGGAATTATTCAGGAAGTGTAAAGGTAAAGTGTAAAGGATTTCATAGGAGAAACATATGACTGAAATAAAGAAAGGGTTAATCATGCAGCAACTGTTGGACTGACTGTGTGTTCCATTGACTTCCATATAATTTGAGGAGAATTTGAGGAGAGTCACTGGTATATTGGATGGACTGCAGTAAATTTGCTAGAGAAAGTAGTTCTGGATGGACTGGAATGGATGGGTGGGGAATTACATTTTTGGAAAGAATGTCCATATCAGTGAGATCACTGCTTCATTAGAGTACCAGAGCCAATATAGGACATGATCTCTAAGGGTTTTCTGTTGGGCTGTGTGTTCAAACTTTAAAAAATTTTATCAATAACTTGTATGAGCATATATAATATATTGATTAAATTTACAGATGATGAAAAGTAGGGAGGGCTACCTAATTCACTGAATGAGAGAAAAGATATGGACAGATTACAATAATGGCAAACAAGATGGAACTTAATCAGGATAAAGGCAAAGTCTTGCTCTTGTGTTAAAAAAATCTGTCACATAAATATAGATAGGCAAGACTTCTTCATAATTGTTTTTGGAAAAAAAATAAGGTTTTAGGTAACTGTAAACTCTATAAGTAAATAGAACCAGGAGAATAATACATACAATGTAAATGGTAAGAGGAACATAAAATAAAAAGACACTGAATGCAGTGATATGGTGACCTAGCTAGATCTCAAAGAAGAGGTATGAGAATATAACTCCCTCCCTAATTTATAGAGGTAAGCAACTATGGGAATGAAACACTGCATATCATTTTGAACTTGGTTGACATGTTGATTAGTTTTGCTGAATTCTTTTTTTCTTTCTTGTTATTTTCTTTGTTATAATGGATGGCCCTGAATACATACTGGGAAATTAAGTCATAAAAAGAAAAATATCAATAAAAATTTTTAGAAGAAATTAGAATTGACTGCCTCATGATGTAGTAAATTGCCTATCACTTAGTGTTCAAAATAGCTTTCATGACCATTTGTTAGAGATATTATTTGGGGGATTCATGGAGCAAATAAGGACTATCTAACCTTTAAATTCTCTTCTAACTCAAGACTTGAATTCAAATGTGGCTTCTGACACTTATTAGGTGTGTAATCCTGGGCAAGTCACTTAAATTTTGTTTGCCTCAGTTTTCTCTTCTGTCAGCATGATGAGGATGAAAACAAAACAAAACGTGACAAAACAACTAATATTCACTTAATTTTCTTTAAAGTAACAGAGTGTCCAAGACAAGGAATTTGAGAGTTCCATCATACTGTGCCTTGGTCAGACCACACAAGCAACATTCTGCTCTGGGTTTAGTGCTGGGTACCACATTTTAAGAGGAACACTGGCAAATTGGAACGAATCTGGTGGAGTATCACCAGTCTACTGAAGAAACTTGAAATGACATCATAAGAAGAACTGATGAAGAAATTGGGGGTGTTTATTTTGGAAAAGAGATAATTTAGGTGCCCTGAGAGCTATATTCAAATATCTGTGAGGATATGGGGTGGAAGAAGGAAGCTGTGTAGTCATAAAAGGCAGTAATAGAATCCTTGGGTAGCAGCCACAAGAAATTAAATGTCTACTTGATATAAGGAACTGTTGAAATTAGAATGAAATTGAAACACAAAGAAACCTGAGAAACCATGAACTGATCCAAAGCAAAGTAAACTCAAAGATGTGGGCAAGTTATTCTCTCTGTTTCCTCCTATAAAAAAAGAAAAAGAATTGGACTGCAATCAGGGGAGAGGAACCTGTGGCCTTGAGGCCACACGTGGCCTTCTAGGTCCTTGGGTGCTATCTTTTAACTGAGTCCAAGTTTTATAGAACAAATCCTTTTATTAAAGAGATTTGTTCTGTGAAGTTTGGATTCAGTCAAAAGGCCACACGTGAGGACCTAGAGGGCCACATGTGGCCTTGAGGTCACAGGTTCCCTACTCCTGGTCACTAGATGATGACCTATTTGGGTTTCAGTTTTCTAATCTGCAAAATGACCATTATTATTTTTGTCATGTATTTTTTCAATCAATGGGCACTAATAATAATACAAATACTAACATGTGGGTGTCTGATTTTTTTTTTTACCCTTAAGAAAGATTTGGAAACTCCTTGTCTACATGATAGATAATTAAAGTATTTATTAGCTACTTCCTCTGTGTCTGGTATGGAGCTAAGCTTTGGGGATACAAGCTCCTTGCCCTCAAGAAACTCATGTTCTAGTGGCGAAAGAAACACATAAAGGGCAGTTGGAAAGAGAGTGGTGAGAAGGGAGCACATACACTAGGGCGTGATGTGGAGGAATCAGCAAGATGAGGTGAAAGCTCACCTATTAGAGCTGAGAGCCTTAAGAGAATGTGGTTGACATGAGGACAGTGGACAGTGCAGGTTTCAGGGTGAGTTGATGACCTCTAAGGTCCCTTCTAGTCCCAAAGACTAAGACAGGAAGTGGAACATGTTAGTGACAGCATTTACTATCCCTTTTTTTTCTTTTATCAAGGTAATTTGTTGTTTAGTTGTCAGTCCCGTCCCACTCTTCGTTACCCCATTTGGAGTTTTCTTGGCAAAGTTATTGGAGTGGTTTGCCATTTTCTTCTCCAGCTCATTTGACAGATGAGGAAACTGAGGCAAACAGAGGTTAAGTGATTTGCTCAGGGTTACACACCTAATAAGTGTCAGAGGCCACATTGGAACTCAAGTCTTTTTACTCCAAACCCAGTGCTCTATTCATTGCACTACTTAGCTGCCTATGTAGTGGATAATGAGCTGGTCTGAGAGTCAGGATAACCTAGGTTCAAGTGTCAGTCCTGACATTCGCTAGTATTGTGATCCTAGACAAGTTCACTTAACTTTTCAGTGCCCCCAGGGAATTCTCTAAGACCACAAAATCAAGGTAGTCAACAAGCATTTATTAAACCTTGGGTGGGGAACCTGAGGCCTCTAGGTCACACGTGGCCCTCTAGGTCCTCAAGTGGGGCCCTTTAACTGAATCCAAACTTCACAGAACAAATTTGCTTATTTGTTAATACACCCCTGTATTAAACCTTTACTATGTGGTAGATATTGTGCTAAGGACCAGGATTACAAATATAAACAGAGATAGTCCCTGCCCTCAAGGAACTTAGATCCTAAAGGGTGAAAATTCAGAAAGGGAAGCTGAAAACCAAGGGGCATGGTAGAGAAAGCCTATAGAGTCATGAGTATAGCCGGGAGAGATGTGACGACATGGCTGGCCTTGTTATCTTCCTTAAAATGGAGAGTATGGGAAGAACCAGCCAGTCAGAGGAAGAAGGCAAAGGGGTAAGTTCAGGGATGACAGAAGTTTTGGGACTAGAAGGGACTCTAATTAGGATGAAGTGGTTTCCCCAACATGGCAGAAAATATCGTAACTAATTTAAACTTTGCCCACTCCCACCTCCCTGGAGAGCTCTCCACACACAGGTGGGAGTGGATAGAGTTTAAAATAGCACAATTTTGTTTAGATTGGGATTAGTCTTCAAAAACATCTCCATTCAAATTTATTGTCTTGTTCTAAATTGAAAGAAAGCTAGGTTTCCATCTTCAGTTCACTGAAATAGGATAAGGGTAGCAAGCAGTATGTAGATCCAGGACAACTAGGTCTGGGAGCCAGAAAGACCTGAGTTCAAACGTGGCCTCAGACACTTAACAGCTGTGTGATCCTGGGCAAGTCACTTAACCCTGTTTGCCTCAGTTTCCTCATCTGTAAAATGAGCTGGAGAAGGAAATGACAAACCACTCCAATATCTTTACCTGAGAAAACCCCAAATGGGGTCATGAAGAGTTATACATGACTGAACAGCAATAAATGTAGAACCAAAGAAAATCAGCCAATTGTCTGAGGATCACAGGGTCACAGAATTGGAAGGGACCATAAGAACATTTAGTCCAACTGCCTCACTTTATAGTGGATGAGGGAAACAAAGCCCAGAGACATGAAGCAATTTGCCTAAGGTCACACAGTGACCAGGTGTCAGGGCCAGAATTTTAATCCAGGTTTTGGAGCTCCAATTCTAATGTTCTTTTCCCTGCACCATTGGGAAGAAGAAACAGTATTTTTTAAATAATACTTTTTTCCCCTTTCCAGCTACTCCCTTCAAACATTTATTTTCATAAGCAGAATATAGAGGTTTTGATTTTTTGAAAAGGAAAGCAAAAAGGAGCAAGGAGAAGGCAATTTGCAGACAATTACAGTCTGGTCACCCGGTTTAGAAGAATGGTGTTTGGTGATATAAAAGTTTCCCTGTCTTTATGAAATCAGTCTCCTTTTTGGGGGGGCGGGTGAGTACAGGGGAACCTGAGTCTCTTGGCTTGGAATGTTTATTTATTCATATCACAAGAATTAGATTTTAAAAAGAATCTATGCTCAGATCCCAGTTGAAAATAGTTCCCACAGCTGCCTGCCCACAGAAATTCTACAGACCACCTGTTTTCCACAGCCACAGAAACGAAATGTAACTCTTAAGGGGTCATTTCAGCTATCCTTCAGCAGCTGTGGAACATCTCATAGGACATTCCCTCCCCCTCCACCCGCACCCCAGTCCACGATTATACCCAAGGCCACTCACTGTCGGGAAGGATGTGGGAGAGGAAGCAGGTGGTATCGTAGTTGGGGGCAACAAAATCTTTGACAAAAAGCAGCTCCAGGTTATGACCGGTGGTTGGCTCGGTGACCTAGTACTTTCTACTGACTGAAACTGGAATTAGATAATAATAATAATAGTGATAATGATGATAATAATGACAATAATAACAATAAGAATAATAGCAGGTATTTATGTAGTACTTTAACATTTACAAAGCACTTTAAAAATATTATCTCATTTGATCTTCACAGCAACCCTAGGAGGTAGGTGCTATTATTATCCTCATTTTACGGATAAAGAAACTAAGGCAGACAGAGGTTAAGGGACTTGCCTGGGGTCATACAGTAAGTTGTCTAAGGATAGATTTGAACTCAGTCTTCCTGAATCCAGGTCCAGCATTCTTATCCTCTTTACCGTATAGTGGCCTTAGAGCAAATAGTCAATCTCTTTATGATGATGGTTGTCTGGTGAAGGCTCCAGGGTAGAGTAAGACCATAATACTTCAGTGGAGCTTCCATCCCATACAAATGCACACTTCACGCAAAGGTGCAGAGCAATGCCTGTTCACATATTGGGTAGAGCCTGGGTTTGGAGACAGGAATATCTGAGTTCAAATCCAGCCTCAGACATCTGTCTACTTCCTCAACTGCAAAATGAGAATAATAATAGCACTTACCTCACAATGTTGTTGTGAGGACAAAGTAAGATAATATCTGAAACATGGTTAGCACAGAGCCTGACACATCCTAGGTGCTTGATGAATCCTTCCTTTCTTCCTTTTATAAATATAGCCTTGTTAATATGAAATAGAATTTATTTTTTAATCCAAAAGAATTAAGTTTATGATGAATAAACTTGTCCAGGGTTTCCAGTTGTCTGTAGATCAACCAGCACTAGCTCCTCATGGGTTTGGTTTCATATTTGCAGGAGATATTTCTCGTAAGCATTCAGGTATAGATACTCAGTTATTAACTATACTCACAGAAACCTAGGGAAGCAATAACATAGAATCGGCAATAGTATTTAATTGGAATGAAAATGAAAAATGGAAAGAAAATGAAAAAACAAACAAACAAACAACATTCTCAGCTACTATTCAATACATGAATGCATTTTCACTCTCCTGTTGTTCAACAGTCCAAATAGGAAACTACTAAGCCCCAGGTTCTCTTCTGGAAAGTGAGTAAAAGGAGGTACAGTCTCCGCTACCTTAGACATCTGGCATTGGTAGTCTCAGCTGTCATTCTGCTCCCATTCCTGGTTACAGCTTTCCATTGTTTCCACCCAGCACTGGCAGATCTGGGAAGTTTCCTTGCCTCTGTATCCCTTTCTTGTTTGGCTTGCAATCTGGTCATGTAGTCCATCCATCGCACTGGTTCTAGTTGGCTCTGCGACTTGGGAATTCATCATTTTAGCCACAGGGCCGGGCTTCGACTTGCTCTTCCTAGCTGTTTCTTCGCCGTGATGATATCTGGCTGGCACTGAATCCTTGGGGAATTCCAAGTCTTGGTTTCCTGCTATTGGTCCTGACTCTTGTGCCCTGATTGGCATTTGCCTCTCTGAGACCATTATTTCAGGAAAAGTCCCGGCCACATTTTACTTCATTCTTGACTCAATCTCTATTCCATAACTTCAGCAGTCATTTGAGGAGCCACCTGTGCTAGACATCCACACTACTGGTACTATGAAGTGAGGAAGGCAGCTCTCTCTCACTTCTGTGCTTCTAGTAAAGGCCTAGACTCTTTCCCCAAGTCCTTTAGAGATAAGGATCATATTGTAAAATCCATCAATTCTCCAGCCCCTGATGCCTGTGGTTTAAGAGAATAGTTAGTAATGGGTCATGAGAGTAGGACCTGAAGGATGCTGGGGATTTGCACTTTGTATTATAGTGGACTTTCCCCCTGAGAGACAGATGCAAGCACAATTCTGTGGTAATCGTTGTCACAGAGGATGTAAGCTGAGGTGGGGGAGGGAAGGAGGGCTGGCGGATCCCTCAGACTAGTGGGAATCCCAAGCATTACATTTTGCCACGAGTATGGGGCTTCCCTAGTAATGGAGTAAAAGAAAGGTAAATGGTAGGATGGGAATAGGTCAAGTGAGGCCCTGTGTTGTTAGCTTTTTTTTTTTTTTTTTTTTGGCTGTGAAAAGCCTGTTGAAGGTCTTAGGAACCAAGTCTTCAAAACAGGAAAATAGTGTGGAGTTCTTGATACCAATGTCCAGGTCTGGGAAAAAGATATGATCCTTAGCTTAGAGCAGTTTCAATGTATTACTGACCATTTGTTGTTGTGCTTTATAATGAAGAGGACCAAAATGGCATCATGATGTTGGGGTCAACGTAGAGTTGATCAAACCAATGTGATCTCGGAAGGTTCCGCCACAGGTCAGGTACAAATAGTCTGTATGAATATTTGGGAAGGAACACAAGTTATATGAAAGAAGTGGCATAAAAGATATCATCAAAGAGATGATGAGTGGGAAAAAAGGTGGACCAGTTATGTGGTGAGAGAAAGGAATAACTGATAACTTATGTGCTCCAGTGGCATCCTGGTGATAGCAAGAGAACAAGAATGTCAAGGAAGTCACCTAGCACTGACTTTACAATGAACATGTTTAAATACAGTGGAAAGAGCATGGGTTCCGGAGTTAGAGGAGGAATTGGTTCAAATACCACCTCTGACATTTATGATCTGTATGATCTTGGTCACTTAGCCTCACTAGGCTTTAACTCTAAAATGTGGGGGTTGATCTAGAATCTCTGTGGCCCCTTCTAGCTACAGACCTATGATCCTACATCTTCCAGTCTAAAATCCTATTGTTGGGGCAGCATCCTATGTTGGATGTTGTTCCCATCTGGGAAGTTTCCTTGCCTCTGTATCCCTTTCTTGCTTGGCTTGCAATCTGGTCATATAGTCCATCCATTGCACTGGTTCTGGTGCAACCAGAATCTGGTTCAGTCTTCCTGAATCCAGGCCCAGTATTCTTATCCTCTTTACCATATAGCGGCCTTAGAGCAAACAGCCAATCTCTTTATGATGATGGTTGTCAAGGGTTTCCAGTTGGACAAACATCCTATGTTGGAAGTATGGGAAGACATGGACAAGTCACATATGAGGACAAGGCATGAATGTGCTGTGAACTGCGTAACTGAAAAGTGCCCACAGTGATAAGATCACAGATCCATCAAATTACCCAAGTGGTTTTTCTTGGTTTTCCCCTGTTGTCTTTGTTTTGCCGTCCAATTTGTCCTGAACATTATACCAGTACATAGCACAAGGCTGTAGAATTTGGGAAACCCCAAATATTACCATTGGTTTGCGAGTGACTAAGGCCTCAGTTTAAAACAAAGAGCCTGCTAGTAACTATACTGTATTCCCAAAAAAGCTGTATTTAAACATTTTCATTGTAAAGTCAGTATAGGACAATAGGATTTTATTTATTTTTTGGTGAGGGCAATTGGGGTTAAGTGACTTGCTTAGGGTCACACAGCTAGTGAGTGTTATGTGTGTAAGGCCGGATTTGAACTCAGGTCCTCCTGATTCCAGGGCTGGTGCTCTATCCACCGCGTTGCCTAGCTGCCCCAACAATAGGATTTTAGACTGGAAGATGTAGGATCATAGGTCTAGCCAGAAGGGGCCACAGAGGCCTTCTAGATCAACCCCCACATTTTAGAGTTAAAGCCTAGTGAGGCTAAGTGACCAAGATCATACAGGTCATAAATGTCAGAGGTGGTATTTGAACCAATTCCTCCTCTAACTCCGGAACCCATGCTCTTTCCACTGTTGTAGAAACCATTGCCTCATTTTACAGATGAAAAAACTGAGGTGCAGAGAGGTGCTATGAGTTCCAAGGTTACTGGAGTGACAAGTAGCAGAACCTGGAGTCATCATAAACTTAATTCTTTTGGATTAAAAAATAAATTCTATTTCATATTAACAAGGCTATATTTATAAACTTTCCTAGGTCCCCTTTAACTTGTTCACATTTTGTGTGGCAGAAGGTTATATTTGGACAAAAATGACAGGTTTCTCCCAGATAATTTTTTTTAATATAATAATCGTGTATAGTTATTTTGACTATTTGCTTGTATTTTTTTCCCCTTTCAAAGAGACTTCATTTTAGGGGAAAGGCCTATATTTGAACCAAGAAGCCAATCAGTCTTTGTAGCATCCAGAGATATCATTCTTCCTCCTTATTTCTTAATATAAGTAATAAACAGTGGGTCAGTGAAATCACCTTTGAGAAGATAGGGAAGATATGTGCTAGGAATTCACAAAAGGCAAAAAATAGAGATTAGGGAACATGTCAGGAAATGAGATGAAGTCTTATGAATACAGAGAACAAATCAATCAGTCAATCAACAAACAGTAAAGTTCCTACTATGTGCTGGGTACTATGCTAAGCACTAGAAGTAAAGTAGGAAACCAAATAAAGAGGAAAGTAGGACTGCTATAATTTTTTATGTGTCTTTTTTGAAGTCTGAAACCATCATGGAGATGTTAATTTTTGAGGAGTCTTGGGTTTTGTACAATGAGCAGAATCCTATTTATTACACATTGATCTTCTTCTTATGGTCTCCTTTGTTATTTTATGCCTGCCATAACGCCAAATTATTAGCTATGCCAGGGATTAATGCACCTTCTTGTGACAAATAGAGTCCCTAGAGGCATCCGTAATCTTAGAAATGGTTAAGGCGTACTAAGCATGGCCGTTTTTTATTTTTGGAGGTTATCTGGCCATCTTTTAGCAGCTGGGAACACTGGCACATGCAAGGGGATGAAAAAGGCTTAAGTTACATAGATTCCAATCCCCTGCGTTCAAACTATAGACTTCAAGGCAGTTGCATGGGTGAACTGTCCCTTATGTTCCCTGCCGGGCCTTATGTTCTTAAAAATAATTCAAGTCATCTGCTCCAGCTCTAATAAACACAGACCATGGCCGTCTCTGTCCAGATATCAATTCTCCTTTCTTTCAGTACAGGGGCCCAAGTGTTCTGAAACCTTTGTAGACACAAAGTACAGAGTTTTTGCAAAGGTAGTATATTTCCTATCATATTTTATTTTTAAACAGGTTTAGGAAGTTAGCACATTTATACTCAAATGTTCTTTGCTTTTATCCATGTAGATGATGAATATTGCCTTTAGTGATACAGATGGCAGCCCTTCGACGGCACACCTAACCTGTGGGGCTTTTGTCTATGTCTTTCCATCCTTTTGACTCAGGGCATCCACCCAGTGTGCTAGGGGACTTTCTGGCTTTCCCTTCATATCATGAGGTTATCAGTTTACCATATGAACTATCCATCACTTATCCCTCACTCTCACCACATGACCTGGTCAACCTTCTTTTTTGATCATCCATTTCTTTGATAACATCATTTACTGTGGTCTTCTCTTTTTGGCATTTTTTTTCTTTGAGAAAGCTGGCAGGCACCCATTATCAATATCTATATCCATATGCATATCTATAGAACAGAGATAGAAATTATACCTGGAATTTCTTTGGTATAGGAAACTGTTGGAGGAGGAAACAAACCCTAACAAAACATGTGGACACTTGTCTCTGCAATTGATGGCTTGAAAAGAGCTCCCTAGGGCAATGGGAAGTTAAGTGACTTGTATAAGGTCACATGGCCAGTTTATATCAAAGAAGAGACTTGAAAGCAAAGTCTTCCTAGTTTCAAGGTTGACTTTTTATCCCCTACTTCATGGTGCTTCTCTATTCACACCTTTATCCATTTGTATATCTGTATCCATACCTATACTCGTATCCATATCTATATCCATTGCCATATTTTATCCAATCTATGTCCATATTCATACCTATACTCACATCAATACCTGTATCTATACTATGTTTTAGAGTTAGTTAGGTGGTACTGAGGATAGAGTTCTGGGCCTGGATTCAGGAAGACCTGAGTTCAAATCCAGACTCAGTCACTTATTAGTTGTGTGACCCTGAGCAAGTCACTTTTAACCTCTGTTTGTCTCAGTTTTCCCAGCTGCAAAATGTGGAATATAATAGCACCGACCTCCCAGGATTGTTGTGAGCATCAAACAAGATGATATTTGTAAAGCAGTACAGTCCTTGGCTTGTAGTAGGCACTATGGGTATACCTCATTGCATTTTGCTTTATTGTACTTTGCAGGTATTACTTTTTTTTTTGTTACAGATTGAAGGTTTGTGGCAACCCTGCATTGAACAAGTCTATCAGCACCATTTTTTTCCAACAGCATGGGTCTCTGTGTCACATTTAGGTAATGCTTGCAATAGTTCAAACTTTTTTTTTTAAATTACTATTATATCTGTTATGGAGATCTGTGATCAGGGATCTTTGATGTTATTGTTGTAATTGTTTTGGGGTGCCACTAATTGTGCTCATACAAGACAGCAAACAATCGATATGTGTTGGGTGTGTCTGACTGCTCCACCAGCTGCCACTTCCCACTCTCTCTCCCTTTCCTTGGGCCTCCTTATTCCCTGAGACACAACAGTATTGAAATTAGGCCAATTAATAGCCATACAATGGCCTCTAGGTGTCTGAGTGAAAGGAAGAGTCAATATCTGCAGCAAACTTCTAACGACATTATGGTCTTATTTTAAGAAATTGTCTAGCCACTCCAATCTTCAGCAACCATCACCCTGGTGGGTCAGCAGCCATCAACATCAAGGCAAGACGCTCCACCAGCAGAAAGATTATGACTCACTGAAGGCTCAGATGATGGTTAGCATTCTTAAAATATGTATGTTGTTTTTTAAGACATAATGCTACTGTACCCTACAGTATTGTGTAAACATAACTTTTATATGTACTGGGAAACTAAAAAATTCATATGACTCACGTTATTGTGATATTCACTTTATGGCAGTGGTCTGGAACAGAACCCACAATATCTTTCAGATATGTTTATATGTAAATGCTCATTACCCTCCTCTCCCACCTTCCCTATTCATTTCTCTTCATTTTTTTTCATTCTATGATAGCCATCCTTGACAGTGATGAATATCCTTGATGTTTTTCTCTGCTTGATGCCTCCACCTAATCCTCCACTACATTCAATCATTTGTCAAATTCTGTTAATTCTACTCATACAACATCTCCCCCATCTGACCCTCTGATTGGAGGGTAGACCAGAGAACTCCTCCCATAAGTTCCATTTAAGGAGGTGGCCCTGACCAGCCATCTCTTCATTTCCCACTAGGCTGTACTCCTTTGGAATTCTCTATCAAGCATCCACTTTTTAGCTTCCTTTTATATGTTGTCTTCCTTCATTAGATTATAAACTCCTTGAGGGCAGACACTGTCTTCCTTTTCTACATTTGTATTCCTAGCACTTAGCATAGTTCCCGACACATATTAGGCGCTTAGTGTCTGCTGACTGACTGTCCCTTCTTCATTTACACTGCCACCAACTATAGCTCAGATCTTGGTCAATTCTGTCTCATATTTTTGAAATAATTTTTCAAACTAGTCAACATGCCTTCAATATCTCCTCCCTTCAATCCATTGTTCATAGGGCTATGTTTTCCTTAATGGTGAGAGTTCAGCATATCTAACCAGCCCCAGCCCCTTACTGTATTACAGCCACATTCCTGCCATGTATAATGTCTCCCCTTCCTTTCCATCTCTTGCCCTGAAAATAGTAGTCAAATTACGACTATCATTCCTGGAAAGAGTGTGCCAATCAATTAACTTGTATTGCCACTCATCATCCTTGTGACTTTCTGTACTGAAATATCCCTCCTTTATCACCACTCCCCTGTATGTGCCAATTAGAAATTAGAGAGATTTTAGCCTGGTCAAGCAAAGATTTAGAGGAGTCAAGATTGTTGTAGTTGAAGGATTGTTACTTGGAAGTGCAATTAGAGTTATCACATGTTGCCCTAAAGAATAAAATTAGACTAAAAAGAATACAGTCCCAGATCTAGGATTAATGTGAGGTGTATAGTAGAAACAGAACTAAATTAGTCTGTGAAATGGAGATAATGATGTTTATACTACCAACCTTATGCGGTATATTGTGAGGAATGAATGAGTGAATGAGAAAGCTGTCATTAGAATGTATGCTTCTGGCTTTTAAAATTTGTATCCCCAGTGATTAGTAAAGGACCTACAACAGAATAGGGGTTTAATAAATGCTCTTCATTCATTCATTCATTCAAATGCCTAAATGATATTCCTAATCCATAGAAATCCTTAATATGCTTGAAACCCTTTGTTAGCTCCCTAGTGTCTATAGCAGAGGTTCCCAATCTGTAGTACATTTACCCTCAATGGGTTATGGGTAATATTTGGTAAGTAACTATATTATCCTATTGCAATATTCCCCAAGTAGTGGTGATAGTGAAAAAATATTTTTATTCTATTTCCTATGTGCATATGCATAGTAAACTCCAGAATTTAATTCCTTTCATATTGAACGGGGGCCATAGGAAAGTTTATTAGAAGGCAAGGAGTATAGGGACCAGAAAATATTGTAACTCTGTGATCTCTAGGATAAAATACTAACTCATTAGATTGACATTAGTGCCTGCTACAACTAGCTCAAACCTACTTTTCCTCTTACTTCATACTATGCTCCATCATGCATCCTTCAACATTAAATACTAGGAATTCCCTATACTCAAAGGTCTAAAAACTGTGTATACCCTTTGATCCAGCAATATCACTATTAGATCTATATCCTAAAGACATTAAAAAAAGGGAAAAGGACATATTTGTACAAAAATATTTATAACAGCTCTTTTTGTGGTGGCTAAGCATTGGAAATCAAAGAGATGCCCATCAGTTGGGGAATGGCTAAACAAACTGTGGTATATGATTGTGATGGAATATTATTGTGCTAAAAGAAATGACAAACAGGATGCTTTCAGAAAAACCTGGAAAGACTTGCAAAGTGAAGTGAGTAGAACTAGGAGCACGCTGTACACAGTAACAGCAATGTTATATGATGAAGAATTGTGAATGACTTAGCTATTCTCAGCAATACAATGATCTAAGACAATCCCAAAGGACTAATGATGAAACATAGTATCTGCCTCCAGAGAAAAAATTGATATTGTTTGAATACAGACTGAGGCATGCTATTTTTCTACTTTCTTTTGATTTTTTTTTTAAGTGAGGCAATTGGGATTAAGTGACTTCAAATTTGAACTCAGGTCCTCCTGACTCCAGGGCTGGTCCTCTATCCACTGTGCCACCTAGCTGCCCCTAATCTCTTTCTTTTATTCAAGTCACAAAATGGCATATGGAAATGTTTTACCTTATTGCACATGTATAACCTATATCTGATTGATCATCATCTCAGGGAAGAGGGAGGGGTGAGAGAGAGGGAAGGATAGGATTTGGAACTCAAAACTTAAAAAAAATGTTAAAAATTGTTTTAACATGTAATTGGGGGGAAAATAAAATATATATTACTCGGAGTTCCTGACCTCTTCCTACCTTAATAACTATCAAGAGTGGGGAAAGGAAAGGGTGTTAATAGGGAGACAGGGGGGAGCCCCAGTGACAGCCTTCACCTAATGCACCCCACAGTGCTAATCTTGATTTATAAAAAACTGAACATGATTTTAGTTGTCCTAGTTCATAGCTACTGTTTCCCTAATGAAAACCTTGTTTCTGTTCCATCCTAAAATGTTTTAAGTAATTTAGAATCTCTTCAATATTCTTCATTTTAACTTATAGGATTACATAAAAGAGGTGCATCATGAAATCATAATTCTAAAAATAAAGTTTGAGATAGAACAATATATGTTTTCAGATATGCCTTAGGTCATTTTTATTGAATTACATTACTGAAAGGGACCTTCAGAGGCCATCTGGTCCAAGCTCTGTCTTCAGACAGGACTGAATCCCTGAAGGTGAACATCATTTGAATTCTGAAGACCTCTGCAGCAGGAGAATTTGGATCAGTTACAAGTGGTGGCAAAGTAACTGCTTTTGCAAATACAATAATAACGCTGCAGACAACTAGGTGCCCAGGACATTGTGGAGAAACTGTGTAAGGGTGGGGTGCGGTGGGTGGGAAGTGAAGAATGGGCAAAGAAAAAAATGACTGGGAAGAAAGTAGAATCAAGCTAATCTTAAATCATAGTAAAGAGACGTTTGAATAGAAACTTCCCCAGATTTCCTTGCAAAGAGGGTGGAGAACACAGGGAGTATTCCTGTGGGAGTTGGGAGCTGGAGTCAGCTCCTAAGAGCCTGTTGTTAAATTTTCAGTGTGAGCATTTACACCTCTGAAATCAGCAAATGCTACAAATCAGGGCTTGATTTCTTGTTTTGTTGATTGTCTAGAATTAAGAAAGTTATGGAGAAAAAGTAAATAGTGAAGATTAAATTTAAAGTGTGTTGAGTATAGTCCTTTTTTTGTCCTTTCAAAAGGACAAAAGGAGATGAAGCTACACCAATCAGAAGAAGCTATATTAAGTGTCCTGATCAAGGCAGATAATAGTTCTACTGTACTTTAGAGATCAAATCAGGTCTACAGCATTGTACTCAAGCCAGAGCATGACATTTTAAGAGGGATATTGACAAATAAAAGCATGTCTGGAAGAAGAATGGTGAGAAATCTGGAATTCATATTCATAAAATCATGAAGTTGGAGCCAGAAAAAAACTTTGGAGTTTATCTAGTCCAACTCTCTTAATTTATAGATGATGAAACTGAGGCCCTGAGAGCTTGTAACTTGTTCAAGATCACACTAGTAGTTAAGTTGAAGGACTAGCATTTGAACCTAGCTCCTTTGATTCCAAAATGAGTGCCCTTTCTACTGTACTACAATTAATAATAATAATAACTGGCATTTATTTGCACTTGCTTTGTGTCAGACACTCTACTAAGTGCTTTACAAATATAATTTCATTATATCCTTGGGAGGTAGGTGCTATTATTATTCCCATTTTACAGCTGATGAAACTGAAGCAAACAGGTTAAGTGACTTGCTCAGGGTCTCACAGGTTGTAAGTGTCTGAGGCCATATTTGAACTCAAGCTTTCCTAATTCCAGGACCAGTGCTCTACACACTGTGTGACCTAGTCAATTAAAAATTAGAGAGATTTTTGCCAGGTCAAGAAAAAATTTAGCAAAGACAGGATCATTGTAGTTGTACTTGGAAGTGGGATTAGAGTTATCACACGTTACCCTAAAGAATAGAACTAGACTAAAAAGGATGAAATTCCAGTTTTAGGATTAATGTTCGGTATATAGTAGAAATGACACTGAATTAGCCTGCGAAATGTACCTTCCTTATGGGGTTTATTGTGAGGAATGAATGAATGAGAAAGCACATATTAACCATTTAATATATACCAGCTTAAGGTATACAAATACAAAAGTGAAGACAATCTCTGTTCTCAAAAAGTTTATATTCTAAATGAATATATAGGGGAACATTGGGAAGGGAGGAATAATTTGATTTGGAAATCTACAGAGCACCCAGGGAAGCAGGTGAATACATTATTTTAGAAGCAACTAACATATTGATTTAATTAAGTTTGCAGAACTACAAAGTGTGTGTGTGTGTGTATGTGTATGTATGTGTGTGTGTGTGTGTGTGCGCGCGCGCGCGCGCGTTGGGTTATAGAACATAAATGTATGTGCATACAGTGGCAAGGCAGTTGGCTAGGCAGAAGAAAGAAACATGGTGGAGTTGGCCTAGACACAGTAGGCCTCGTGAGTTACTCATTAGTCAGTTTAGCAAGGCCTCAGAGAGGGAGCTATTCAGCAAGCTGACTAGAGGTGGGAGTGGGAGTGGTGGTAGGGAAGAGTGCTGGACTTGGAGTCAGGAGATTTCAGGTCAAATTCTGCCTCAGATGCTTATTAGTTGTGTGATTTTGGGCAAATCATCTAACCTCTCTTGGCCTCAATTTCCTCATCTACAAAATGAGAGGGGTGGACTTATGGTTTCCCAAGGTCCCTTCCAATTCTAAATCTGTGATCTTATGAATTATGGAACTGAAAGTGTTAAGTCCTCCAGGGTATAGTTTCTAGTTCAACGGCAAGGCTCAACTTACAAAGCACTTTGCAATTTGTTCAACTTATGTGAGCTATTCTTATGGTCAAAAGCAGCCAAGGAGTTGAGTAGAGCTGATAAGTAATTCTAAGAAAACTGAGTCAGGGGCGTGCTTGCAATGCTCCCTACTCTCTTGATCTAGGTCTAGGGTTGGCTTACCTTTACATACAGATGTTGGCGATCATATTGGACAAGAGCTCCTGTAACAGTCAAAAGTTATTGTTGTGTTGTGTTGTCTTGCCTCTTCCCATTCCCCTGCTAATGAAATGTCCTTAGATTGACACTTAATAGCAGTTGCAATTGGATTTGGATTCAGCCAATCATAGCAGCGATCTAGCCAAGAAAGCCACTTGGCCAATTCTATCATCCCAGGAGTTAAACCACAAGCTTAATAAATTTAAAAACATCTAACAGTCAAAAAAAAATTCTCCACTGGCCTTCCCTTCTCGAACAGCTTGATTCCCTGACCATTCTTTCAAACTCAAGTTCAGGACTATTATTGATATATATATATATATACATATATATGTGTGTGTGTGTGTTTGTGTGTATGTGTATACACACGCATGTAAAATATTCATCTGCATGTATACAAACACTCATGTATATCTGCCTAGGGCATTAAGTCCCACATCATTGAGAAAATCTGTAACATTAAAAAGAATTTAATACAATTATCCACACAAGTAGATGAAGAATGCCTATTGTCTAACTAGGGGTGGGGAACTTCAGGCCTCCAGGCCATGTGTGGCCCTCCAGGTCCTCAAGTGGGGCCCTTTGACTGAATCCAAACTTCACAGAACAAATCCTACACAAGTGGATGAAGAACGCCAATTGTCTAGGCTAGCCTATGATATGTAGTGTAGACAATCCATAGAGCTAGTTCCTGTGTCTTGGTCAGATGATAAAAATGAATAATGAGCTAGATGAGAATTGAACGGGGGCGGGGGGGGGGGGGGGCAAAGTGGGAGGGATTGCCTTTGGGGAACTGAATAGTTCTTTTATTGACCCCAAGTACCTCCCTAAAACAAAGGGCTATCTTTTCAATAACAGTATTCTTCAGTGACGTTGTTTGACTGGGAGCAGTGGAATATTATAGCTGCCAAAGAATTAAATTTAAGGATAGTTCAAAGGGCAATGGAGAGGTGAATGGGGAGGGAGAGTATAATATAATACATTCTAAGCATGGAATTATATGAGGAATGGAATAAAAGTTGTCATCAGAGAAATATATGACCAGGAAAAATGGGTCAGCTAGATAGAGACTGATGGAGAATTCACATGCTCCGCTGTCATATACAAAATGTCAAGAGAACTAAAAAAAGGCCCGCAATATGTTGGCTGGACATTCATTGGTAGAGAGATTTCCGGGAGGACATGGACCAGAGTTACCTCCATCACTTAGAGGCAGAATGAGACACATATTTTTGGACATGGTCATTGCTTTGTTTGACTATTCATATTTGGTTCTAACGGTTTTGCTTTTGTTTTTAAAATGGGTATGAGGGGAGCTAGAGAAAATACATTTTATTCATTGAAAAATGAAATAAAAAATTAAAAGAAAAAAAGATAACTCCAGTAGTTACTTCTCACTCTCCCTAGATTACCAGCCAATCTTTTTATTTTTAATACATACATAAACACACATACATATACAAATTCACATATAGCTGAGATATGGGAAGGTAAGTTCATGAGACACCCTGATGGTGTGTCTTTTAACAGCTAAAGTATCATTAGAAACAAGATGTTTATTGTGTCAAGAGGAAAAAACATTCAAGGATTCCCTGAAACAGTATTTTGAGAGTGACCAACCGTTCTCTATTTTCCACGAAAGTGTGAGAGCTGGAGAAGGCACAGCTGCACATCCATGCATATATACATACAACACACACATACACATACACACACGAACCCCTCTCTCCTCTTCTTCAAACTCTCTCCTGTGCTGCTTGCCAGGAAATCTAATAAATAAGAGAAAGACTCCTTGAAAGAAATCGGCTGGTAAAACCATAATCCCAACTGTTTACTTTCCTCCTCAATGAATATTTGGAATTTCTTCCTCAGGAAAAAGAGTGGTGAATTTATGGATTTAATTCAACTGGCTCTACTGCCCTATGTTGGGCTCAATGCCCAGCTGTTTGTGTAGCAGCCTGTTTGCCAAGTGCTATAATTTCTGTGATCCTCTAGTTCAAAGCATTTTGTGGAGACTGCACCTTGGACATCTCTACCTGCCCCAGCTTTCTATTGAATTCTGCATAGCTATAATTATTAATCAGCTTTTTTGACAAGTTACTGACACAAGAGGAAAGTTATAGTTATTTTGCTGACCCTACACAATCTGCCAAGAGCCCAACCATCTCTGCCTGAGAAGAAGCCAGATGAATAAAGCCATCAACATTCTCTTGACTATTTGATAATATTTGTACCTTGATAATGAAGAAAACTTGATACAGACTCATATCTCATATGGCAGTGTTAGAGATAAAAACAAAAAAAAAACTCTACTTTTTTTTTTAGGACCATAAGATTATAGATTTAGAGCTGGAATTAACTTTTGTTGTTGTTGTTGATTTGTGTCTTCATGACATCATTTGGGTTTTTCTTGGCAAAGATATTGGAGTGGTTTGCCATTTCTTTCTCCAGCTCATTTTACAGATATGGAAACTGAGGCTAGCAGGGTTAAATGACTTGACCAGGGCCACACAACTAGTAACCAGCTGAGGCCATATTTGAACTCACCAAGATGAGTCTTCCTGATTTCAGATCTGGCACTCTATCCACTGTGCCACCTACATGCCCAGAACTGACTAACCTCATTTTATAGAGGAAAATATTGAGACCCAAAAGGGTAAAGTAATTTGCTCAAGGTTACATATGTAATAAGTGACAAAACCAGTATTTGAACACAAGTTCTTTGACTCCAAAGAAGAAGATATCAAATGATGGTGTACGCTATAGGACATATTTGGAAATAGACAATTTAGTTTTGAGTTTGGGCTCTGCTCCTTACTCTCTGGGTGACCCCCCAGACAAATCACTTAGACTCACCAAACCTCAGTGTCTTCGTTTATAAATTGTGGCTAATGATAGCATCAACATTACTAGGTCATTGTGAGGTTCAAATGAGATAATGAATGTAAAGCACTTGACCATTAAACTACGACATAAATATGAGCTATTGCTATTATTTACTTTTCATCATGTTTGATGGAGTTCAGATAGAAATATCTTTAGGACATGTCACTATCCTGTTTTCAATTAATCAATTAATCAGTAAGTATAAAATGCCTGATATGTGTCTGGTACTCTACTAGTCATTACGGATATAAGTACAAAGAATGAAGCAATACCTACTTAAACTGAGTTTACTTTCTAATGGGGGAGACAACAAATACATAGAAAAAACACAGAATAAATATAAAGTTGATAAGCAATAGAAAGAAGTTAAATAGAACATAGGTTGGGAGAGAAGTCACTAGCAGTTGTGGAGATTAGGAAAGGCTTCATCATTAACCATCAATAAACATTTATTAAGCACTGGCCATGTGCCAGAAAAAAAAGAGGCAAAAGACAGTCTCTGCCCTCAAGGAGATTACAGTCTAATGGGGGAAACAACATGCAAATAAATATATACAAAGCAAGGTCTGTACAGGATAAATAGGAAATAATTAACAGAGGAAAGGCACTAGAAATAAGAAGGGATGCAGAAGGCTTCCAGTAAAGGAAGGGATTTTAGTTGGGACTTAAAGGAAGCCAGAGAGATTAGTGCATGGAGTGGAAGAAGGAGAACATTTCAGGCATGAGGGACAGCCTGAGAAAATGTCTGGAGCCCGGAGATGGAGTATCTTGTTCACGGAGCAGCCAGAAGGCCACTGTCACCGGATTAAAGAGTACATGGCAGGGAGTAAGGTGTAAGAAGACTTGAAAGGTAGAAGGGGGTTAGATTATGAAGATTATGAAGGCTTTGAATGCCCAACAGAGTGTTCTGATCCCAGAGGTAGGGACCCATTGGAGTTTATTGAGTGTGGGGGAGGGGTAGGTGTGAGATGGTGAGATCTGCTTATTAGGAATATCACTTTGTGGCTGAAGGGAGGATAGATTGATTGGAGCAGGGAGAGACTTGAGTCAGGCAGAGTTGCTAACAGGCTGTTGATGCTTAAGCTGTTCTTTAAAGGAGGAAAAGGACTCTCTGTGGAGGAGTTCAATATTCTCAGGACTATTGTGCAGGTGTATAAAATGACCACTAAAAAAACAACAAAAACAATATTTTATTTTTCCCAATTGCATGTAAAAACAATTTTAACATTTTTAAAAAAATTTTGAGTTCCAAATTTTCTCCCTCCCTCCCTCCCTCTTCCTGAGATGGTAAGCAATTTGATATAGCATATTTTCATATCAGTCATGTTGTGAAAGAAAACAGACAAAAAAAGGAAAAAAAAACACCAAAAAAAACCCCATAAAAATAGTATGCTTCAATCTATATTCAGACTCCATCAGTTGTTTCTCTGGAGTTAGATAGCATTTTTCATTACGAGTCCTTTGGAATTGTCTTGGATCGTTATATTGCTGAGAATAGCTGTCATTTATAGTATATCATCATATAATATTGCTGTTACTGTGTACAATGTTCTCCTGGCTCTGCTCACTTCACTTTGCATCAGTTCATTTAAGTCTTTCCAGGATTTTCTGAAAGTATCCTGCTTGTTATAAATTGACCACTTTCAAAAAATTGAATAAAAGTGTCAGGATGTAAGATTATCTTCTGTAATCTCACTGAAAGCATGGGGACAAATTCAGTAGCAGACTGGGCTATTGGGAATGATATGAACCTCATTGTTTCCATGTGGTTTCAATTTCATCTGTGAGGGCTTTCTATTTTAAAAGCTTTTTCATTCCTCATTGTTTGGAGATTCTGGATATTCAATATGGTAACAACCATTAAAAATGTTCTTAAATTTTTATAGATCAATGTTACATCCAGATATTTGTATAATTATTGGTTGTCTCTTCCTTTCGATGGCATTCATATATTATTGTTGTTATTGTTATGATCATTATTGTTATCATTAGGCAATCATTGTACCTCCCTGAAATTTAATGTCTGCCTTTATAAAATGATGGGGGTGGACACCAGCTGTAACATACCATGATTCTGTGAAAAGTAGGTGCTGGCAATAGCTCCCTAAAATTTGCAGCTGCAGCTAGCTGCATTAACTATACGGGCTAAAAAGAGGGGCAAGTGGATTGTTAGAGTACTGCAATTACCTGCCTGATAGATGCAGCTGTGGTACCTCTTTCAATTTGTGAAATTCTGAGGCTGTCTTGAGAAAGCGTTCCAGAGTTCTTTCAGCTGAGTGCCGTAGCTTTTTAATTACCACTAAGTCTGCTTGGCAACACAGCCTTCCTCGGTGGGGTGTGAGGGATGTTTTCACAACTTGGAGTACAGACTAGTGCTTTCGTTCCTTTGAAACAAACAAGCAAAAAAAAAAAGTATCATTTGTTTGTAGGAATACGGGATTTCAGGCACCCCATAAGGCACCAGGCAGAATACAAACGAGGCATTTTGGCACATTGCTCCGTAGAGGCAATATGTTTAATTGAACCTGGGGTCCATAGGCTGGATAGATTTGAGTAGAGGGAAAATGCATCTTTATTTTCACTCATCTCTAACTAAATTTAACATTTCCTTCAATTACGAATGTAGGTGACAAACCATAGCAATATTAGGCTTCACCAGACTGCCATCATGGCACAAAGGAAAAAAAATAAATAAAAAACCTCAGAAGTAGGAGGAGCCTTGGATTTAGAGTGAGAATGATTTGTTTGAATTCAGGCATAGAGAACCATTGATTTAGACTTGGAAGGGACCTTGGAAGCCCCCTAATCCAAACCTTGCACTTTACAGATAAAGGAAACTGAGTCCCAGAGTGGTTAAATGATTGCCCAGTATCACGCTTGTAATAAAGGTCAGAGGTAGGATAAGAAGCTCAGTCTTCCAACTCCATAGCCAGCATTTCCCCTCTTTGTACCATGGTCCCTCTGATACTGATTACTGTGAGATCCTGGGTAACCTCTCCTAGTCTGGGTCATCTCATTTGTAAAAGGGAATACATGAAAGAGCCATAATTTGGTCAGTGTGGAAGATTTTCTCCACTAGAGGAGATCTCAACTTCTCTAAAATCAGGTTTACAAATTGTAAGAAGTTGTCTTCTGTGTCACCTAGTAGATAAATGACTTGACCAGGGTCACAACAGCTAGGATCAGAACCAATATTATAACTCATGTCTTCTTGACTTCAAACCCAGCACTCTAGGAATGTGAACTATTATCATAAAAGTCAACGTTATCACATTTTCAGATTTATCATGAATTAGAGCAATGGTGGGATTATTTTTTTTCTTTCTAGTAGACTTGAAAAAAAAGTTTAGTGGAAAGTAGTAGCCATTGAAATCAAGTTTTATGCTCTAGTCCTTCATCCTCTGTTCAGATATTGGCTCTGCTGCTTTCCAAACACACCTGTGGGACCTGGGGCAAGTCATTTAATTTCTCTGTGCCTCAATTCCGTCATCTGTTAAATGAAAGAGTTGTACTAGGTAGGATTCTAAGGCCTATTCCAGAGTGGATCTGCTAAGTAGAGTACAGGTTCCCTAGGTGAAACTTCAACCACTGGGAAGACAGACCATCTGGGCATAGTAGGAAGAGTACTAAAATTTGAGTCAGAAAACCTAGGTTTCAAGGCCAAACTCTGCCACTCACTGCTGGTTCCATCTCTTGCAGGTTCCTTCTTTTTTCCATGGCCTAAGTTTATCCATCTGTAAAATGAGGAGACTGGACAAAGATGAGCTATAAGATAGATCCAACTGACTGGGAATTTAAATGAACTGAGATCAAGGCCAAACGAAGTTTTTGGTCAATGATGCCAAGTGACCAAGGGGCTTGATGGTAGCCTATTGGGTAGTAACAAGGATAGAAATGGGTGCCCTTTTTCCATCCTTCCTACACAGGGCAAACTAGGGGCAAAGATAAGAGCTGGAGCATGTGAGAGCTTTGCCATTTGCACTGCTCAAATAACCCAACTAAAATGTTTTCAGAAGCAGATAGCTTCTTAAGTAACCCTACAGGAACATTTGGTTCATGTTGTTCCCTTACAATGTTGCATCAGTGTCTCCCCAGCAAGATACTGATGCAATAACCCAACGAAATATAAATATTCAACAGAGAAAATTGTCTTTTAAACCTAATTTGTTCAAGTTTGCTGAATTCAGTTCTTAAACTTTTTTAAGTACCTGAGAGGCAGGTTAGCCCACCATAGGGGATAGAAAGTCAGACTGAGTCAGGAAGACCTAGGTTCAATTCCCTTCTCTGATGAAGGGACTGCTGTGTGATCCCGGGCAAGTCACTTAACCTCTTAGTGACTCAAACAACTCTTTAAGAGCAAAAGGTACAAAGAATTAGTTGATCTGTGTAGCTGGGTGAGTGGAGGATTCCTAGGTTTAAGGATGTGCTGGTAAATGTTTAACAACTGACTTCACAAAAAAAAGGATACACAACACACTTTTTCTTTTAATCTGCACAATGAACATTTTCTCTATCATTTTCTTCAGTGTAGACAACTGACCAAATGATAAATCAAGCCTTGATTTGTAGCATTTGCTAATTTCTGAGTTGTAAATACTCACATAATCGGTTTTCAGGAGCTGGTTAAAGCTGGATCTGGCACATCCCTTCCAAGGTTGATAAAAATCACAGGTTCTGTGCCAAGAGATAAGTACCTACTATGTTTAGGACATTCTACTAGGCTGGAATTTTTAACCTAATTTATTTCTTTTGTCAGACTCCCTTTGGCAGTCTAGTGAAGCCTGTGAACCCCTTCTTGGAACAATGATTTGTTGCCTACATTCATAATTGAAACAGATGCTAAATTTCAGTTAGAAGTTAATGAAAATAAAGGTATAATTTTTTCTCAACTAAACCATCGACCCCCTGAAACACTGGATCTCAAATTAAGAAAACCCTGTGCTAGGCCCTGGGGATAGTAAAGATAAATTAACCTATAGTCCTTGACTCAGAGGTATTTTGAGAAAAGACATGTACACAAATAAGCAACAGTATATATTTGAAAAATACATGTAAAAGTGAGAATTCATTAACAGTATATGAGAAATTTTGTGTCTTCACGAATGACACAGCACTCACATCAGGCTTGAAAGAAGAGAAGAATTTTCAACAGCTGGAGTTGAGGGGTAGAGATGAGTAGGGTACAGAAAAGCCCATTTGAGGAATGGAAAATAGGGTAAATAAAGGCACAGTGACATAAGTGTGGAACATGAGAATGAGGATCACGTCTAGCCCAATATGGCTAGAATATGGATTGGGTGAAGGGAATAAAGACAGTTAACATTTACATAGAGCTCTAAGATTTGCAAATATCTTTCTGTATCTATTTATCATCTATCTATCTATCTATCTATCTATCTATCTATCTATCTATCTATCTATCTATCTATCTATCTATCTA
>NW_020950296.1:0-37465 GCF_900497805.2 Vombatus ursinus | reverse complement strand
TGTACCAAAGGCTGCTGCTGAGGCTTCCTGGTGGCATGGGGGGGGGGGAGAACCTTGAGTTTTTCAAGGCTCTGCCAGGGCAATACAAGCTCTGGCAGGTCCCATCAATCTGGAAAAACTCCAAGTATGGGCCTAGTAATAATTGTGTACTAGTCACCCAAGGGTTAGTTTTGCTAAGTTTGGAGAAGTTCATCATCACTTAAGTGACCAGGTAATCAATTGTCTTGACCCCAACAACTCATCAATATTGTCTATTAAGTTGGAAAGGAATTGTGAAATGTTGTTGTATAGGGGCACCCATACCCATGGCATCATAGATCTTTCAAAGTAAAACATTATGAAAAATCACATGCTTCCTACATTTACTCAAACCCCCTTTCCCCCCTCCCTTCTCTGCGGAGTGTGAATGCCAAGAGATTTGCTCCCTGGCTCATTTCTTAGTCACCATTTGTGGTCTTTTCTGATAAGAAAGCAGGCCAGATCATTGTACTTACCACCCATTATCTGAATTCAGAGCAGAAAGCATGATGTAATTTAATTGCCACTCTGTTTTTGTTTGTTTACTTTTTAAAAAGCAACTGAACCACATAGGTACTTCATGAAGTGGAAATGTATATACTTCCTCCTTTTTTCGTAACCCACAGTGACTAGGGCCAAATTCTGCCCTCTTACTTCTATGTAATATTTGTTCAAGTTAGTCTAGTCAAGATGGTGGTTAATATGTAAATGAAAGCATTATGTTTAGTTCAAAAATACTAAAGCTAAAGCAATAATTCAAAAATTTTGGGAGTGTTATACAAATAACTTGTTAAAATTGGAGTTTATTAAACACATGAGGTAGTGGAGTGAAGGCTAGCTCTAGATTGAGGAAGAGCTGAGTTCAAGTCTTGATTCTCATACATACTAACTGAATGACCATGGGCAAGTCACTCAATCTCTTAGTGCCTCAGGAAATTCTCTAAGACTATAAATTCCAGAGGAATTGCCTATCTATATCAGCTGGAGGGACTTTCCATGCCAGGGGTTCCCTATGCTGATGAATTCTCCAATGAAACGTGTATAATTCATGCATACATGGGTGTATAGTATATATATAAAATTCAATGTTGCTCATATAAAAATGTAAGGAATTTCTTCTTTATCATAAAAATTCTTAGATTATAAAAATGTAGAGAGAGGAACTATTAATTTTATCTCTAAATTATCATTGCACATTTATTTATAGGTTATTTAGGATGCTTTCTGAATGCCTATAAACTATGATTATGGAATCTTATGAAAGTCAAACATCCTTTGAGGTTATCCAGCATCATACTTAGCCACTAATGTACTAATTTACCTGCATAATATCCATGACAGACGGCCACCTAGTTTCTGTTTAAACCCTTCCAGTGATGGGAAACTCACTGGCTAATATTTCAGTTCAACAAGTTATTAAGCACCACGATGTAAATGCCATGTCACATGTGGCCCTCTAGGTCCTCAAGCGTGGCCCTTTGACTGAATCTCAGTCAAAGGGCCACGCTTGAGGACCTTGAGGCCACAGGTTCCCCACCCATGTTAGACACTAGGAGTACAAATTAAAAATAGCATGTCTCCTGACCCTAAAGGACACTGACCTTTTTGGTGCCATGGACTCCTTTGGTGAAGCATTTGGACCCCTTCAAAGAATGATACTTTTAAACTCATAAAATAAAATATGTAAGATTACATAGCGAACCACTTTTACTAGTCTATAGACAGGAAGATTGCAAACGCATGCAATTTAGGGTCAGGTCTAATAACTATTGTAATTTTGAACCAATATGATATGAAAATATTTCTATTGGAGACAAAGTCACAGGTACTGCTAATACTAATGCGGTTTTTGGCCTACATTCATAATGGAAGAAAGTGCTAAATTTCAGTTAGAGTTTAGTGAAAATAAAAATGAAAAAAAAATTTTCCCATTCAAGTCTACAGACTTCCTGGAATCTATTCATGGATGCTTTGGAAGTACTTGAACCCTGGGTTAAGAACCATTGATGAAAAGTGATTATGAGGAAAAGAAGAGGTGAGAAGGTTTATGATAGATTGCCTTTTTTATTGCTTTCCTTAATATATTATTTTTAAACCTCAGTTTGTTCCAGGGTTTAAATCTTCCTGATAATACTCCGATGTCTGTACCACTCTTGTGTTTTTTCTTAGCTCCTCTTCAGATCCATTTAAAATCTGAGCTTATCTGAGAGTCCCTTGTGCAACCACATTAGGCTCTTCAAATGCCTTTACTTTTTCTTTCTCACTGAGATTGTTCATGATGCTGTAGTCAATTTTGTTTTTGAGAACTTCCCTTTCTTCTTGAGTCATTTTCTCTTTTTAGAGTTTCTGGCCACATTTCTTCTCTCAAAGTCTTGAAATCTGCTTTCTGAAAGGCAAGGGTACACATCTAATTATACCCAATGTTCCCTTCCTTTACTACTAAGAGCTCCAAGATGACATGGTCAGCACGATGTGTTGTGAAACTATAGGAAAATGCCATCATTTGCCCCAAGGTCTTCACTATGCAGATTCCACAGAAAGAAAAGAAGAGATCAAACCATTTTGGCATTTTATTTTCTTTAAGGCATGTTGCCCTGTGGCTGTGTTTCATGCTTTTATCTTTTTTTTAAACTGCCCTTTCTTTCTCCTTCTTTTTTCACACTGAGCATGTGCTTGTGCATTACCCAGATTTTCATCTTCCTTATTATATGTGTTTATCTCTTTATCTTATGAAATGGTCAGCACATTTTGGTGCTTATTAATATCCCTCCCTCAGACCATAACCTTGGAGAGTCGTTGTTGCCTTCTTCTTCTTTTTTTGTCTCTTACATTCATTCATCTCTGAGTTTGGTTAATTCTTTCTTCCATAATTTTTTTCAGCTCTATTTTCTTTCCATTTCCAGAGTAAAGAAGAATGGTAAGCAAGGCAGGCAGCCAACTAGTCTGAAACATGGTATACAGGAGGGAAGGGGAAAGTGTGCAATGAGGGACACTTTTTATTACTACTCTTTTTAAAAAAAAATACACACTTTTTTTGTGTTAAAGTGGCAGCGCAAGGCCTCCAATGAACAATAACTTACCCTTGGGGTCAAATAACAATGAAGTAAACCAGAGTTATTGAGAATTCTCATGTCTCAATGTGGGGAACTAGATTTGATAGCAGGATAAAAGAATTGCCTCAGGCCTTGGACGACTTGCTCAGTAAGAAGGGCCTGAAACTCACTCCCCATGGTGCTCCTGCTTTGCACATGGACCACAAATAATGCAGATGCCCAAAGGAAAGTCTTAATGGAAGATTTATGGGAGAATAAGGACAAGACCTGCACGAGAGGATGATGCATATATGCCAGGCACTGTGCTAAGCACTGAGGATACAAAAAAAAAAAAAGCCAAAAGATAGTCCCTGCCCTCAAGAAGCTTACAATTTAATGGGGAATAGGTGGGAATGGGGCATGACAGACAAGTCCAATGGAGTGAAGCCAGATGGGAAGTGAAGAGATGGATGGCCTGGGCACACTCCTTAAATGGAAGTTCTGGGAGGCAGGCTTCAGTCTGCTCTCTAGTCAGAGGGGCCCCAGGGGCAGAGGGTACTGATGAGGGGTGAGTATCAGGGCTGATGTGATCTTGCAGAATGAAGAGGTTCCTGGGGCATGATGGAGAAGTATAGAGGAGAGGAATCTCTTGAGATATGACTGTCAGAATTGTATTTACCTGTGACATAGTGGAAAGTAAACTGAATTTGGAGTCAAGAGATTTGGGCCTGAACATAGGCTCTCCAACTTACCTTGGGAAGTTCCCTTAAATTCTGTGAGCCTTTGCTACAGTGGAAAGTGCTGGCTTTGAAGTCAGAGGACCTGGGTTAAAATCTTGGCTTTGGCACTGATTGCTCATGTGACTAGATAAGTTTCTTAAATTCTCTGGGCTTCATATTCCACGTTTATAAAATGAGAATGCTAGTCCAGATAGCCTATAAGGTTCCTACCAGATGTCTGAAATACTCGGGTTCTCAACTTATCTTTTACTTTACAGACGCCCCATGGGGCATGACTAGGCTTCCACAGCTAATCAGGATATTCTTCCTGTCAACACCATTCAAGTTATCCAAAGACATTTCCACACTTAATCTAAAATGTTTGTTTGGTTGATTGAGACTTCTTCCCTCATTAAGGTATCTGGCCAGCTTATCACTTGCTTTAAATAAGTGGGATGACTCCATTGATTCACTTAATCAACCCTTCTCTTGTACTTGTAAAGTATAAAGCCTTAGAGAAATAAAAGCTACTGGATTCGTTATTCCTTGTTCAAATGACAGATCATCTTTTCTGTTTTTTTCCCCCTCCATTATTCTTCCTGAGGACGCTAAGCTATGCGTGTGGGGGTTTTTTTTTGTTTTTTTTTTTTTTGGTGGGGGCGGGAGTTGCCACCATAGCAGCACTAATTAGGAGAATGTTTTCAAAGACCTTCTGCCTCCTTTGTTGACCTTTGCTTTCAATGCAGGTGACAGTTTTTATCTGGGTCATTTCTCACGCAGGTAGCCCTGAAGACTAACCACTGAAGTCAGTCAGAATTAAGGAGCAGCAGCCACTAATTGAAGAGGAAGAAAAAAAAAAGCTTGGCTTTTCTAAATTGGACTTTGCTAGTATTACAAAGCCTGCTTTCCTCTTCCCTGAAAGTTTTTCCAATCTAATTAAAATGTTCAATTCTTTCTTCAACCCAATCTTCTTAACCCCTCCATTCCATCTTCAGAGTTTATCCATTCAGGAACTTGCTTATTGCCTCATAAAACAGGGCACCTGTCTCATTTTCCATTAAATATTAACATCAATATAATAGAACTGAACGATAAGAGTTTTTATCATCCTGCTGTTTGGTCATTAAATTCTATTTCAGTTCATTTATGATGTCAATAATCTGGAATTTAAAGGGTATGCTGCTAAAATTTTAGCATTATGAAAAAATTATATTATGCCATGATTCCACGTTGTCATTGTCCCATATGCTTTCTCTTGGCAAAGAAAAATAGATGAGTTTAGATTATTAGACAAATTGCTATTATTAGAATGTATACAAATTCATCTGCACAGCCTATGATTGAATGCAAAATGAAAGCTGTTGGCAGTTGTTGAATATTGGACACCAATAATCAGAAAGTTCTGTCAAACCATGATAATTCTCTCTAATAATTAGGAAAAGGCATAGAGAAATTCTGGAGTTAGCAAGGGGGCAAGAAAGAATAACATAAAATATAACTAAAAGAGAAAATGCTTTGTGTCTGATTTCCAAATGGAAAACAGACTTGCATATAAGGTTCAGTTAAAGAGTTATTAAGTATTTATTAAGCACCTACTATATACCAGACCCTGTCCTAGCTAGGTACTGGTAATACAAAGACAAAATAAAATAGTCTGTACCCTCAAGTAATTAAAATTCTACCAGGGAAGACAATATATACCTATACAGGGTGTTCCAAAAAGTCTTAGTACAGGTTTAAGGGCTCAAAACTGCAATAAGACTTTTGGCACACAAATAGATAGGTGTACATATGTATTTTTTTCTTTCTGTTCCACTTCCTCCCATTTAAAAGAAAAAAAAAAGAAAACAAATTGTAATAAATATCTACAGTCAAGAAAAACATATTTTCACATTGTCTAGGTTTAAAAATTCAGGTCTCATTCTGCATCTTGAATCTATCATCTCTTTGTCCTGAGATGAGTAGTATAGTTTATATCATTAGTCCTCCTGAATTATGGCTGGTTATTGCATTGATCAGAGTTCTTAAGTCTTTCAAAGTTGTTTTTCTTTACAATGTTGTTGCTGTTGCTCTCCTGGTTCTGCTCACCTCACTCTGCATCAGTTCATGAAAGTCTTCCCAGGTTTATCTGAACCCATCTCTTTTATCCTTTTTTATGGTATAACAGCATCCCATTATATTTCTATGCTATAATTTATTTAGTCATTACCCAGTTAACAGGCACCTCCTTAGTTTCTAGTTCTTTGCCACTAGAGGAACAGTTGCCATAAATATTTTTGTATATATAGGCCTTTTTTTAAAATCTCTTTAAGGCACAGCTCTAATGGTAGTATAGCTGAGTCAAAGGTTATATACAGTTTAGTGACTTCTGGGGCAAATTTCAAATTGCTTTACAGAATGGCTGAACCAATTCACATCTCTCATTTGATCCTAATAACCCTGTGAGGTAAATGCTACTTTTATACCTATTTTACAGTTGAGGAAACTGAGGCAAACAGAGATTAAGTTAATTGCCCAGGGTCACATAGCTAGCAAGTATCTGAGGTTAGATTTGAACCCAGGTCTTCCTTGCTCCAGACCCAGTTCCTTATTCATTGTACCATCTAGTTCTTGTTCTTATAAATCTGAATCAGTTATCTGTCTTGGAAACAAGATCTTTATTAGAGAAATTTGCTGCAGTGATTTTTCTCCCAGTTAACTGTTTCCCTTTTAATTTTAATGGCATTTCAATTTTGTGTTATCAAAATTGTCCATTTTATCTTCTGTCCTCCTTTCCACCCTGTGTTTGGTCATGAACCCTTCCCCTAGCCATTGATCCCAAAGGAAATTTTTTCTTCCTTACTCTAAGTTGTTTCTGTTGTGATCTTTTATATCTAAGTTATATATCCATTTGGGACCTAATCTGGATTGCTGGTGTGAGGTATTAGTCTAAGCCTAATTTTTGCCAGACTGCTTTCCAGTTTTCTCAGCAATTTTGTTGACTAGTGAGTCCTTATCCTATTCACTAGGGTATTTGGGTTTATTAAACACTAAGTTTATTTGCTTTTGCATGTTGCATATTCCAGATTATTTTTAGAATAGCAACAGTCTATTCATGCCTCCCCTACCTTATTTTTGTGAAGTTGACTTTTTGTACCCAAGTGGTAGACTAATATTCATCCCTATTGAATTTCACAGAGCCCAAGTGTTCTAGGCTGTCAAGATTCTTTTTGGAATCCTGATTTTGTCATCCAAAATGTTAGCCACTCTTTCCAGCTTCGATCATCTGCAAATTAGACAAGCATATTCCCTATGCTTTTAACTAAGTCATTGATAAAAATGTTAAAGAGCACAGGTGGAATCACCAATCTCTGGTGTACTCCACCCTTGATCTTTTGCCCCATTGACACTGAGGAATTAGCAAGTATTCTTTGAGTCCTACCATCTAACCAATAATGAATCTCTCTGATTGTATTATCATCTAATTCACACCTCCAATCCAATCTTCTCCATAAAAATAGTATGAGATATTTTAACAAAGGCTTTTCTAAAATCTAGGTAGACTCAATCCAGAGCATTCCCCTCATCTACTACTTTCGTAATACTGTCCGAAAAGGAGACAAGGGTAGCCTAACATTTGCTGACCCTTTCTAGTCACCACTTCCCTTTTCTAGATGTTCACCAACCACTTCTTTAATGATCCTTTCAAGGAATTTTCCAGGAATTTAACTCATTTGATTCACCCTGGTTTCTCTAATCTCACAAGTCAGCCTGAGAACTGTGGTTCTAGAATGGGAATGCTACTAAGAGAGTTCCCGGGAAAGTCAAAAGACTAATTTTTTGTATTCATACATGCATTTCACCAATATCATGTAAACTCTATCAAAATCTGCCTTCTGGATCGAACCTAGTCACTCAGAGAGAAAGCCTGCTCAAATAGGCAGTGGACAAAACCTAAACCATGACTTTGATACAGTGTCTTATGTTCTTCCCATCTTCTTTCTGCCTTTCAGAATTCCCATGGTGCCGCAGCTGGGTAGAACATCGTACTTGGTATCAGGAAGACCTGGATTTGAATCTGACCTTTGATACTTACCAGCTGGGTGATCCTGGGCAAGTCACAATCTCTTCAAACCTCAGTTTCTTCACATATAAAATCAGGATAATGATACTCTAGCACTCACATCAACAGGGTTGTTGTGAGGATCAAATGTGAGAAAACATATAAAGCGCTTTACAAACTATAAAGCATCTTTTAAATGTCAATAATTACTCTTTTTATTCCCACCTCCTAGGCCTCCTTTGTCCTTGCGCTGACCTGATGCCCAGCTGTCCCTTTCTTTCTCTTCCATCTCCACACAAAAAGAAGAGGCTGGACAACTAAAAATACTGCACAGATAGGGCAGGCCTGAGCATGTCGGGTAGACAAAGCAACTTGATAAAAAGTGAGGCAGTGTCCTGGGCTACAATCAGGCTCTAAGTTGGTAGCAAAGGAAAAGCCCCTTGCTCTCAAAATGGAATGGGAGGTAGCTCTGACCATGCCACCCCTCCCTACCCCCAATAACATTCAGTGGCTCCCTATCATCTCTAGGATCAAATACAACTCTGATTGCATTTAAAGCTCTTCATAACCTAGTCCTTTCCTATATTTCCAGTCATCTATGATTCCCCTCCTATGCACTACATAGTCCAACAATACTAGCCTACTCATTTTTCTTTCTACATGACCTTTCACCATGTTCCATCTCCAGGACTTTGCACTCCATGTCTCTCATACCCGGAACGCTGTCACTCCACACTTTTGCCACTTAACATCCCTGAGCTCCTTAAACGTTCAGTTCAAATGCCATCTTTAAGAGGCCTTCCCACCTTAACCCCCTCTCCCCCCAAACTTTATATCCTCTGTATGTGTCTTGTATGTACTATTTTTTACATATATGTTCTCTCTGCCATTAGAATGCACACTCACTGTGAGCATGGACTGTTTTTGCCTTTAACTTGGGGTTTACTGGCTAGATTTCTTTCTCAAAGACCAAGTCTTGAACCCAATTCACTCTGGATGTCTCCAATTGGACAATAGGTCTGCCCAAGCACCACTTAATGGTTACTTTTTAGGCCCTCCTGGCTCAGAGGGAATGTAAATAGTAACTGTTTCTCTTTTGGCCAGCAACCCCAAGAATCTTCACCTTCCAATTTGATTTTTTTTTTAGTTAAAGGGGCCATTGCTTGACTCACTTCTTAAAGAGGCCTATTCGCTAAATGGGCCATTGCCTTACTCAAAGTGAGAACTTGAAAAGATCTTAGCTTAAAAAGGCCCAGGTCTTCAACTGCATCCTGGGTCATCTCCAGTTCATCTCCACTCCTCCTGATCATTATCTGGCCACTGACCCAGATGGCTCTGGAGGAGAAAGTAAGGCTGGTGATTTTGCACAGCTCCCCCTCAATCAAAAATCAATTCAATTGCAAGGATAACTATGCTGTAAACATAGTAAGTGCTGAATAGATGTTGATTGATAAATAAAATTGTTGCAGGAACAACAGGCTAACTACTACAGCATCTTAGCAAAATTCCATGCATTATTTTTTTGGCCATAGTATTTTATGAAGTCAAAGTGTTGATTAGAGATCTTTTAGTTCTGCTCCCTCATTTTACATACGGGGAAACAAGTTGAGAGAAAGAAAGTCACTGGCTCAAGATAATGCAATTCATTAAAATCAGACCCCTAACTGCAAGGCATACTTTGCCACACTGGTACACTGTATATGACAGCACTTAGCCTTGGCCATCTATAATTGAAATAACCAGCAGGATCATAGATTCAGAAATTGAAGGGATGTTAGAAGTCATGTAGTCCAACCTATAATCTAACAAGGAAGAACCGAGGCCTAGAAAGGTCAAGCCATTCGCCCCAAACATATGAGTATCAAGTTGCTGAGGCAGGATTTGAGTCAAGGTTCACTCTGTTCATAGACTCTGACTCCAAATACAGCAGTCTTTCGGCCATGTCATGCTGCTCCCGTAATTGCTCTAGATTTTGGCAAAATACTGTCTTTCCCTTTTTTCTTACAGCTGCAAAATGCTCAGAGGATACCTTTTGCCAAAGTACTAACAAGTAAGGGTGTAATTAAGATATTTTCCAGTGACAGATTTCTTGAGTTTTATTTTGGTAGTAGATTACAATTACATTCATCTTCAGATTCATGGCATAGCCTAAGCCATAATTTGGTAGTGATTGTTAATATAAATCTACTTTGGAGATATGCAAGTACAAATTACAGAATGTCAGGGTACAATTTGATGGGAAGTGCTTTTTCACTGTTATAAATAATGAAGGATGCTGAGAAGATTCCAGTTCATTCAATTGAATGTAATTAAAATCCTCAAGCTTGTGGTTTTACAACATTTGCATTTGCCTATTATCTGTGGGAGTCAAAGATGTTCTCTGCCTGTGAGATTCAGAGGATATTCAGCACTCTTTTCCCTCTCCCATTGCTGAACAGGAGCAAGACAAGACAATTTATCCACCCCCACCCCACCCCCAACTCTGAATATCTTTAGGACTTAGCCTCCAGTGAAGATCAACAAGCAATTATTATATACCTTCCACATGCAAGGCATTGTGCTTGCTTGTTGATTGATTCTCTTTACATTGTTCACATAATCCTTAGTTCCTTAAGAAGTGTATCAATGAAGGTGCAATCTGCCTAACACCACAATTCTGTAGGAGCATGACATTTATCTGCAGGTCTGCAATAGCCTTTCTGGGGTCCGTGTACCTGTAAATGTAGCCATGTGTGGGAGAAATCATATTGTGTTTTTAAGATAGTAGGGGAAATTGAGGTAGGTAAAGTTAGTTTTCCAGGACTTCTTGACCTGAGATAGCCCTTATCTTTCAAGCTCCCAGTCATGTTCTCCTACCCTGACCTTTTTCAAAACCTGTTCTCAGGAGAAGGTGTGATAAACTCATTCAATTAAATATGTCAAATGATCCTTGATTTTATCTCCATATATTCTCATTCCACTCCTACAGTTTATAGCCTTGTCTTTATGAATCAGTCTGGCTCTTCCAAAATCATCACCTAGTGACAAAATGTCTTTTGGTGAGTCACTTTGAACTTAGCTAGGCCGATCTTCACGTGACAGACATACTTATTGCTGTGGCCCAAATTCAATACCTTTCAGATTTGAAAGGACCTACCATAGTTTCCCCTTCACTCCACTGGCATTCAAGACCTCAAGATCACTTTCATGACAAGATGAACCATCAGAGTAGGGCTTTAGTGCATGAAAATAGATGTAATAGATGAAAATGATTTACACTAAGGCATAAAATGATTGAAAATGAGTCCATGATGTCTAGTAATTATATGGAAGAAATCACTGCGAAGAATACTAGAGATAACATTTGAAGCTTCAGATTTGTGCACCTGTGAACTAAGAATGGATAGCAAGTCAAACAAGCTTGACATAAGAAAGGAAAAACAATATCATCCTGACACAGTAGGTTGGTACTCAAGACAGGATGATGGCAAAGGAAAGTCATATCAAAAGAAACATCTGTCATAAGAGACAGTGGTGTAGCATTGTACGACAGGAAAACATATACCAGAGTCCTGAGAAGGGAAGAAGGGTGACAGAGAAAATGGATAAGAATAAAAGGAGGGAAAGATAGAAGTAATGTCACTGAGGCTTCCTAGTCAGAGGAAGGAAATGACACACACATACATAAGATAGAATAGTAATGAAATAACTTTCCTGAAACATCTGCTGAAAGCCTAGTTTCCACTGGTTTCAGTGTGTCTGATGCCTAGTATATTTATCAGGTGAGGATTCATCTTCATCGTTCACTGGGTGTGAATATGGACCAGACACCGCCCAGGTATGACAAGAAGGTTGTTAAGAGTTATGGACTTGGGCTCTGAGGTTTTAGCATGGAGTTAACAGCTGGAAGGAGAAATTTGACTGCCTAGGAGTAGAAAGGAGAGAACATTACAGCTAAATCCCTGAGGATTTGATTGAGGGAGAGGAGCAGAGTTCTGGGCCTCAACCTTAGTCTCCTTCCTCTCTATCCCCCAACCCCATTCTTAGCCAGAGGAGGCTCATGAACTTTGAAGGGTGCAGAGAATTTGACTTTTTTCTTCTGCATCCTAGAAGTATCCCTGGAGTGGTTGATGGTAATATCTGCATCAGAAGTCATAGAAACATATGAATTTGATATTAATTCCTTGATGAAATTCTAAAATGTATTATTAAACAGATGGTTTATGAGCATTAGAAAGGGAAGCAATGATGAAGAGTCCACATAGATTTACTAAGAATAAGTCATTCCAGGCAAACTTCATTTCTTGAGATAGGATTACCAGTCTGGCAGCTTGAAGGGGAGGAATCCATAGATGTAATACTTCTTGACTTCAGCAAGGCATTTTACAGAATTGTTCACTGTAGCTTGTGGACAAGATGAATAAATGTTGACTTAATACATTACTATAATGTTGATAAATAAAATCATCATACTCCGGTGGTGGTTAATAGATCAGGGCCAATATAGACATGGAGAGGTAAATGGATGAGTATGGGTCAGCTGTAACACATTATAAATAAGGAATTATTCAGGAAGTGTAAAGGTAAAGTGTAAAGGATTTCATAGGAGAAACATATGACTGAAATAAAGAAAGGGTTAATCATGCAGCAACTGTTGGACTGACTGTGTGTTCCATTGACTTCCATATAATTTGAGGAGAATTTGAGGAGAGTCACTGGTATATTGGATGGACTGCAGTAAATTTGCTAGAGAAAGTAGTTCTGGATGGACTGGAATGGATGGGTGGGGAATTACATTTTTGGAAAGAATGTCCATATCAGTGAGATCACTGCTTCATTAGAGTACCAGAGCCAATATAGGACATGATCTCTAAGGGTTTTCTGTTGGGCTGTGTGTTCAAACTTTAAAAAATTTTATCAATAACTTGTATGAGCATATATAATATATTGATTAAATTTACAGATGATGAAAAGTAGGGAGGGCTACCTAATTCACTGAATGAGAGAAAAGATATGGACAGATTACAATAATGGCAAACAAGATGGAACTTAATCAGGATAAAGGCAAAGTCTTGCTCTTGTGTTAAAAAAATCTGTCACATAAATATAGATAGGCAAGACTTCTTCATAATTGTTTTTGGAAAAAAAATAAGGTTTTAGGTAACTGTAAACTCTATAAGTAAATAGAACCAGGAGAATAATACATACAATGTAAATGGTAAGAGGAACATAAAATAAAAAGACACTGAATGCAGTGATATGGTGACCTAGCTAGATCTCAAAGAAGAGGTATGAGAATATAACTCCCTCCCTAATTTATAGAGGTAAGCAACTATGGGAATGAAACACTGCATATCATTTTGAACTTGGTTGACATGTTGATTAGTTTTGCTGAATTCTTTTTTTCTTTCTTGTTATTTTCTTTGTTATAATGGATGGCCCTGAATACATACTGGGAAATTAAGTCATAAAAAGAAAAATATCAATAAAAATTTTTAGAAGAAATTAGAATTGACTGCCTCATGATGTAGTAAATTGCCTATCACTTAGTGTTCAAAATAGCTTTCATGACCATTTGTTAGAGATATTATTTGGGGGATTCATGGAGCAAATAAGGACTATCTAACCTTTAAATTCTCTTCTAACTCAAGACTTGAATTCAAATGTGGCTTCTGACACTTATTAGGTGTGTAATCCTGGGCAAGTCACTTAAATTTTGTTTGCCTCAGTTTTCTCTTCTGTCAGCATGATGAGGATGAAAACAAAACAAAACGTGACAAAACAACTAATATTCACTTAATTTTCTTTAAAGTAACAGAGTGTCCAAGACAAGGAATTTGAGAGTTCCATCATACTGTGCCTTGGTCAGACCACACAAGCAACATTCTGCTCTGGGTTTAGTGCTGGGTACCACATTTTAAGAGGAACACTGGCAAATTGGAACGAATCTGGTGGAGTATCACCAGTCTACTGAAGAAACTTGAAATGACATCATAAGAAGAACTGATGAAGAAATTGGGGGTGTTTATTTTGGAAAAGAGATAATTTAGGTGCCCTGAGAGCTATATTCAAATATCTGTGAGGATATGGGGTGGAAGAAGGAAGCTGTGTAGTCATAAAAGGCAGTAATAGAATCCTTGGGTAGCAGCCACAAGAAATTAAATGTCTACTTGATATAAGGAACTGTTGAAATTAGAATGAAATTGAAACACAAAGAAACCTGAGAAACCATGAACTGATCCAAAGCAAAGTAAACTCAAAGATGTGGGCAAGTTATTCTCTCTGTTTCCTCCTATAAAAAAAGAAAAAGAATTGGACTGCAATCAGGGGAGAGGAACCTGTGGCCTTGAGGCCACACGTGGCCTTCTAGGTCCTTGGGTGCTATCTTTTAACTGAGTCCAAGTTTTATAGAACAAATCCTTTTATTAAAGAGATTTGTTCTGTGAAGTTTGGATTCAGTCAAAAGGCCACACGTGAGGACCTAGAGGGCCACATGTGGCCTTGAGGTCACAGGTTCCCTACTCCTGGTCACTAGATGATGACCTATTTGGGTTTCAGTTTTCTAATCTGCAAAATGACCATTATTATTTTTGTCATGTATTTTTTCAATCAATGGGCACTAATAATAATACAAATACTAACATGTGGGTGTCTGATTTTTTTTTTTTACCCTTAAGAAAGATTTGGAAACTCCTTGTCTACATGATAGATAATTAAAGTATTTATTAGCTACTTCCTCTGTGTCTGGTATGGAGCTAAGCTTTGGGGATACAAGCTCCTTGCCCTCAAGAAACTCATGTTCTAGTGGCGAAAGAAACACATAAAGGGCAGTTGGAAAGAGAGTGGTGAGAAGGGAGCACATACACTAGGGCGTGATGTGGAGGAATCAGCAAGATGAGGTGAAAGCTCACCTATTAGAGCTGAGAGCCTTAAGAGAATGTGGTTGACATGAGGACAGTGGACAGTGCAGGTTTCAGGGTGAGTTGATGACCTCTAAGGTCCCTTCTAGTCCCAAAGACTAAGACAGGAAGTGGAACATGTTAGTGACAGCATTTACTATCCCTTTTTTTTCTTTTATCAAGGTAATTTGTTGTTTAGTTGTCAGTCCCGTCCCACTCTTCGTTACCCCATTTGGAGTTTTCTTGGCAAAGTTATTGGAGTGGTTTGCCATTTTCTTCTCCAGCTCATTTGACAGATGAGGAAACTGAGGCAAACAGAGGTTAAGTGATTTGCTCAGGGTTACACACCTAATAAGTGTCAGAGGCCACATTGGAACTCAAGTCTTTTTACTCCAAACCCAGTGCTCTATTCATTGCACTACTTAGCTGCCTATGTAGTGGATAATGAGCTGGTCTGAGAGTCAGGATAACCTAGGTTCAAGTGTCAGTCCTGACATTCGCTAGTATTGTGATCCTAGACAAGTTCACTTAACTTTTCAGTGCCCCCAGGGAATTCTCTAAGACCACAAAATCAAGGTAGTCAACAAGCATTTATTAAACCTTGGGTGGGGAACCTGAGGCCTCTAGGTCACACGTGGCCCTCTAGGTCCTCAAGTGGGGCCCTTTAACTGAATCCAAACTTCACAGAACAAATTTGCTTATTTGTTAATACACCCCTGTATTAAACCTTTACTATGTGGTAGATATTGTGCTAAGGACCAGGATTACAAATATAAACAGAGATAGTCCCTGCCCTCAAGGAACTTAGATCCTAAAGGGTGAAAATTCAGAAAGGGAAGCTGAAAACCAAGGGGCATGGTAGAGAAAGCCTATAGAGTCATGAGTATAGCCGGGAGAGATGTGACGACATGGCTGGCCTTGTTATCTTCCTTAAAATGGAGAGTATGGGAAGAACCAGCCAGTCAGAGGAAGAAGGCAAAGGGGTAAGTTCAGGGATGACAGAAGTTTTGGGACTAGAAGGGACTCTAATTAGGATGAAGTGGTTTCCCCAACATGGCAGAAAATATCGTAACTAATTTAAACTTTGCCCACTCCCACCTCCCTGGAGAGCTCTCCACACACAGGTGGGAGTGGATAGAGTTTAAAATAGCACAATTTTGTTTAGATTGGGATTAGTCTTCAAAAACATCTCCATTCAAATTTATTGTCTTGTTCTAAATTGAAAGAAAGCTAGGTTTCCATCTTCAGTTCACTGAAATAGGATAAGGGTAGCAAGCAGTATGTAGATCCAGGACAACTAGGTCTGGGAGCCAGAAAGACCTGAGTTCAAACGTGGCCTCAGACACTTAACAGCTGTGTGATCCTGGGCAAGTCACTTAACCCTGTTTGCCTCAGTTTCCTCATCTGTAAAATGAGCTGGAGAAGGAAATGACAAACCACTCCAATATCTTTACCTGAGAAAACCCCAAATGGGGTCATGAAGAGTTATACATGACTGAACAGCAATAAATGTAGAACCAAAGAAAATCAGCCAATTGTCTGAGGATCACAGGGTCACAGAATTGGAAGGGACCATAAGAACATTTAGTCCAACTGCCTCACTTTATAGTGGATGAGGGAAACAAAGCCCAGAGACATGAAGCAATTTGCCTAAGGTCACACAGTGACCAGGTGTCAGGGCCAGAATTTTAATCCAGGTTTTGGAGCTCCAATTCTAATGTTCTTTTCCCTGCACCATTGGGAAGAAGAAACAGTATTTTTTAAATAATACTTTTTTCCCCTTTCCAGCTACTCCCTTCAAACATTTATTTTCATAAGCAGAATATAGAGGTTTTGATTTTTTGAAAAGGAAAGCAAAAAGGAGCAAGGAGAAGGCAATTTGCAGACAATTACAGTCTGGTCACCCGGTTTAGAAGAATGGTGTTTGGTGATATAAAAGTTTCCCTGTCTTTATGAAATCAGTCTCCTTTTTGGGGGGGCGGGTGAGTACAGGGGAACCTGAGTCTCTTGGCTTGGAATGTTTATTTATTCATATCACAAGAATTAGATTTTAAAAAGAATCTATGCTCAGATCCCAGTTGAAAATAGTTCCCACAGCTGCTGAAGGATAGCTGAAATGACCCCTTAAGAGTTACATTTCGTTTCTGTGGCTGTGGAACATCTCATAGGACATTCCCTCCCCCTCCACCCGCACCCCAGTCCACGATTATACCCAAGGCCACTCACTGTCGGGAAGGATGTGGGAGAGGAAGCAGGTGGTATCGTAGTTGGGGGCAACAAAATCTTTGACAAAAAGCAGCTCCAGGTTATGACCGGTGGTTGGCTCGGTGACCTAGTACTTTCTACTGACTGAAACTGGAATTAGATAATAATAATAATAGTGATAATGATGATAATAATGACAATAATAACAATAAGAATAATAGCAGGTATTTATGTAGTACTTTAACATTTACAAAGCACTTTAAAAATATTATCTCATTTGATCTTCACAGCAACCCTAGGAGGTAGGTGCTATTATTATCCTCATTTTACGGATAAAGAAACTAAGGCAGACAGAGGTTAAGGGACTTGCCTGGGGTCATACAGTAAGTTGTCTAAGGATAGATTTGAACTCAGTCTTCCTGAATCCAGGTCCAGCATTCTTATCCTCTTTACCGTATAGTGGCCTTAGAGCAAATAGTCAATCTCTTTATGATGATGGTTGTCTGGTGAAGGCTCCAGGGTAGAGTAAGACCATAATACTTCAGTGGAGCTTCCATCCCATACAAATGCACACTTCACGCAAAGGTGCAGAGCAATGCCTGTTCACATATTGGGTAGAGCCTGGGTTTGGAGACAGGAATATCTGAGTTCAAATCCAGCCTCAGACATCTGTCTACTTCCTCAACTGCAAAATGAGAATAATAATAGCACTTACCTCACAATGTTGTTGTGAGGACAAAGTAAGATAATATCTGAAACATGGTTAGCACAGAGCCTGACACATCCTAGGTGCTTGATGAATCCTTCCTTTCTTCCTTTTATAAATATAGCCTTGTTAATATGAAATAGAATTTATTTTTTAATCCAAAAGAATTAAGTTTATGATGAATAAACTTGTCCAGGGTTTCCAGTTGTCTGTAGATCAACCAGCACTAGCTCCTCATGGGTTTGGTTTCATATTTGCAGGAGATATTTCTCGTAAGCATTCAGGTATAGATACTCAGTTATTAACTATACTCACAGAAACCTAGGGAAGCAATAACATAGAATCGGCAATAGTATTTAATTGGAATGAAAATGAAAAATGGAAAGAAAATGAAAAAACAAACAAACAAACAACATTCTCAGCTACTATTCAATACATGAATGCATTTTCACTCTCCTGTTGTTCAACAGTCCAAATAGGAAACTACTAAGCCCCAGGTTCTCTTCTGGAAAGTGAGTAAAAGGAGGTACAGTCTCCGCTACCTTAGACATCTGGCATTGGTAGTCTCAGCTGTCATTCTGCTCCCATTCCTGGTTACAGCTTTCCATTGTTTCCACCCAGCACTGGCAGATCTGGGAAGTTTCCTTGCCTCTGTATCCCTTTCTTGTTTGGCTTGCAATCTGGTCATGTAGTCCATCCATCGCACTGGTTCTAGTTGGCTCTGCGACTTGGGAATTCATCATTTTAGCCACAGGGCCGGGCTTCGACTTGCTCTTCCTAGCTGTTTCTTCGCCGTGATGATATCTGGCTGGCACTGAATCCTTGGGGAATTCCAAGTCTTGGTTTCCTGCTATTGGTCCTGACTCTTGTGCCCTGATTGGCATTTGCCTCTCTGAGACCATTATTTCAGGAAAAGTCCCGGCCACATTTTACTTCATTCTTGACTCAATCTCTATTCCATAACTTCAGCAGTCATTTGAGGAGCCACCTGTGCTAGACATCCACACTACTGGTACTATGAAGTGAGGAAGGCAGCTCTCTCTCACTTCTGTGCTTCTAGTAAAGGCCTAGACTCTTTCCCCAAGTCCTTTAGAGATAAGGATCATATTGTAAAATCCATCAATTCTCCAGCCCCTGATGCCTGTGGTTTAAGAGAATAGTTAGTAATGGGTCATGAGAGTAGGACCTGAAGGATGCTGGGGATTTGCACTTTGTATTATAGTGGACTTTCCCCCTGAGAGACAGATGCAAGCACAATTCTGTGGTAATCGTTGTCACAGAGGATGTAAGCTGAGGTGGGGGAGGGAAGGAGGGCTGGCGGATCCCTCAGACTAGTGGGAATCCCAAGCATTACATTTTGCCACGAGTATGGGGCTTCCCTAGTAATGGAGTAAAAGAAAGGTAAATGGTAGGATGGGAATAGGTCAAGTGAGGCCCTGTGTTGTTAGCTTTTTTTTTTTTTTTTTTTTGGCTGTGAAAAGCCTGTTGAAGGTCTTAGGAACCAAGTCTTCAAAACAGGAAAATAGTGTGGAGTTCTTGATACCAATGTCCAGGTCTGGGAAAAAGATATGATCCTTAGCTTAGAGCAGTTTCAATGTATTACTGACCATTTGTTGTTGTGCTTTATAATGAAGAGGACCAAAATGGCATCATGATGTTGGGGTCAACGTAGAGTTGATCAAACCAATGTGATCTCGGAAGGTTCCGCCACAGGTCAGGTACAAATAGTCTGTATGAATATTTGGGAAGGAACACAAGTTATATGAAAGAAGTGGCATAAAAGATATCATCAAAGAGATGATGAGTGGGAAAAAAGGTGGACCAGTTATGTGGTGAGAGAAAGGAATAACTGATAACTTATGTGCTCCAGTGGCATCCTGGTGATAGCAAGAGAACAAGAATGTCAAGGAAGTCACCTAGCACTGACTTTACAATGAACATGTTTAAATACAGTGGAAAGAGCATGGGTTCCGGAGTTAGAGGAGGAATTGGTTCAAATACCACCTCTGACATTTATGACCTGTATGATCTTGGTCACTTAGCCTCACTAGGCTTTAACTCTAAAATGTGGGGGTTGATCTAGAAGGCCTCTGTGGCCCCTTCTGGCTAGACCTATGATCCTACATCTTCCAGTCTAAAATCCTATTGTTGGGGCAGCTAGGCAACGCGGTGGATAGAGCACCAGCCCTGGAATCAGGAGGACCTGAGTTCAAATCCGGCCTTACACACATAACACTCACTAGCTGTGTGACCCTAAGCAAGTCACTTAACCCCAATTGCCCTCACCAAAAAATAAATAAAATCCTATTGTCCTATACTGACTTTACAATGAAAATGTTTAAATACAGCTTTTTTGGGAATACAGTATAGTTACTAGCAGGCTCTTTGTTTTAAACTGAGGCCTTAGTCACTCGCAAACCAATGGTAATATTTGGGGTTTCCCAAATTCTACAGCCTTGTGCTATGTACTGGTATAATGTTCAGGACAAATTGGACGGCAAAACAAAGACAACAGGGGAAAACCAAGAAAAACCACTTGGGTAATTTGATGGATCTGTGATCTTATCACTGTGGGCACTTTTCAGTTACGCAGTTCACAGCACATTCATGCCTTGTCCTCATATGTGACTTGTCCATGTCTTCCCATACTTCCAACATAGGATGTTTGTCCAACTGGAAACCCTTGACAACCATCATCATAAAGAGATTGGCTGTTTGCTCTAAGGCCGCTATATGGTAAAGAGGATAAGAATACTGGGCCTGGATTCAGGAAGACTGAACCAGATTCTGGTTGCACCAGAACCAGTGCAATGGATGGACTATATGACCAGATTGCAAGCCAAGCAAGAAAGGGATACAGAGGCAAGGAAACTTCCCAGATGGGAACAACATCCAACATAGGATGCTGCCCCAACAATAGGATTTTAGACTGGAAGATGTAGGATCATAGGTCTGTAGCTAGAAGGGGCCACAGAGATTCTAGATCAACCCCCACATTTTAGAGTTAAAGCCTAGTGAGGCTAAGTGACCAAGATCATACAGATCATAAATGTCAGAGGTGGTATTTGAACCAATTCCTCCTCTAACTCCGGAACCCATGCTCTTTCCACTGTTGTAGAAACCATTGCCTCATTTTACAGATGAAAAAACTGAGGTGCAGAGAGGTGCTATGAGTTCCAAGGTTACTGGAGTGACAAGTAGCAGAACCTGGAGTCATCATAAACTTAATTCTTTTGGATTAAAAAATAAATTCTATTTCATATTAACAAGGCTATATTTATAAACTTTCCTAGGTCCCCTTTAACTTGTTCACATTTTGTGTGGCAGAAGGTTATATTTGGACAAAAATGACAGGTTTCTCCCAGATAATTTTTTTTAATATAATAATCGTGTATAGTTATTTTGACTATTTGCTTGTATTTTTTTCCCCTTTCAAAGAGACTTCATTTTAGGGGAAAGGCCTATATTTGAACCAAGAAGCCAATCAGTCTTTGTAGCATCCAGAGATATCATTCTTCCTCCTTATTTCTTAATATAAGTAATAAACAGTGGGTCAGTGAAATCACCTTTGAGAAGATAGGGAAGATATGTGCTAGGAATTCACAAAAGGCAAAAAATAGAGATTAGGGAACATGTCAGGAAATGAGATGAAGTCTTATGAATACAGAGAACAAATCAATCAGTCAATCAACAAACAGTAAAGTTCCTACTATGTGCTGGGTACTATGCTAAGCACTAGAAGTAAAGTAGGAAACCAAATAAAGAGGAAAGTAGGACTGCTATAATTTTTTATGTGTCTTTTTTGAAGTCTGAAACCATCATGGAGATGTTAATTTTTGAGGAGTCTTGGGTTTTGTACAATGAGCAGAATCCTATTTATTACACATTGATCTTCTTCTTATGGTCTCCTTTGTTATTTTATGCCTGCCATAACGCCAAATTATTAGCTATGCCAGGGATTAATGCACCTTCTTGTGACAAATAGAGTCCCTAGAGGCATCCGTAATCTTAGAAATGGTTAAGGCGTACTAAGCATGGCCGTTTTTTATTTTTGGAGGTTATCTGGCCATCTTTTAGCAGCTGGGAACACTGGCACATGCAAGGGGATGAAAAAGGCTTAAGTTACATAGATTCCAATCCCCTGCGTTCAAACTATAGACTTCAAGGCAGTTGCATGGGTGAACTGTCCCTTATGTTCCCTGCCGGGCCTTATGTTCTTAAAAATAATTCAAGTCATCTGCTCCAGCTCTAATAAACACAGACCATGGCCGTCTCTGTCCAGATATCAATTCTCCTTTCTTTCAGTACAGGGGCCCAAGTGTTCTGAAACCTTTGTAGACACAAAGTACAGAGTTTTTGCAAAGGTAGTATATTTCCTATCATATTTTATTTTTAAACAGGTTTAGGAAGTTAGCACATTTATACTCAAATGTTCTTTGCTTTTATCCATGTAGATGATGAATATTGCCTTTAGTGATACAGATGGCAGCCCTTCGACGGCACACCTAACCTGTGGGGCTTTTGTCTATGTCTTTCCATCCTTTTGACTCAGGGCATCCACCCAGTGTGCTAGGGGACTTTCTGGCTTTCCCTTCATATCATGAGGTTATCAGTTTACCATATGAACTATCCATCACTTATCCCTCACTCTCACCACATGACCTGGTCAACCTTCTTTTTTGATCATCCATTTCTTTGATGACATCATTTACTGTGGTCTTCTCTTTTTGGCATTTTTTTTCTTTGAGAAAGCTGGCAGGCACCCATTATCAATATCTATATCCATATGCATATCTATAGAACAGAGATAGAAATTATACCTGGAATTTCTTTGGTATAGGAAACTGTTGGAGGAGGAAACAAACCCTAACAAAACATGTGGACACTTGTCTCTGCAATTGATGGCTTGAAAAGAGCTCCCTAGGGCAATGGGAAGTTAAGTGACTTGTATAAGGTCACATGGCCAGTTTATATCAAAGAAGAGACTTGAAAGCAAAGTCTTCCTAGTTTCAAGGTTGACTTTTTATCCCCTACTTCATGGTGCTTCTCTATTCACACCTTTATCCATTTGTATATCTGTATCCATACCTATACTCGTATCCATATCTATATCCATTGCCATATTTTATCCAATCTATGTCCATATTCATACCTATACTCACATCAATACCTGTATCTATACTATGTTTTAGAGTTAGTTAGGTGGTACTGAGGATAGAGTTCTGGGCCTGGATTCAGGAAGACCTGAGTTCAAATCCAGACTCAGTCACTTATTAGTTGTGTGACCCTGAGCAAGTCACTTTTAACCTCTGTTTGTCTCAGTTTTCCCAGCTGCAAAATGTGGAATATAATAGCACCGACCTCCCAGGATTGTTGTGAGCATCAAACAAGATGATATTTGTAAAGCAGTACAGTCCTTGGCTTGTAGTAGGCACTATGGGTATACCTCATTGCATTTTGCTTTATTGTACTTTGCAGGTATTACTTTTTTTTTTGTTACAGATTGAAGGTTTGTGGCAACCCTGCATTGAACAAGTCTATCAGCACCATTTTTTTCCAACAGCATGGGTCTCTGTGTCACATTTAGGTAATGCTTGCAATAGTTCAAACTTTTTTTTTTAAATTACTATTATATCTGTTATGGAGATCTGTGATCAGGGATCTTTGATGTTATTGTTGTAATTGTTTTGGGGTGCCACTAATTGTGCTCATACAAGACAGCAAACAATCGATATGTGTTGGGTGTGTCTGACTGCTCCACCAGCTGCCACTTCCCACTCTCTCTCCCTTTCCTTGGGCCTCCTTATTCCCTGAGACACAACAGTATTGAAATTAGGCCAATTAATAGCCATACAATGGCCTCTAGGTGTCTGAGTGAAAGGAAGAGTCAATATCTGCAGCAAACTTCTAACGACATTATGGTCTTATTTTAAGAAATTGTCTAGCCACTCCAATCTTCAGCAACCATCACCCTGGTGGGTCAGCAGCCATCAACATCAAGGCAAGACGCTCCACCAGCAGAAAGATTATGACTCACTGAAGGCTCAGATGATGGTTAGCATTCTTAAAATATGTATGTTGTTTTTTAAGACATAATGCTACTGTACCCTACAGTATTGTGTAAACATAACTTTTATATGTACTGGGAAACTAAAAAATTCATATGACTCACGTTATTGTGATATTCACTTTATGGCAGTGGTCTGGAACAGAACCCACAATATCTTTCAGATATGTTTATATGTAAATGCTCATTACCCTCCTCTCCCACCTTCCCTATTCATTTCTCTTCATTTTTTTTCATTCTATGATAGCCATCCTTGACAGTGATGAATATCCTTGATGTTTTTCTCTGCTTGATGCCTCCACCTAATCCTCCACTACATTCAATCATTTGTCAAATTCTGTTAATTCTACTCATACAACATCTCCCCCATCTGACCCTCTGATTGGAGGGTAGACCAGAGAACTCCTCCCATAAGTTCCATTTAAGGAGGTGGCCCTGACCAGCCATCTCTTCATTTCCCACTAGGCTGTACTCCTTTGGAATTCTCTATCAAGCATCCACTTTTTAGCTTCCTTTTATATGTTGTCTTCCTTCATTAGATTATAAACTCCTTGAGGGCAGACACTGTCTTCCTTTTCTACATTTGTATTCCTAGCACTTAGCATAGTTCCCGACACATATTAGGCGCTTAGTGTCTGCTGACTGACTGTCCCTTCTTCATTTACACTGCCACCAACTATAGCTCAGATCTTGGTCAATTCTGTCTCATATTTTTGAAATAATTTTTCAAACTAGTCAACATGCCTTCAATATCTCCTCCCTTCAATCCATTGTTCATAGGGCTATGTTTTCCTTAATGGTGAGAGTTCAGCATATCTAACCAGCCCCAGCCCCTTACTGTATTACAGCCACATTCCTGCCATGTATAATGTCTCCCCTTCCTTTCCATCTCTTGCCCTGAAAATAGTAGTCAAATTACGACTATCATTCCTGGAAAGAGTGTGCCAATCAATTAACTTGTATTGCCACTCATCATCCTTGTGACTTTCTGTACTGAAATATCCCTCCTTTATCACCACTCCCCTGTATGTGCCAATTAGAAATTAGAGAGATTTTAGCCTGGTCAAGCAAAGATTTAGAGGAGTCAAGATTGTTGTAGTTGAAGGATTGTTACTTGGAAGTGCAATTAGAGTTATCACATGTTGCCCTAAAGAATAAAATTAGACTAAAAAGAATACAGTCCCAGATCTAGGATTAATGTGAGGTGTATAGTAGAAACAGAACTAAATTAGTCTGTGAAATGGAGATAATGATGTTTATACTACCAACCTTATGCGGTATATTGTGAGGAATGAATGAGTGAATGAGAAAGCTGTCATTAGAATGTATGCTTCTGGCTTTTAAAATTTGTATCCCCAGTGATTAGTAAAGGACCTACAACAGAATAGGGGTTTAATAAATGCTCTTCATTCATTCATTCATTCAAATGCCTAAATGATATTCCTAATCCATAGAAATCCTTAATATGCTTGAAACCCTTTGTTAGCTCCCTAGTGTCTATAGCAGAGGTTCCCAATCTGTAGTACATTTACCCTCAATGGGTTATGGGTAATATTTGGTAAGTAACTATATTATCCTATTGCAATATTCCCCAAGTAGTGGTGATAGTGAAAAAATATTTTTATTCTATTTCCTATGTGCATATGCATAGTAAACTCCAGAATTTAATTCCTTTCATATTGAACGGGGGCCATAGGAAAGTTTATTAGAAGGCAAGGAGTATAGGGACCAGAAAATATTGTAACTCTGTGATCTCTAGGATAAAATACTAACTCATTAGATTGACATTAGTGCCTGCTACAACTAGCTCAAACCTACTTTTCCTCTTACTTCATACTATGCTCCATCATGCATCCTTCAACATTAAATACTAGGAATTCCCTATACTCAAAGGTCTAAAAACTGTGTATACCCTTTGATCCAGCAATATCACTATTAGATCTATATCCTAAAGACATTAAAAAAAGGGAAAAGGACATATTTGTACAAAAATATTTATAACAGCTCTTTTTGTGGTGGCTAAGCATTGGAAATCAAAGAGATGCCCATCAGTTGGGGAATGGCTAAACAAACTGTGGTATATGATTGTGATGGAATATTATTGTGCTAAAAGAAATGACAAACAGGATGCTTTCAGAAAAACCTGGAAAGACTTGCAAAGTGAAGTGAGTAGAACTAGGAGCACGCTGTACACAGTAACAGCAATGTTATATGATGAAGAATTGTGAATGACTTAGCTATTCTCAGCAATACAATGATCTAAGACAATCCCAAAGGACTAATGATGAAACATAGTATCTGCCTCCAGAGAAAAAATTGATATTGTTTGAATACAGACTGAGGCATGCTATTTTTCTACTTTCTTTTGATTTTTTTTTTAAGTGAGGCAATTGGGATTAAGTGACTTCAAATTTGAACTCAGGTCCTCCTGACTCCAGGGCTGGTCCTCTATCCACTGTGCCACCTAGCTGCCCCTAATCTCTTTCTTTTATTCAAGTCACAAAATGGCATATGGAAATGTTTTACCTTATTGCACATGTATAACCTATATCTGATTGATCATCATCTCAGGGAAGAGGGAGGGGTGAGAGAGAGGGAAGGATAGGATTTGGAACTCAAAACTTAAAAAAAATGTTAAAAATTGTTTTAACATGTAATTGGGGGGAAAATAAAATATATATTACTCGGAGTTCCTGACCTCTTCCTACCTTAATAACTATCAAGAGTGGGGAAAGGAAAGGGTGTTAATAGGGAGACAGGGGGGAGCCCCAGTGACAGCCTTCACCTAATGCACCCCACAGTGCTAATCTTGATTTATAAAAAACTGAACATGATTTTAGTTGTCCTAGTTCATAGCTACTGTTTCCCTAATGAAAACCTTGTTTCTGTTCCATCCTAAAATGTTTTAAGTAATTTAGAATCTCTTCAATATTCTTCATTTTAACTTATAGGATTACATAAAAGAGGTGCATCATGAAATCATAATTCTAAAAATAAAGTTTGAGATAGAACAATATATGTTTTCAGATATGCCTTAGGTCATTTTTATTGAATTACATTACTGAAAGGGACCTTCAGAGGCCATCTGGTCCAAGCTCTGTCTTCAGACAGGACTGAATCCCTGAAGGTGAACATCATTTGAATTCTGAAGACCTCTGCAGCAGGAGAATTTGGATCAGTTACAAGTGGTGGCAAAGTAACTGCTTTTGCAAATACAATAATAACGCTGCAGACAACTAGGTGCCCAGGACATTGTGGAGAAACTGTGTAAGGGTGGGGTGCGGTGGGTGGGAAGTGAAGAATGGGCAAAGAAAAAAATGACTGGGAAGAAAGTAGAATCAAGCTAATCTTAAATCATAGTAAAGAGACGTTTGAATAGAAACTTCCCCAGATTTCCTTGCAAAGAGGGTGGAGAACACAGGGAGTATTCCTGTGGGAGTTGGGAGCTGGAGTCAGCTCCTAAGAGCCTGTTGTTAAATTTTCAGTGTGAGCATTTACACCTCTGAAATCAGCAAATGCTACAAATCAGGGCTTGATTTCTTGTTTTGTTGATTGTCTAGAATTAAGAAAGTTATGGAGAAAAAGTAAATAGTGAAGATTAAATTTAAAGTGTGTTGAGTATAGTCCTTTTTTTGTCCTTTCAAAAGGACAAAAGGAGATGAAGCTACACCAATCAGAAGAAGCTATATTAAGTGTCCTGATCAAGGCAGATAATAGTTCTACTGTACTTTAGAGATCAAATCAGGTCTACAGCATTGTACTCAAGCCAGAGCATGACATTTTAAGAGGGATATTGACAAATAAAAGCATGTCTGGAAGAAGAATGGTGAGAAATCTGGAATTCATATTCATAAAATCATGAAGTTGGAGCCAGAAAAAAACTTTGGAGTTTATCTAGTCCAACTCTCTTAATTTATAGATGATGAAACTGAGGCCCTGAGAGCTTGTAACTTGTTCAAGATCACACTAGTAGTTAAGTTGAAGGACTAGCATTTGAACCTAGCTCCTTTGATTCCAAAATGAGTGCCCTTTCTACTGTACTACAATTAATAATAATAATAACTGGCATTTATTTGCACTTGCTTTGTGTCAGACACTCTACTAAGTGCTTTACAAATATAATTTCATTATATCCTTGGGAGGTAGGTGCTATTATTATTCCCATTTTACAGCTGATGAAACTGAAGCAAACAGGTTAAGTGACTTGCTCAGGGTCTCACAGGTTGTAAGTGTCTGAGGCCATATTTGAACTCAAGCTTTCCTAATTCCAGGACCAGTGCTCTACACACTGTGTGACCTAGTCAATTAAAAATTAGAGAGATTTTTGCCAGGTCAAGAAAAAATTTAGCAAAGACAGGATCATTGTAGTTGTACTTGGAAGTGGGATTAGAGTTATCACACGTTACCCTAAAGAATAGAACTAGACTAAAAAGGATGAAATTCCAGTTTTAGGATTAATGTTCGGTATATAGTAGAAATGACACTGAATTAGCCTGCGAAATGTACCTTCCTTATGGGGTTTATTGTGAGGAATGAATGAATGAGAAAGCACATATTAACCATTTAATATATACCAGCTTAAGGTATACAAATACAAAAGTGAAGACAATCTCTGTTCTCAAAAAGTTTATATTCTAAATGAATATATAGGGGAACATTGGGAAGGGAGGAATAATTTGATTTGGAAATCTACAGAGCACCCAGGGAAGCAGGTGAATACATTATTTTAGAAGCAACTAACATATTGATTTAATTAAGTTTGCAGAACTACAAAGTGTGTGTGTGTGTGTATGTGTATGTATGTGTGTGTGTGTGTGTGTGCGCGCGCGCGCGCGCGTTGGGTTATAGAACATAAATGTATGTGCATACAGTGGCAAGGCAGTTGGCTAGGCAGAAGAAAGAAACATGGTGGAGTTGGCCTAGACACAGTAGGCCTCGTGAGTTACTCATTAGTCAGTTTAGCAAGGCCTCAGAGAGGGAGCTATTCAGCAAGCTGACTAGAGGTGGGAGTGGGAGTGGTGGTAGGGAAGAGTGCTGGACTTGGAGTCAGGAGATTTCAGGTCAAATTCTGCCTCAGATGCTTATTAGTTGTGTGATTTTGGGCAAATCATCTAACCTCTCTTGGCCTCAATTTCCTCATCTACAAAATGAGAGGGGTGGACTTATGGTTTCCCAAGGTCCCTTCCAATTCTAAATCTGTGATCTTATGAATTATGGAACTGAAAGTGTTAAGTCCTCCAGGGTATAGTTTCTAGTTCAACGGCAAGGCTCAACTTACAAAGCACTTTGCAATTTGTTCAACTTATGTGAGCTATTCTTATGGTCAAAAGCAGCCAAGGAGTTGAGTAGAGCTGATAAGTAATTCTAAGAAAACTGAGTCAGGGGCGTGCTTGCAATGCTCCCTACTCTCTTGATCTAGGTCTAGGGTTGGCTTACCTTTACATACAGATGTTGGCGATCATATTGGACAAGAGCTCCTGTAACAGTCAAAAGTTATTGTTGTGTTGTGTTGTCTTGCCTCTTCCCATTCCCCTGCTAATGAAATGTCCTTAGATTGACACTTAATAGCAGTTGCAATTGGATTTGGATTCAGCCAATCATAGCAGCGATCTAGCCAAGAAAGCCACTTGGCCAATTCTATCATCCCAGGAGTTAAACCACAAGCTTAATAAATTTAAAAACATCTAACAGTCAAAAAAAAATTCTCCACTGGCCTTCCCTTCTCGAACAGCTTGATTCCCTGACCATTCTTTCAAACTCAAGTTCAGGACTATTATTGATATATATATATATATACATATATATGTGTGTGTGTGTGTTTGTGTGTATGTGTATACACACGCATGTAAAATATTCATCTGCATGTATACAAACACTCATGTATATCTGCCTAGGGCATTAAGTCCCACATCATTGAGAAAATCTGTAACATTAAAAAGAATTTAATACAATTATCCACACAAGTAGATGAAGAATGCCTATTGTCTAACTAGGGGTGGGGAACTTCAGGCCTCCAGGCCATGTGTGGCCCTCCAGGTCCTCAAGTGGGGCCCTTTGACTGAATCCAAACTTCACAGAACAAATCCTACACAAGTGGATGAAGAACGCCAATTGTCTAGGCTAGCCTATGATATGTAGTGTAGACAATCCATAGAGCTAGTTCCTGTGTCTTGGTCAGATGATAAAAATGAATAATGAGCTAGATGAGAATTGAACGGGGGCGGGGGGGGGGGGGGGCAAAGTGGGAGGGATTGCCTTTGGGGAACTGAATAGTTCTTTTATTGACCCCAAGTACCTCCCTAAAACAAAGGGCTATCTTTTCAATAACAGTATTCTTCAGTGACGTTGTTTGACTGGGAGCAGTGGAATATTATAGCTGCCAAAGAATTAAATTTAAGGATAGTTCAAAGGGCAATGGAGAGGTGAATGGGGAGGGAGAGTATAATATAATACATTCTAAGCATGGAATTATATGAGGAATGGAATAAAAGTTGTCATCAGAGAAATATATGACCAGGAAAAATGGGTCAGCTAGATAGAGACTGATGGAGAATTCACATGCTCCGCTGTCATATACAAAATGTCAAGAGAACTAAAAAAAGGCCCGCAATATGTTGGCTGGACATTCATTGGTAGAGAGATTTCCGGGAGGACATGGACCAGAGTTACCTCCATCACTTAGAGGCAGAATGAGACACATATTTTTGGACATGGTCATTGCTTTGTTTGACTATTCATATTTGGTTCTAACGGTTTTGCTTTTGTTTTTAAAATGGGTATGAGGGGAGCTAGAGAAAATACATTTTATTCATTGAAAAATGAAATAAAAAATTAAAAGAAAAAAAGATAACTCCAGTAGTTACTTCTCACTCTCCCTAGATTACCAGCCAATCTTTTTATTTTTAATACATACATAAACACACATACATATACAAATTCACATATAGCTGAGATATGGGAAGGTAAGTTCATGAGACACCCTGATGGTGTGTCTTTTAACAGCTAAAGTATCATTAGAAACAAGATGTTTATTGTGTCAAGAGGAAAAAACATTCAAGGATTCCCTGAAACAGTATTTTGAGAGTGACCAACCGTTCTCTATTTTCCACGAAAGTGTGAGAGCTGGAGAAGGCACAGCTGCACATCCATGCATATATACATACAACACACACATACACATACACACACGAACCCCTCTCTCCTCTTCTTCAAACTCTCTCCTGTGCTGCTTGCCAGGAAATCTAATAAATAAGAGAAAGACTCCTTGAAAGAAATCGGCTGGTAAAACCATAATCCCAACTGTTTACTTTCCTCCTCAATGAATATTTGGAATTTCTTCCTCAGGAAAAAGAGTGGTGAATTTATGGATTTAATTCAACTGGCTCTACTGCCCTATGTTGGGCTCAATGCCCAGCTGTTTGTGTAGCAGCCTGTTTGCCAAGTGCTATAATTTCTGTGATCCTCTAGTTCAAAGCATTTTGTGGAGACTGCACCTTGGACATCTCTACCTGCCCCAGCTTTCTATTGAATTCTGCATAGCTATAATTATTAATCAGCTTTTTTGACAAGTTACTGACACAAGAGGAAAGTTATAGTTATTTTGCTGACCCTACACAATCTGCCAAGAGCCCAACCATCTCTGCCTGAGAAGAAGCCAGATGAATAAAGCCATCAACATTCTCTTGACTATTTGATAATATTTGTACCTTGATAATGAAGAAAACTTGATACAGACTCATATCTCATATGGCAGTGTTAGAGATAAAAACAAAAAAAAAACTCTACTTTTTTTTTTAGGACCATAAGATTATAGATTTAGAGCTGGAATTAACTTTTGTTGTTGTTGTTGATTTGTGTCTTCATGACATCATTTGGGTTTTTCTTGGCAAAGATATTGGAGTGGTTTGCCATTTCTTTCTCCAGCTCATTTTACAGATATGGAAACTGAGGCTAGCAGGGTTAAATGACTTGACCAGGGCCACACAACTAGTAACCAGCTGAGGCCATATTTGAACTCACCAAGATGAGTCTTCCTGATTTCAGATCTGGCACTCTATCCACTGTGCCACCTACATGCCCAGAACTGACTAACCTCATTTTATAGAGGAAAATATTGAGACCCAAAAGGGTAAAGTAATTTGCTCAAGGTTACATATGTAATAAGTGACAAAACCAGTATTTGAACACAAGTTCTTTGACTCCAAAGAAGAAGATATCAAATGATGGTGTACGCTATAGGACATATTTGGAAATAGACAATTTAGTTTTGAGTTTGGGCTCTGCTCCTTACTCTCTGGGTGACCCCCCAGACAAATCACTTAGACTCACCAAACCTCAGTGTCTTCGTTTATAAATTGTGGCTAATGATAGCATCAACATTACTAGGTCATTGTGAGGTTCAAATGAGATAATGAATGTAAAGCACTTGACCATTAAACTACGACATAAATATGAGCTATTGCTATTATTTACTTTTCATCATGTTTGATGGAGTTCAGATAGAAATATCTTTAGGACATGTCACTATCCTGTTTTCAATTAATCAATTAATCAGTAAGTATAAAATGCCTGATATGTGTCTGGTACTCTACTAGTCATTACGGATATAAGTACAAAGAATGAAGCAATACCTACTTAAACTGAGTTTACTTTCTAATGGGGGAGACAACAAATACATAGAAAAAACACAGAATAAATATAAAGTTGATAAGCAATAGAAAGAAGTTAAATAGAACATAGGTTGGGAGAGAAGTCACTAGCAGTTGTGGAGATTAGGAAAGGCTTCATCATTAACCATCAATAAACATTTATTAAGCACTGGCCATGTGCCAGAAAAAAAAGAGGCAAAAGACAGTCTCTGCCCTCAAGGAGATTACAGTCTAATGGGGGAAACAACATGCAAATAAATATATACAAAGCAAGGTCTGTACAGGATAAATAGGAAATAATTAACAGAGGAAAGGCACTAGAAATAAGAAGGGATGCAGAAGGCTTCCAGTAAAGGAAGGGATTTTAGTTGGGACTTAAAGGAAGCCAGAGAGATTAGTGCATGGAGTGGAAGAAGGAGAACATTTCAGGCATGAGGGACAGCCTGAGAAAATGTCTGGAGCCCGGAGATGGAGTATCTTGTTCACGGAGCAGCCAGAAGGCCACTGTCACCGGATTAAAGAGTACATGGCAGGGAGTAAGGTGTAAGAAGACTTGAAAGGTAGAAGGGGGTTAGATTATGAAGATTATGAAGGCTTTGAATGCCCAACAGAGTGTTCTGATCCCAGAGGTAGGGACCCATTGGAGTTTATTGAGTGTGGGGGAGGGGTAGGTGTGAGATGGTGAGATCTGCTTATTAGGAATATCACTTTGTGGCTGAAGGGAGGATAGATTGATTGGAGCAGGGAGAGACTTGAGTCAGGCAGAGTTGCTAACAGGCTGTTGATGCTTAAGCTGTTCTTTAAAGGAGGAAAAGGACTCTCTGTGGAGGAGTTCAATATTCTCAGGACTATTGTGCAGGTGTATAAAATGACCACTAAAAAAACAACAAAAACAATATTTTATTTTTCCCAATTGCATGTAAAAACAATTTTAACATTTTTAAAAAAATTTTGAGTTCCAAATTTTCTCCCTCCCTCCCTCCCTCTTCCTGAGATGGTAAGCAATTTGATATAGCATATTTTCATATCAGTCATGTTGTGAAAGAAAACAGACAAAAAAAGGAAAAAAAAACACCAAAAAAAACCCCATAAAAATAGTATGCTTCAATCTATATTCAGACTCCATCAGTTGTTTCTCTGGAGTTAGATAGCATTTTTCATTACGAGTCCTTTGGAATTGTCTTGGATCGTTATATTGCTGAGAATAGCTGTCATTTATAGTATATCATCATATAATATTGCTGTTACTGTGTACAATGTTCTCCTGGCTCTGCTCACTTCACTTTGCATCAGTTCATTTAAGTCTTTCCAGGATTTTCTGAAAGTATCCTGCTTGTTATAAATTGACCACTTTCAAAAAATTGAATAAAAGTGTCAGGATGTAAGATTATCTTCTGTAATCTCACTGAAAGCATGGGGACAAATTCAGTAGCAGACTGGGCTATTGGGAATGATATGAACCTCATTGTTTCCATGTGGTTTCAATTTCATCTGTGAGGGCTTTCTATTTTAAAAGCTTTTTCATTCCTCATTGTTTGGAGATTCTGGATATTCAATATGGTAACAACCATTAAAAATGTTCTTAAATTTTTATAGATCAATGTTACATCCAGATATTTGTATAATTATTGGTTGTCTCTTCCTTTCGATGGCATTCATATATTATTGTTGTTATTGTTATGATCATTATTGTTATCATTAGGCAATCATTGTACCTCCCTGAAATTTAATGTCTGCCTTTATAAAATGATGGGGGTGGACACCAGCTGTAACATACCATGATTCTGTGAAAAGTAGGTGCTGGCAATAGCTCCCTAAAATTTGCAGCTGCAGCTAGCTGCATTAACTATACGGGCTAAAAAGAGGGGCAAGTGGATTGTTAGAGTACTGCAATTACCTGCCTGATAGATGCAGCTGTGGTACCTCTTTCAATTTGTGAAATTCTGAGGCTGTCTTGAGAAAGCGTTCCAGAGTTCTTTCAGCTGAGTGCCGTAGCTTTTTAATTACCACTAAGTCTGCTTGGCAACACAGCCTTCCTCGGTGGGGTGTGAGGGATGTTTTCACAACTTGGAGTACAGACTAGTGCTTTCGTTCCTTTGAAACAAACAAGCAAAAAAAAAAAGTATCATTTGTTTGTAGGAATACGGGATTTCAGGCACCCCATAAGGCACCAGGCAGAATACAAACGAGGCATTTTGGCACATTGCTCCGTAGAGGCAATATGTTTAATTGAACCTGGGGTCCATAGGCTGGATAGATTTGAGTAGAGGGAAAATGCATCTTTATTTTCACTCATCTCTAACTAAATTTAACATTTCCTTCAATTACGAATGTAGGTGACAAACCATAGCAATATTAGGCTTCACCAGACTGCCATCATGGCACAAAGGAAAAAAAATAAATAAAAAACCTCAGAAGTAGGAGGAGCCTTGGATTTAGAGTGAGAATGATTTGTTTGAATTCAGGCATAGAGAACCATTGATTTAGACTTGGAAGGGACCTTGGAAGCCCCCTAATCCAAACCTTGCACTTTACAGATAAAGGAAACTGAGTCCCAGAGTGGTTAAATGATTGCCCAGTATCACGCTTGTAATAAAGGTCAGAGGTAGGATAAGAAGCTCAGTCTTCCAACTCCATAGCCAGCATTTCCCCTCTTTGTACCATGGTCCCTCTGATACTGATTACTGTGAGATCCTGGGTAACCTCTCCTAGTCTGGGTCATCTCATTTGTAAAAGGGAATACATGAAAGAGCCATAATTTGGTCAGTGTGGAAGATTTTCTCCACTAGAGGAGATCTCAACTTCTCTAAAATCAGGTTTACAAATTGTAAGAAGTTGTCTTCTGTGTCACCTAGTAGATAAATGACTTGACCAGGGTCACAACAGCTAGGATCAGAACCAATATTATAACTCATGTCTTCTTGACTTCAAACCCAGCACTCTAGGAATGTGAACTATTATCATAAAAGTCAACGTTATCACATTTTCAGATTTATCATGAATTAGAGCAATGGTGGGATTATTTTTTTTCTTTCTAGTAGACTTGAAAAAAAAGTTTAGTGGAAAGTAGTAGCCATTGAAATCAAGTTTTATGCTCTAGTCCTTCATCCTCTGTTCAGATATTGGCTCTGCTGCTTTCCAAACACACCTGTGGGACCTGGGGCAAGTCATTTAATTTCTCTGTGCCTCAATTCCGTCATCTGTTAAATGAAAGAGTTGTACTAGGTAGGATTCTAAGGCCTATTCCAGAGTGGATCTGCTAAGTAGAGTACAGGTTCCCTAGGTGAAACTTCAACCACTGGGAAGACAGACCATCTGGGCATAGTAGGAAGAGTACTAAAATTTGAGTCAGAAAACCTAGGTTTCAAGGCCAAACTCTGCCACTCACTGCTGGTTCCATCTCTTGCAGGTTCCTTCTTTTTTCCATGGCCTAAGTTTATCCATCTGTAAAATGAGGAGACTGGACAAAGATGAGCTATAAGATAGATCCAACTGACTGGGAATTTAAATGAACTGAGATCAAGGCCAAACGAAGTTTTTGGTCAATGATGCCAAGTGACCAAGGGGCTTGATGGTAGCCTATTGGGTAGTAACAAGGATAGAAATGGGTGCCCTTTTTCCATCCTTCCTACACAGGGCAAACTAGGGGCAAAGATAAGAGCTGGAGCATGTGAGAGCTTTGCCATTTGCACTGCTCAAATAACCCAACTAAAATGTTTTCAGAAGCAGATAGCTTCTTAAGTAACCCTACAGGAACATTTGGTTCATGTTGTTCCCTTACAATGTTGCATCAGTGTCTCCCCAGCAAGATACTGATGCAATAACCCAACGAAATATAAATATTCAACAGAGAAAATTGTCTTTTAAACCTAATTTGTTCAAGTTTGCTGAATTCAGTTCTTAAACTTTTTTAAGTACCTGAGAGGCAGGTTAGCCCACCATAGGGGATAGAAAGTCAGACTGAGTCAGGAAGACCTAGGTTCAATTCCCTTCTCTGATGAAGGGACTGCTGTGTGATCCCGGGCAAGTCACTTAACCTCTTAGTGACTCAAACAACTCTTTAAGAGCAAAAGGTACAAAGAATTAGTTGATCTGTGTAGCTGGGTGAGTGGAGGATTCCTAGGTTTAAGGATGTGCTGGTAAATGTTTAACAACTGACTTCACAAAAAAAAGGATACACAACACACTTTTTCTTTTAATCTGCACAATGAACATTTTCTCTATCATTTTCTTCAGTGTAGACAACTGACCAAATGATAAATCAAGCCTTGATTTGTAGCATTTGCTAATTTCTGAGTTGTAAATACTCACATAATCGGTTTTCAGGAGCTGGTTAAAGCTGGATCTGGCACATCCCTTCCAAGGTTGATAAAAATCACAGGTTCTGTGCCAAGAGATAAGTACCTACTATGTTTAGGACATTCTACTAGGCTGGAATTTTTAACCTAATTTATTTCTTTTGTCAGACTCCCTTTGGCAGTCTAGTGAAGCCTGTGAACCCCTTCTTGGAACAATGATTTGTTGCCTACATTCATAATTGAAACAGATGCTAAATTTCAGTTAGAAGTTAATGAAAATAAAGGTATAATTTTTTCTCAACTAAACCATCGACCCCCTGAAACACTGGATCTCAAATTAAGAAAACCCTGTGCTAGGCCCTGGGGATAGTAAAGATAAATTAACCTATAGTCCTTGACTCAGAGGTATTTTGAGAAAAGACATGTACACAAATAAGCAACAGTATATATTTGAAAAATACATGTAAAAGTGAGAATTCATTAACAGTATATGAGAAATTTTGTGTCTTCACGAATGACACAGCACTCACATCAGGCTTGAAAGAAGAGAAGAATTTTCAACAGCTGGAGTTGAGGGGTAGAGATGAGTAGGGTACAGAAAAGCCCATTTGAGGAATGGAAAATAGGGTAAATAAAGGCACAGTGACATAAGTGTGGAACATGAGAATGAGGATCACGTCTAGCCCAATATGGCTAGAATATGGATTGGGTGAAGGGAATAAAGACAGTTAACATTTACATAGAGCTCTAAGATTTGCAAATATCTTTCTGTATCTATTTATCATCTATCTATCTATCTATCTATCTATCTATCTATCTATCTATCTATCTATCTATCTATCTATCTATCTA
>NW_020950295.1:0-3630 GCF_900497805.2 Vombatus ursinus | reverse complement strand
TGATTATATACAAGTGACTTTTAACTAACCCTTTTAGCACTCAATTTAAAAAAAAATTAATGAAAGTCTTTCCAAATATAATACACAATTTGCTGCCTTCTTAAATAGAGGATATTAAATACTAATTATGTTTATAGGTTCAGGCAGGGTGCGGAACCTGTAACCTCAAGGCCACATGTGACCTTCTGTGTCCTTGCGTGTGGCCTTTTGACTGAATCTAAATTTCACAGAACAAATCCTTTTATTAAGGGGATCTGTTCTGTGAAGTTTGGATTCAGTCAAAGGGCTGCACTCGAGGACCTCGAGGGCCACATAGGAACTCCAGAACACAGGTTCCCCACCCCGATACTTAGAACAGGATTGGACCTCTCAGGCAACCTGGTCCAACCTCCTTATTTTCCGGATGAAGAAAATCAAACCCAGAGTATCTGTTCCAAGATGATACAGTTAGTCAGTCAGCCACGTATGAGTCACAACACCGCCCCACGATGCCATCGGTTCTCTTCAAAAATGAAGGATGAACAACAATAGCACCAGTGACAACAACAGCCAGCCAGCCAGTCAGTCAGTCAGTCAGTCAAGTAGCATTAGAAGTTGTAGAGCTGGAATTTGAACCCAGGTCCTCTGACTCCAAATGCAACGTTCTTTATACTGCCTATCTTTTTCTTGATAATTTGAACCATAATTATTTTTGTTCAAATGTGTGATTTCACTGGCATAGGAACTCCCAATGAGACATTCCTTCTGCTAATACAGATAGGCAACTTACAGTTTTAGGGAGTCACCTGGGGCACTGAGAGGTTATACAACCCAGAGAAGGGCACAGAGCTAGTATACATACATGCACACATGCATACATACATGCATACACACATACATGTGTGTATATAAGTATACATACACGTCTCTATGTGTGAATGTATGTATGTGTGTATATATACTTATGTATATGTATATGTATATATATCTCTCAGCTGTGGGATTTGAACCCAAGTCTTCCTGACTCTGGAGCCAGCTTTTTATCCACTACACTATTCTGCTTCTCATAATTATTCGTAATTGTCTGATGCAATAATAAATACAGTGATTATCTCAGAGGTTATGAGAATATGTAAGGCTATTCGCTCCTATGTTAAAAGGTCCCAAACCACTGCTATGCTATTGCATCACAAATTCACAGTGACCTTCTGGTCCAGTCTTTCCTGCAAAAGGAATTCCCAGGGGCAGCTAGGTGGCACAGTGGATAGAGCACCGGCCCTGAAGTCAGGAGGACCTGAGTTCAAATCCAGCCTCAGACCAAACACTTGACACTTACCAGCTGTGTGACAAGTCTGGGCAAGTCACTTAACCCCAATTGCCTAAAAAAAAAAAAAGAAAACAAAAGGAATTCCCTATGACCACATACCCAGTATGCGGTCGTTCAGCTTGTGACTAAAGAAATACCTCCAGTGAGGGGAAACCCATCAGTGCCTGAGCAAATCCATTCACAGGATCATTGATTTAGAACTGGCAAGGACCTTAGAGGCTATGGAATCTAACCTTCTTATTTTACAGATGAGGAAACTGAGGCAGGGTATCAAATAGACAATAATTTCTTAGACAGTATTCCTGTCTCCAAACCCCAACTCTCTCTCCACTGAGCACCTAGAGTTCACAAGTTTTTTTTTTTTAAACAATAGTTTTTAATTTGGCTCACTTCTTTGTTGTTTTTCTGTTTTCCTCCTCATTATCAGGCTGTCAGTTGTCTGATTCCTTGTCATATGCTGTCAGTGAATTGCTCCCCAGGACATCCCCACTGTTGTTTATAAAGTTCTAACCCTTAAATTGTTATGAACTGAAAGACCAGTTGACCAAGCGTTTTAGAATTGAGAGGATAGTTGTAAAAGTTTCCAAATGAGGGCCTATAGACCACTTTATGACACTTATTTCTGGGGTTCAGAAACCTTTTTTGCTTCACGTCAATACAACAAATATGTACTCAATGCCTACTATATGCAGGGCACACTGCTAGGTACCACAAAGAATACACATGTAAGTAAGAGTTTGTAAGGGCAGTTAGGTGACCCAGTAGAGAGAGTGCTGGGTGTGGAGTCAGGAAATCCAGCCTAAGACACTTAACTTACTAGCCGTGTGACCCTGGGCAAGTCATTTAAGCCTGTTTGCCTCAGTTTCCTCATCTGTAAAATGAGATGGAGAAGGAAATGGCAAATCACTCCAGTATCTAGTACCCAAATGGGGTCACAAAGAGTCAGATACGACTGAGACAACTGAACAACAAAAGAATTTGTAACTACCCTCAAGAGCTGGAGCTAGGTAGGGAAATGGGGAGGGGGGAGGAATCCAAGAGAAAGGGAGAAAGGACAATTCTAATAATGTGACAGCTGTAAGGGACCTTAGTGATACTGTGGTGCAGTGAAGAGGCCTGGATTTTGGAATCAGAGGACCTGGGTTTGAATCCTAGTTCAACCACTTACTATGTCTGTGAAGTCACTTCTCTAGCCCTCAGTTTCTCCATCTGTAAAAAGAAGGTTTTGAAGTAGATGACCTTTAAGCTCCCTTATAATTCTAAATCAGAGACGGCATGAACACCCTTATTTCACACAACATATGAGATAATATATGTAAAGTTCTCAAACCTCAAAGTGCTATATAAATGTCAGCTATTTATAATATTATTATGATTATGAATATTTTTATTACAGATGAAGATGCTGGGACCCACAGAGCTAAGACAACTTGCCTAAATCACTTGTGTGTTTGAGCTCACTTTCTTAGTGAGGTGATAAGGGAAGCCATTAAGGTAGAGGTGGCATTTGAACTAGTCTGAAAAGAATGAATAGGTTCTAATAGGTGGAAACACAAGGAAGAGCATCTCAGGCAGAAGTCACAGAAGGCAAAAAGGCATGGAGAACAAGAAAGTGGGAGAGGGAATGCTCAAATTATTAATCTAGTTTACATCAAGCCCAAGAGCTTTGGGAGCATCCTCATCTTCATCACAATAACGATAGACATTTACATAGCATCCTCACATATGGAACCCCCGAAAGCTACTCATAGCTCTGATGCTACAGAGCTGCTAATGTCCTCTGGCAATGTCATCTAGCTGCTCTCTACTGGAGGAATGGGCACATGAGAACAGTTTGTTCCAATGGCCATGAATGCAGCTGAAAGCAGGCACTATGGAGGGCTTAGAGTTTGGTCAGACATCAAAGACACCAAGGCCACCCACTGCATCCCGAGCCATCACTGGCCATCTTGACTTTTGTCCTGACACTGGATTTCGATGATTCAGAAAGAGAGAGAGAGAGTCTGACAACTGTGCAACTCTGCCTCACTTAAATCCAATTCATGTGCAAGTCAAGATATCACCAAACTTGCCTATTTATATAGTAGGAAGACCAAGGTTCAAGTCTACCTCCTCCTCATCCTCCTCATCCTTGTCCTTTTTTTTTTTTTTTGCGAGGCAATGGGGTTAAGTGACCTGCCCAGGGTCACACAGCTAGTAAGTGTTATGTGTCTGAGGCCGGATTTGAACTCAGGTCCTCCTGAATCCAGGGCCGGTGCTCTATCCACTGCGCCACCTAGCTGCCCCTCTTGTCCTTCTTCTTCTTCTTCTTCTTCTTCTTCTTC
>NW_020950294.1:0-2254 GCF_900497805.2 Vombatus ursinus | reverse complement strand
CTTCTTCTTCTTCTTCTTCTTCTTCTTCTTCGTCTTCTTCGTCTTCTTCTTCTTCTTCTCCTCCTCCTCCTCCTCCTCCTCCTTCTCCTCCTCCTCCTCCTCTTCTCTCTCTGTCTCTCTCTCTGTCTGTGTCTCTGTCTGTCTCTCTCTCCAAAATCTCTTAACTTTTGACTGCTTTCCATCTAGCACAAACTTCACTGGTCTTCCTACTATATAAACAGGCAAGTTTGGTGAGATTACAGAGTGTGTGTAGTATAATACAAATATGAATCTAGCAAACATTTATTATCTGATTACCATGTATATAGTAGGGTTGCATAGGACCATGAAGGTTGGGGTCATATTTTGCAGACATTCAAGGGAATTCCAGCCTGAGGAAACTTGGCTTTACCATGTAGACAATGAATGAGGAGCCCTTGGAAGATTTTGAGCAGTAGAGCGATGAAATCATAGCTTTAGGCATATTAACATTAATATTAATGTGTGAGATGATTTGGAGAGACTAGGGAAAAGTATATTTGTTAGGAATCCATTGCAATAGTCAAATGATAACAGTGAATAAGAGGCATTAGAGAAGTAGGATATTTAGAGGTAGGCAGAAGAGATAAAGATAGGGTCAAAGGAGTACTAATAAGGCCAGATTTAATGAAAAGTGTTTTTGGGTTCTTCCATATTTTCTGGATGTCTATGATTGCTAGAAATCTGTGTTCTTGGTAAAGTATTACAAGCAATAGCTCCACATAGTGATTAGAGTGTCAGTCTAAGAGTCAAGAAAACCTGGGTTCAAATTCCCCTCCAAAAACTTACTGGATTTATATCCATGGGCAAGATAATCAACAAGCACTAAGTGCCTGTTATGCACCAGACTGTGCTAGGCACTAGCTATATAAAGATAAAGATGAAATTGTCCCTGCCCTCAAGGATCTTACATTCTGTGGGTGGAAATGGCATATACATGTATTATATATATAAATTATTATATATTATATAATAATTTATGATATTGTTATAATAACAATAACAATAATTGTAATTAAAACATACTATATATTGTTGTTGTTATTGTTGTATTATTGTAGTTAACATTTATATAGTGTCTACCATGTGCTAGGCATTGCATGAAGTGCTTTACAGATACCTCATTTGATCTTCACAACAATCCTGGAAGGTAGGTGCTATTATTGTGTCTATTTTACAGTTGAGAAAACTGAGGCAGACAGTGGTTAAGTGATTTGCCCAAGGTCACATAGCCAGTAAACGTCTAAGGCCACATTTGAACTCAGGTTTTTCTGTCTCCAGGTCCAATGCTCTATCCACCATGACCCTAGCTGCCATACATATAAGTATATACAAAACAAATGCCTTATATGTAAATATAGACAAAATAAATACAAGGTAATTTGGAAGGAAGTACCTTTATGGTGTCGAATCATCTTTCTGAGCCTCAATGTACTCATCTGTACAAAAGGGACATAAACAGCACTTAGCTCACAGAACTATTACGAAAATCAAATGAGGTAATGTGTGTAAAGCACTTGTAAAACCTTATAAATATGAGCTATTAGTGTACTCTGAATCTAGTTTCTAGAGTACTTGTACCAAATCTTAATTTCTCCTTCATATGCCATCACACACACACACACACACACGTTACCCATCAAAACAACAATAAAAAAGATATTTCTCCACCACATACCATAGAGAGGAAGACAGATAGAGGTTAAGAAAAAAAAAGAAAGGAAGAGAGTGCATTATTTGGGATGGTAAAGCATTTTCAAATTACTTTTAAAAAAACCTTTGATTTTCATAAATTAATAGATTGTTTTCATTCCCTGCCTCCTCCCCTCCCCTGTTTAATGCTTGATTGAATCTATTTGTCACAAATGCATTCATGATGTTTTTCTTTCATTTTTTTTAACCTGCTCTGGTATGCTCCTAATTTTCCTCTGTAGTTTTTAAATGTCTATTTGCACTGTTACTAATGAAGAGACTCAGTTCTCCCTGCCTGCCACTTAAAAGTCCTTCCTATATTACTTTTGGTCTTTCCTTGAGTTTATGCTATGGATATACCTACATGTCCAGCCCGGGGTTTTATTTATTTCAGAGGATCGTATCTTCGGTGAGCAATGAGGCAAAACTGGTTACTTTTCTTGTGCCAGAGTTTAAATACCTGTTGTCTACTTAAATAACTTGGTCTTTGTGTACCAAAAAAAAAAAAACCTCAGTTTTTGTGTTGGGCTTTCCAGGACACCTC
>NW_020950293.1:0-3628 GCF_900497805.2 Vombatus ursinus | reverse complement strand
TGATTATATACAAGTGACTTTTAACTAACCCTTTTAGCACTCAATTTTAAAAAAAATTAATGAAAGTCTTTCCAAATATAATACACAATTTGCTGCCTTCTTAAATAGAGGATATTAAATACTAATTATGTTTATAGGTTCAGGCAGGGTGCGGAACCTGTAACCTCAAGGCCACATGTGACCTTCTGTGTCCTTGCGTGTGGCCTTTTGACTGAATCTAAATTTCACAGAACAAATCCTTTTATTAAGGGGATCTGTTCTGTGAAGTTTGGATTCAGTCAAAGGGCTGCACTCGAGGACCTCGAGGGCCACATAGGAACTCCAGAACACAGGTTCCCCACCCCGATACTTAGAACAGGATTGGACCTCTCAGGCAACCTGGTCCAACCTCCTTATTTTCCGGATGAAGAAAATCAAACCCAGAGTATCTGTTCCAAGATGATACAGTTAGTCAGTCAGCCACGTATGAGTCACAACACCGCCCCACGATGCCATCGGTTCTCTTCAAAAATGAAGGATGAACAACAATAGCACCAGTGACAACAACAGCCAGCCAGCCAGTCAGTCAGTCAGTCAGTCAAGTAGCATTAGAAGTTGTAGAGCTGGAATTTGAACCCAGGTCCTCTGACTCCAAATGCAACGTTCTTTATACTGCCTATCTTTTTCTTGATAATTTGAACCATAATTATTTTTGTTCAAATGTGTGATTTCACTGGCATAGGAACTCCCAATGAGACATTCCTTCTGCTAATACAGATAGGCAACTTACAGTTTTAGGGAGTCACCTGGGGCACTGAGAGGTTATACAACCCAGAGAAGGGCACAGAGCTAGTATACATACATGCACACATGCATACATACATGCATACACACATACATGTGTGTATATAAGTATACATACACGTCTCTATGTGTGAATGTATGTATGTGTGTATATATACTTATGTATATGTATATGTATATATATCTCTCAGCTGTGGGATTTGAACCCAAGTCTTCCTGACTCTGGAGCCAGCTTTTTATCCACTACACTATTCTGCTTCTCATAATTATTCGTAATTGTCTGATGCAATAATAAATACAGTGATTATCTCAGAGGTTATGAGAATATGTAAGGCTATTCGCTCCTATGTTAAAAGGTCCCAAACCACTGCTATGCTATTGCATCACAAATTCACAGTGACCTTCTGGTCCAGTCTTTCCTGCAAAAGGAATTCCCAGGGGCAGCTAGGTGGCACAGTGGATAGAGCACCGGCCCTGAAGTCAGGAGGACCTGAGTTCAAATCCAGCCTCAGACCAAACACTTGACACTTACCAGCTGTGTGACAAGTCTGGGCAAGTCACTTAACCCCAATTGCCTAAAAAAAAAAAAAGAAAACAAAAGGAATTCCCTATGACCACATACCCAGTATGCGGTCGTTCAGCTTGTGACTAAAGAAATACCTCCAGTGAGGGGAAACCCATCAGTGCCTGAGCAAATCCATTCACAGGATCATTGATTTAGAACTGGCAAGGACCTTAGAGGCTATGGAATCTAACCTTCTTATTTTACAGATGAGGAAACTGAGGCAGGGTATCAAATAGACAATAATTTCTTAGACAGTATTCCTGTCTCCAAACCCCAACTCTCTCTCCACTGAGCACCTAGAGTTCACAAGTTTTTTTTTTTAAACAATAGTTTTTAATTTGGCTCACTTCTTTGTTGTTTTTCTGTTTTCCTCCTCATTATCAGGCTGTCAGTTGTCTGATTCCTTGTCATATGCTGTCAGTGAATTGCTCCCCAGGACATCCCCACTGTTGTTTATAAAGTTCTAACCCTTAAATTGTTATGAACTGAAAGACCAGTTGACCAAGCGTTTTAGAATTGAGAGGATAGTTGTAAAAGTTTCCAAATGAGGGCCTATAGACCACTTTATGACACTTATTTCTGGGGTTCAGAAACCTTTTTTGCTTCACGTCAATACAACAAATATGTACTCAATGCCTACTATATGCAGGGCACACTGCTAGGTACCACAAAGAATACACATGTAAGTAAGAGTTTGTAAGGGCAGTTAGGTGACCCAGTAGAGAGAGTGCTGGGTGTGGAGTCAGGAAATCCAGCCTAAGACACTTAACTTACTAGCCGTGTGACCCTGGGCAAGTCATTTAAGCCTGTTTGCCTCAGTTTCCTCATCTGTAAAATGAGATGGAGAAGGAAATGGCAAATCACTCCAGTATCTAGTACCCAAATGGGGTCACAAAGAGTCAGATACGACTGAGACAACTGAACAACAAAAGAATTTGTAACTACCCTCAAGAGCTGGAGCTAGGTAGGGAAATGGGGAGGGGGGAGGAATCCAAGAGAAAGGGAGAAAGGACAATTCTAATAATGTGACAGCTGTAAGGGACCTTAGTGATACTGTGGTGCAGTGAAGAGGCCTGGATTTTGGAATCAGAGGACCTGGGTTTGAATCCTAGTTCAACCACTTACTATGTCTGTGAAGTCACTTCTCTAGCCCTCAGTTTCTCCATCTGTAAAAAGAAGGTTTTGAAGTAGATGACCTTTAAGCTCCCTTATAATTCTAAATCAGAGACGGCATGAACACCCTTATTTCACACAACATATGAGATAATATATGTAAAGTTCTCAAACCTCAAAGTGCTATATAAATGTCAGCTATTTATAATATTATTATGATTATGAATATTTTTATTACAGATGAAGATGCTGGGACCCACAGAGCTAAGACAACTTGCCTAAATCACTTGTGTGTTTGAGCTCACTTTCTTAGTGAGGTGATAAGGGAAGCCATTAAGGTAGAGGTGGCATTTGAACTAGTCTGAAAAGAATGAATAGGTTCTAATAGGTGGAAACACAAGGAAGAGCATCTCAGGCAGAAGTCACAGAAGGCAAAAAGGCATGGAGAACAAGAAAGTGGGAGAGGGAATGCTCAAATTATTAATCTAGTTTACATCAAGCCCAAGAGCTTTGGGAGCATCCTCATCTTCATCACAATAACGATAGACATTTACATAGCATCCTCACATATGGAACCCCCGAAAGCTACTCATAGCTCTGATGCTACAGAGCTGCTAATGTCCTCTGGCAATGTCATCTAGCTGCTCTCTACTGGAGGAATGGGCACATGAGAACAGTTTGTTCCAATGGCCATGAATGCAGCTGAAAGCAGGCACTATGGAGGGCTTAGAGTTTGGTCAGACATCAAAGACACCAAGGCCACCCACTGCATCCCGAGCCATCACTGGCCATCTTGACTTTTGTCCTGACACTGGATTTCGATGATTCAGAAAGAGAGAGAGAGAGTCTGACAACTGTGCAACTCTGCCTCACTTAAATCCAATTCATGTGCAAGTCAAGATATCACCAAACTTGCCTATTTATATAGTAGGAAGACCAAGGTTCAAGTCTACCTCCTCCTCATCCTCCTCATCCTTGTCCTTTTTTTTTTTTTTGCGAGGCAATGGGGTTAAGTGACCTGCCCAGGGTCACACAGCTAGTAAGTGTTATGTGTCTGAGGCCGGATTTGAACTCAGGTCCTCCTGAATCCAGGGCCGGTGCTCTATCCACTGCGCCACCTAGCTGCCCCTCTTGTCCTTCTTCTTCTTCTTCTTCTTCTTCTTCTTC
>NW_020950292.1:0-2253 GCF_900497805.2 Vombatus ursinus | reverse complement strand
CTTCTTCTTCTTCTTCTTCTTCTTCTTCTTCGTCTTCTTCGTCTTCTTCTTCTTCTTCTCCTCCTCCTCCTCCTCCTCCTCCTTCTCCTCCTCCTCCTCCTCTTCTCTCTCTGTCTCTCTCTCTGTCTGTGTCTCTGTCTGTCTCTCTCTCCAAAATCTCTTAACTTTTGACTGCTTTCCATCTAGCACAAACTTCACTGGTCTTCCTACTATATAAACAGGCAAGTTTGGTGAGATTACAGAGTGTGTGTAGTATAATACAAATATGAATCTAGCAAACATTTATTATCTGATTACCATGTATATAGTAGGGTTGCATAGGACCATGAAGGTTGGGGTCATATTTTGCAGACATTCAAGGGAATTCCAGCCTGAGGAAACTTGGCTTTACCATGTAGACAATGAATGAGGAGCCCTTGGAAGATTTTGAGCAGTAGAGCGATGAAATCATAGCTTTAGGCATATTAACATTAATATTAATGTGTGAGATGATTTGGAGAGACTAGGGAAAAGTATATTTGTTAGGAATCCATTGCAATAGTCAAATGATAACAGTGAATAAGAGGCATTAGAGAAGTAGGATATTTAGAGGTAGGCAGAAGAGATAAAGATAGGGTCAAAGGAGTACTAATAAGGCCAGATTTAATGAAAAGTGTTTTTGGGTTCTTCCATATTTTCTGGATGTCTATGATTGCTAGAAATCTGTGTTCTTGGTAAAGTATTACAAGCAATAGCTCCACATAGTGATTAGAGTGTCAGTCTAAGAGTCAAGAAAACCTGGGTTCAAATTCCCCTCCAAAAACTTACTGGATTTATATCCATGGGCAAGATAATCAACAAGCACTAAGTGCCTGTTATGCACCAGACTGTGCTAGGCACTAGCTATATAAAGATAAAGATGAAATTGTCCCTGCCCTCAAGGATCTTACATTCTGTGGGTGGAAATGGCATATACATGTATTATATATATAAATTATTATATATTATATAATAATTTATGATATTGTTATAATAACAATAACAATAATTGTAATTAAAACATACTATATATTGTTGTTGTTATTGTTGTATTATTGTAGTTAACATTTATATAGTGTCTACCATGTGCTAGGCATTGCATGAAGTGCTTTACAGATACCTCATTTGATCTTCACAACAATCCTGGAAGGTAGGTGCTATTATTGTGTCTATTTTACAGTTGAGAAAACTGAGGCAGACAGTGGTTAAGTGATTTGCCCAAGGTCACATAGCCAGTAAACGTCTAAGGCCACATTTGAACTCAGGTTTTTCTGTCTCCAGGTCCAATGCTCTATCCACCATGACCCTAGCTGCCATACATATAAGTATATACAAAACAAATGCCTTATATGTAAATATAGACAAAATAAATACAAGGTAATTTGGAAGGAAGTACCTTTATGGTGTCGAATCATCTTTCTGAGCCTCAATGTACTCATCTGTACAAAAGGGACATAAACAGCACTTAGCTCACAGAACTATTACGAAAATCAAATGAGGTAATGTGTGTAAAGCACTTGTAAAACCTTATAAATATGAGCTATTAGTGTACTCTGAATCTAGTTTCTAGAGTACTTGTACCAAATCTTAATTTCTCCTTCATATGCCATCACACACACACACACACACACGTTACCCATCAAAACAACAATAAAAAAGATATTTCTCCACCACATACCATAGAGAGGAAGACAGATAGAGGTTAAGAAAAAAAAAGAAAGGAAGAGAGTGCATTATTTGGGATGGTAAAGCATTTTCAAATTACTTTTAAAAAAACCTTTGATTTTCATAAATTAATAGATTGTTTTCATTCCCTGCCTCCTCCCCTCCCCTGTTTAATGCTTGATTGAATCTATTTGTCACAAATGCATTCATGATGTTTTTCTTTCATTTTTTTTAACCTGCTCTGGTATGCTCCTAATTTTCCTCTGTAGTTTTTAAATGTCTATTTGCACTGTTACTAATGAAGAGACTCAGTTCTCCCTGCCTGCCACTTAAAAGTCCTTCCTATATTACTTTTGGTCTTTCCTTGAGTTTATGCTATGGATATACCTACATGTCCAGCCCGGGGTTTTATTTATTTCAGAGGATCGTATCTTCGGTGAGCAATGAGGCAAAACTGGTTACTTTTCTTGTGCCAGAGTTTAAATACCTGTTGTCTACTTAAATAACTTGGTCTTTGTGTACCAAAAAAAAAAAACCTCAGTTTTTGTGTTGGGCTTTCCAGGACACCTC
>NW_020950291.1:0-10943 GCF_900497805.2 Vombatus ursinus | reverse complement strand
TGTGTGTGTGTGTGTGTGTGTGTGTGTGTGTGTGTGTGTGTGTGTGTATATGTGCAGTGACTGGCCCAAGATCTCTTTGGCAGTAGGGGGCAGAAGGATTTGAATTCAGATTTTTTGTTTATTCCCAGTCCAGATTTCTTTACCACATTGCAGTCCCCCAGCAGGACACAAGTAAGCGCGTCACGATGGAGAGTGTTTCATTTTTCTATTGTGTCTCCAGCACATTAGCTCAGCACCTTGGATACAGTCCCTACTTAAGCAATGTTCTTTGCATTGGTTTGAATACCCTCTGGATCAAAACCCCATTCCCAGGAATCTCCAGGTGCTCCCTTCCCTGGCCACCGTTCTCACATGTGCATTGTTTTCCTCTATTAAAAAACAAGTTCTTGAAGTCCAGGACCACCTCACTTTTGCATTTGTACCATGACTGCCTAGCATAGGAACTGGCACATGGTTAAATGCTTAATAAACGCTTTTCCAGTCCTTTTTTAGAGTGGTAGAGTGGTGTGGAGAGCAGGATTGTTCTACCCCTCCTATTTATTCTACTACTATAAAGTCATTGTTTAGATGTGTTTCCCAAAATAAATATGCTTTTGCCCTGGGAAATCATATCAAAGGATTGGTAATTCTCTGCAACTTTTTCCTTAGCCCCGAGCCCCCACTCAGAGACAGTGCTCCTCAGTGTTCCATCTCACTCTTCTCTGGGGCCCCACCCCTTTCATTGCCTCCTCCCAGTTGCATTTCCAGAAAATACATCCAAACTAGCAAATACCTGTGGTTAACACTGTTTATAAAGACAAAGTAAATGTTTAAAACAAAGAAAGGTAAACAGATTTTCCTTGTGTCTAGAGGAAAAGGTTTAAGGCTTATATGAGGGAGCCCAAGGGAGAAAGAAGATACAGAGCGCCTTGGGGTCTGAAGTCTGGGTGGGAAGGGGCTTTAGGCAGAGTCTGTCCCGCTCTGGCTCATGCCCAATTGGTCCAAGCAGTCTTACTCCTGGTGTCCCGATCCTTCCCAGCTCCAAGTGACTACCGCTTCTCACAGACTGGCCTTCTTCAGCTTCAAATTTCTTTTATGAGTCTTGGCAAGAATCGATTTTCTCCACAAGGCTCAGGATCCCTGGACTTACTGAACCGACTTTGAAAGGTCACCTGGGAGCACGGCAGGTCGTTGCACATTCTTACGGCAAGGCTTCCTTTCTAAGTCACCACAGGAATTTGTTCTTTCTTGCAGATGGATCACTTCGATGGCTGCAAATTTTACAACTAGTTGAACACATTGTTGTCATCCCCTTTTCTGTATAGGGTCCTCCACTGCCTTGGGCTACATGGTGCCCCTCCTAAGGGTCCCACTCACTGTCCAGAGCCTCTCTTCCCACACTCTCATGACCCTACCTGCTGCCTCCCTTTCCCTCCCTGTCTCATGTGGGTTTGGCATCATCAGCACATGCTCTGGGAACTGAGATGAATTCTCTGGGGGAGGATACACTGACATTTGCTGGCAACATAGTGCTCACATACACCAGTTGACTTTGTCCCCTGAAGCAGAATTCCTAGTTCCACTTCTAAAGAAAGGACCCTCAGGGGCTCTCTGGTCCAATCTCTCCATTTTACAAGCAAGTGTAAGGGAGAGGTTCCTCCCTGCCACCAGCTTAGTTGACGTAATCATAAGATGTTAATGGGTTACTACCATGTTAACACTTTGGGAAGGGTGAAGACCCTAACTGAATTACAGGGGGAGCACCATATTGCCTGGCAGAAGATGTGTACATCTTCAGGTGATGAAAAAGTCAAAGCAATTGGAGAGTTTGATGTGACCCAGCCCAGGGAGCCAAGAGGAAAAAAGAAGTAAGCTCCCTGGAAGGAAATAAATCTTTTTTTAAAAAATTAATTAATTAATTAATTAATTTTTGGGAATTTTTTATTAATTTATTTTGAATTATCAAAAATCACTTCCATAAGCTTTTGAGTTTTAATATTTTCTCCCCCTTCTTCCCCACCTCCCTCCCCAAGATGGTATGCAATCTGATATAGGCTATACATATACATTCCTATTAAACATATTTTCACATTAGTGATGTTGTAAATAAGAATTAGAACCAATAGGAGGAACCACAAGAAAGAGGAAACAAAACTCAAGAGAAGAAAAAAATAGCAAATAGTATGCTTCAATCTGCATTCAAACTCCATAGTTCTTTCTTCTTTGTGGATAATATTTTCCTTCAGGAGGCCTTTGGAGATGTCTTAGATCCTTGCATTGCTGAGAAGGGTTAAGTTTATCAATATTAGTCATCACACAACATGGCTGTTATTGTGTACAACATTCTCCTGGATCTGCTCACTTCACTCAGCATCAGTCCATACAAGTCTTTCCAGGTTTTTCTGAAGTCCACCTGCTCATCATTTCTTATAGCACAATAGTATTCCATTACATTCATATACCACAACTTGCTGAGCTGTTCCCCAATCGATGGGCATCCTCTCAATTTCCAATTCTTCGCCACCACAAAAAAGCTGCTATGAATATTTTTGTACATGTGGTTCCTTTTCCCATTTGTATGATCTCTTTGGGATATAGCCCTAGAAGTGCTATTGCTGGGTCAAAGGGTGTGCGTATTTTTATAGCTCTTTGGGCATAGTTCCAAATTGCTCTCCAAAATGGTTGGATCATTTCACAATTCCACCAACAATGCATTAGTGTTCCAATTTTTCCACATCTTCTCCAACATTTATCATTTGAAGGAAATAAATCTTTTTTTTTTTTTGTGAAGCAATTGGGGTCAAGTGACTTGCCCAGAATCACACAGGTAGTGAATGTTATGTGTCTGAGGCTGGATTTGAACTCATACCCTCCTGACTCCAGGGCCAGGGCTCTATCCACTGAACCACCTAGCTGCCCCTGAAGGAAATAAATCTTGACAGAGAGTTTTTCTTCCTTCCTACCACCCACTAGACATGGCATTTAGCAGGAGAACTATTTGGTGAGAGACAAAGAGAGACAGAGACAGACAGAGACAGAGAGACCGACAGGGAGAGACAGAGAGAACTCATTAGCAGTTAGTTTATTGATTTGACAGAGTTCAAGGCTCAGATAGAGCAGAGACACATAGTTCAGACAGACATGGATATAGAGAGGCAACCACTCAAGCAAAGAGGCAGTTTCAAGGGTGACTTTTGGCAGCAAAGAAGAGAGCCAGCTTAGGACTCAGGAGAAAGATAGTCCTAGCAGACTCTATAAAGAGAGAAGAGACACTTAGGTATCATAGTTCAACTGGAGTTTTGAGTTGCTTTGGCCACACATGCTCTTATTGCGTGCCTCACTCCCTCTATACTCTAAGTTTCTGCCTACTCTTCCCACAGATGTTGTATGTAATTGGGGCAAAAGTGTATCCCAAGTTTGGGAGGAGGGGGTAATATTTTATAGTCATCATTTTTAGTTTACTGTCTTAGTAAATGTCTGCTAAAAGCAGTTAGTGGTTGATCATTAATGGGAAACACATTTATGGGGGCTCATGAGCTGTAATTAAAGGAGTAGGGACCTGCAGGTTTTCCCTTGAACCTTGAAAGCAGCAGCCACCCTTTGGGGACCCAATCCATGAATGTGAATGCAAGTTGGAGGAGTGTCTCAGAGGTCATGCAGCACAAGGAAACTGAGGCCCATGCAAGTTAGCTGACTTTACAATTCACACCTGTATTACGTATCAGAGGGAGGACTTGAACCCAGGATGTCTTACTTCAGAGGCTCTTCTTTCTCCGCCGTGCCACATTGTCAGATTCCTACTTTCAGGGGACAGCTTGATTGTGACTGTGTAGTATTGCCTCTTTTACTAATTATCAGTGTCACTTTGGGCCAGTGACTTCCCCTTTCCAGGCATCATCTTCCTCATCTATAATGCTGATTGCATGATTTCCAACTTCTTCTCCATCTCTGACAGTCTATGATTCTACAGTCGTGGTGGGTGAGCATTTCTAAGGGCCCTGACGTGACTGCCTTGAGGCAGAGGCATGGATTAAATGGCCCCTACCATTGGTTCTATGGCCCCGTGGTTCCATGTAACCTCTTCCTTAGCACCACGCTGCCCCCTGGGGGCCACACAAATCAAGACAGGATGCTCTTTTAATTCACCGTTGCAATGATTTAATCTCCAAACACTGGGCGCATTCAGATTCCAAAATGGCTTCTTTTCTGAAATTCTCTGAGTAAGCACTCTACTGTTAAGTTATCTCCTGGGTTTTAGAGGCAAAGCTCTTCGTGACTTTGTTTTACAGTTTGTCCGTGTTTGTTTAGAAACCGAAACCAAGCCCTCTTTCATTAAGCTTGTTTTTACACAAGCTAAAATGCACGAGAAAGTAAAAAGAAAGCCTTATAACTCATCTGAAGGCTCTTGGCCCCACTGAGGCCCCAAAGAGATCAGCACTGCTATGGGAAATGGGGTTGGCAATGTTTCCACTCCCTGCCAAAGAAAATAAGAAAAAGAAGACGGGATTTTGGCGAGATGTCACTAACCTTCAAGGCAGATGTTTGGGGCGTTAACCGCGCCCTTCCCAGAACATTTCTCTTGGTGCTCTTGTCGGAATAGGGAACTTGACTTGAAAAAACAACAACAATTATCTAACAATGAGCTGTTCCAAAGTGAAATAGGCTGCTACCACAAGAGGTTGCGTGCTCTCTTCATCACCGATTGCCTTAAGTGGAGCCTCGATGACATTTGTCACAGAATTACAGAATTTCAGAGTTGGCAGAAACCTCAGAATTCATCTAGACCAATTCCTATGTGAACGAGAATTCCTCCTCAGTCTACTTGACAAATCATTATCCAGCTTTTGCTTGAAGACATCAGAGGTTGGAGAACTCATTACATTTTAGCTTCCTTCATGGGCCTCCTCTACAAAGTGCTCCCAAGCCTTGACATCTCCAAACTCCAAACTTAGCCATTTAAATTCCTGCAAAAGTGTGTCCTATTTTTGCTCATCCAATGAGGCTTCCTACTTTAATTCCCTCAGAGGGTTCAGTGGGTATGGCTGAAATGAATACCTTTTCACTGTGCAGAAATCCCATTATCTGATCCAAATCCATAAGAGCAAGATAAATGCGAATCAAAACAACCCCGAAGTTTCATCTTATACCCAATATGTTGGCAAAATGATAAAAGATGGGAACAGTCAATGTTAGAGAAGTTGTAGAAAGATAAGCCACTAATGCATTGTTGGTGGAGCTGAGAGTCAGTACAATCATTTAGGAAAGTAATTTGGAATTATTGCAAATAAAATGACCAAAATAACCTTTGACTTACAGATTCTTCTGGTAGGCTTATATCTAAGGGGGGGTCATGGAGAAGAAGAAAGTCCTCATATACACCAAAATATTTTTTAACAGTGCTTTTTGTGGTAACAAAGAAATATGAAAAAGTTGATGCTGATTGATTGGATGACTAAACAAATTATAGCACATTAATGTAATAGAATACTACCGAGCTATAAGAAATGACGACCACGATGAAATCAGAAAAGCATGGAAAGGCTTATATGATCTGATGAAGAATGGAGTGAGCAGAGCTAAAGAAACAATACACACAATGATAACAGCTTAATTGGAAAGAATAGTCACAAAAATTAAAAAGTTAATTTTTCAAAATTACAAAGAATAAGCATGCTTCAAAAATATTCTTTGTTATGTGGGATAGTTCTTTAAGAGGGATACTGGGAGAAATTTTGGTGACGTAAAAACAATAGATATCAACAAAAATTTATTCTAAAATCTTAGAGGGGTTTTGAGAAGATAGGCACACTGATATACTATCTGTGGTATAATCTGTGAACAGGTCTAACCTTTCTGAGAAATAATTTGGTATTTTATAAAATCCTGGTAGGCAAGAGGAGGTAAAAGACAGAAAGAAATATCCCATATATACTAAAATATTCATAGTAGCCTTTTTGTGGTAGCAAAGAACTGAAAATGGAGATGCCGATAAATTCAATCAATTTATCAATCAGCAAGCATTTCTAAAGTGCCTACTATGTTCTAGGCACTATAAAGGGTTCCGGGGATACAACTACCTTGCCTCAAGAAACTTGTATTCTATTAGGAGGATAGAACAGAATAATCACATAAGCTATACAGGATATATACAAAACGAATGCAAGGCTGTTGGCTGAGGAGGTGGAAAGTCATGGAGCGACATGGAGAGTCAAGAAGGATCCTTGGAAAGAGATGGAGACTGGCTAAGCAAATTGGGGGATATGAATATGAAGGAGTACACTGCTCTGTAGGAAGTAATGAATTGGAGGAATTCAGAGAACATGGGAAGAGCTATATGAACTGATGCAGAGTGAAGTAAGGAGAATGAAGAAACCCAAATGCAAAATGACCATGACAATGTAAACAGAAAAAAACCAACAAAATGAAACTGAATTTATTTGTAAATAAATTTAAAAAAAACCAAACCTAATTATTAGGACAAAGTTTGACCCTGGAGTATAAAAGAGGCGAGAGAACCTTGATTTGGGCAGGAAGGGTGTTACAGGAGCAGAATATTGCACACAATGACAGATGGGTAGATGTGTCATTTGGATTTAATAAATTCTTTTTTAATTTTTGTTACAAGACTAGAAGGGTAGGGAGGAAGGGGATATTTTCAGAGTGAATGTGATGTAAAAATAGAAGACATCAATGAAATTTTGAAAGAAAAACATTTCTCATTTACACAATTTAACTATCTATGTGAGCATGTATATGTCAATATGTGTGTGTATGTATGTATATATATATACATGCATATGCATATACATATATACGTACGTGTACACAAATATTTGACAAGACCTGTGATTTCAATGGTGTGGACAAGTCTTAGGAAGTTTCCCAGAATACTGAAATGTCAAGTTACTTGTCCAGGGTGATATTACCAGTGTGTGTCAAAGGTGATACTTGAACCTGTATCTTCCTGATAACAAAACCAACTGTTTAGTCACTGTGACATGCTGACCTTTGCTATGTAAAACCCTTTCTGGGATCACCCTGCCCCCAACTTCCAATTCCACTCATAGTTTGGGGTCACCAGAAGGCATCTGTGTATTGGGGTTTTAGAGGTGATCATATGGGGCTGGGATTCCTTGTACTGTTGCTTAGGAGCCCCAGTTTGTGAGTTTTCTATTAATAATCTGCCAGCTAGACTTAATTAGCTTTTAGCAAAAGTATTTAAAAAGGTGATACAGAGGGCTGAAGCCAAGATGGTGGATTAGAAGCAGCACTTAGCTAAATTCTCTCAATGTTTCCCTCCAAATAACTTTAAAATAACACATCAAATCTTGGAGAAGGAGAGTTAACAAAAGGTGAGACATTTTCCTAGCCTAGCACAACTTAGGAGGTCAGTAGAAGTCTGTAACACCAGGTGGGGCCAACCCAGAGCATAGCCAACAGCAGCATGAATGGTGGTCCTCAGAGGCAGCCACCATGGTGGCAGCAGCAGCAGCTTTAGGAGCTCTCAGCCCAGATATGGTAAGAGTGTGGACAACTGGTCAGAAAGAGATTACAGGGAACCCTTGGTTGGCACCAGATGCAGCTGGCACTGACTGACAACTCTCTTGCTCATACACAGCTCTGAGTCTTAGTACCAGGGTGGAGAGGAGTGCTTATGGTTGGTCACAAGGGACCATGGGCCTTGATCTCAGTTCCAAGGCAGAGAGGAGAGCTAGTGTTTGCGGCTGCAAAAGAGCAGAGACCTTGGTCACAGTTCCAGGGCTAAGAGGAAGACCAGTACTTGTGACTGCAGGGGAGCAGGGCCCTTTCCTGGGTAAGGATCAAAGTTTGGAGAGCGGTGACCACACCTCTCCCAGGATCACACCACTTTGGAAGCATCAAAAACTTGCAGATCCCCAGAACTAGCTCTGAAAACAGCAGCACAAAAAAAGCCTGAAACTTGGGACATTGCTTCCCCAACCTAAGGTGAGAAGAGCCCAACTTTAACATAAAGTCTGAAGGCAAGAAGTAGTCTGGAAAAAAAATGAACAAACAGTTAAAAAAAGGAACTTGACCATAAAAAGCTACTATGGTGACAGGGAAGACCAAGGCAGAAGCTTAGAAGAGGACAACAATGTGAAAACAGCTACAAACAAAGCCTCAAAGAAAAATGCTAATTGGACCCAAACCCAAGAAGTATTCCTGGAAGAGTTAAAGAAAGAGATAAAAGCACTAGAGGAAAAATTGGTATAGGAAATGAGAGTGATGTAAGAAAATTATGAAAAGAGAACAGCTTGATAAAAGAGGAATACATGAATCAGAAAGACACACAGTTAAAATGAAGAACTGGAACAGAATCTATGATGCTTTAACTGAAGTAAAAAAGGCAGGGGTAGATCTAGACAAAGCAGAAACAAACATAGACCTACATAGAACTAATTAAAAGAGATAATCAAGGAAACTACCTTTTTCTAAAAGGAATCATAGACAATGCGGTAATATAAAAATTTATAGTAAATTTCTCTGATAAAGGCCTCATTTCTCAAACGTATACAGAAATGAGCCAAATTTATAAAAATAAGAGCCATTCTCCAATTGATAAATGGTCAAAGAATACGAACAGTTTTAAGAAGAAATCAATGCTATCTATAGTCATATGAAAAAGTGCTCTAAATCTCTATTGATTAGAGAAATACAATTTAAAACAATTCTGAGGCACCACCTGATACCTATCAGAAATGACAGATGCTGGAAAGGGATGAGGGAAAATAGGTACACTAATAAACTGTTGGTGGAGTTGTGAACTGAGCTAACCATTCTGGAGAATAATCTGGAAGTATGCCCAAAGGACTCTAAAGACCCAGCAATACCATTACTAGATCTGTATCCTAAAGAGATCAAAGAAAGAAGAAAAGGACCTATTTACACAAAAATATCTACAGCAGCTTTTTGTGTGGTGGCAAAAAGTTGGAAATTGAGGGGATGCTTATCAACTGGGTAATGGTTGAACAAGTTGTGGTGTATGGTTGTGATGGACTATAAGAAATGATGACGGGAGCAGTTTCAGAAAAAAGGTGGTAAGACCTCTATGAAATGATGTGAAATGAAATGAGAAGGATTAGAAGATCATTGTGCATAGTAACAATGTTCTCACGATGGTCAGCTATGAAAGATTTAGATGTTCTGATCAGTTCAATGATCCAAGACAATTCCAAAGGACTCATGATGAAAACATGCTATCCACCTCCAAAGAGAGAATTGTTGAACTCTGAGTGCAAATTAAAGTACAATTTCTTGCCTTTTTATTTTTCATGCTTTTCTGTGATACGGCTAATATGGAAACATGTTTTGCATGATTTCACATGGATAATTGATAAAAATTTTCCTGCCTTTTCTGTGGCTGGGGGAGAGGGTAAGAGGGAAGGAAAAAAAATTTGGAACTCAAAATTTAAAAAGAAAATGTTAAACATAAATAAATAATACTTCTTTAAAAAAGGTGATATAGTAAGAGCACTTGGTATAAAAAATATAATGCCCAGAATACATACAGCACCCATTGAGAGAGTGGGTTCAAACTTAGGGTAAGATGGTGATGGGGCCCGCACGCAGGATACACACAAAGCAAAGGAGTAACTTCTAAGTACTGGTTACCTGAAGCCCTTTCTTAAGTCCTCAGGCAGCATCTGCCCTAGTTCAAGGGTCATGTTTCTTAAAACTTCTTCCTTCAGTCACTGTCTTTCTACATTAGTGTGTATTCCTAATTTTCCAGTGTGCTCCCAGGTGGATGCATTGTCTCTTACTGGTCCAATCTCTGATAATATGGTCAAGGGGGGGAGGGGAGCAGAGGTAGAGGAAGGAAACCTGACTCCCCCCCAAAAAAGGACTCCTTGTTAGAGGCCTGGAACCAATTCCCAAACCAGAGTTCTCCAGGCTGGCCCGCCTCCCTTTTTGTCCATGAACACAGCAATGGACCTGACTGCTGCTCTCCAACCATCCATTGATTTCTTTCTTTGAAAAGTTTACCTCTCCTAAAGAGATCACAGGGTCTCAACGCCTTGTTTGTGTATTTCAATACTCTACCACAAGTCCTTCCACTGATGACATTGCATTGATTGAGGTGAGGGGATGGAGTCCTCTCCCTTACGTGCACGCGCACACACACACACAAATACATACAAAGTAAATGCCTACTTCTGTGTTTCTTTTCCCAGATGGTTTGGCAGTATTACTATTATAATGCTGGGGCTGAATGAGGGATGGCATAAAAAAGCCTGAAGTCCTGGCAAGATACCCATCAGAGCCTGGCACCTGGTCTTGGAGCTAGAAGACTGCCCTTGTTGGCGGGAGGGATGTGGTGAATGCTGGACCACTGAATGCAGGGCAGTGGAGTTGTAGGGGGTTGCTCCTACCCCTTTGAAGGAGGCAGAAAGGCCAGTCTGGCAGTGAAATGGGGGAGGGGGATACAAGAGGACTGCATCTTAAACCTTCCTGGAAAACTGATGTTTCTCCTCCACTTGGGCTTGGGGGGCAGCTGTAAGGTCCCCCTTGCCCCCTAGGTTTTGGTTAGAAGCCCAGCATCCCATTCTATGACCCAAACGGAACCAGTGGCCCAGCTACTGGACAGCCACCATTGTGACCACCCCTCCCACTTCTCAGATGCATTTTGTAATTAATTTATCTTTTTTCCTCCCCTGGTCCGGGATTGTTGGATGGGTGGGGCGGGGTGGGTATTGCCAGATCATTATTAGTGAAGTTGTACGCCTGACAAACCTGACCTGAAAACCGTGTGGCTCTTGTGGGAATGACAGAGGGCTCCTGTCCAGGACCACTGGGGTGGCCTGAGTCAGAAGAGAAGAGAAACAGCCAACCATGTGCCCTAGCCAGGCAACTCAGGGCTGCCAGAGCATTTGCCTGGGGTCTTTTTCTTTTCTTCTTTCATTTTTTTACATTTTTCCCTCCTCTGTGACCACACTAAAAGGGCTACA
>NW_020950290.1:0-13431 GCF_900497805.2 Vombatus ursinus | reverse complement strand
AGATGTGGCTCTCACAGTTCCTCATGTTGGTGTTTCCATCTCTCCCCTCCCCCAGGTTATGTTGGCCCCCCTCATTTCTATCGCCCTGAAGGTGTCCCAGCTCCAGGAAAGAACTGGCCGTTCTGCACCTACCGTCATCACATAAGCTTCTGTCTCGAGATGCATGGCCCACCACACCAAGGCCTCTGCTACGCGGTTTTAAGAACAAGAAAAAATTATGTTTTCACTCAGGCTTTTTGTTTTCAATGTTTTCCCCCAACATGTTAATGTATGTTGACAAGGCACTAGAAACTGAGAAAAAAATGGAAGCTGTGGTGCTGTGGGAGTGAGCCCTTCCATTGCCCCATCCCCTTTTATGTCCTGCAGATAAAGCAGGGTGGTGCACTGGGTAGAGTACTTGACTTGGAGGCAGGAAAGTCCTGAGTTTGAATCCCACCTCTGATATTTACTAGCTGTGTGACCCTGGACAAGTCCTTTCCTCTCTCAGGGCCTCAAGTACCTCTCTGGTCCTCATCTGCAAAGTCCTAGGGTTGTGATTTCCCTTGGTGAAGGGACTTTGCACACCAGGGAGGTCCTGCATGGATGAAATCATCTCTTTTCTTCGTTCCAGCACGCTTGTGCCTGGGATCTAGACAGGGAAGGACCCCAGGTGATTATGTAGTCCAAGCCCTTTAATATTATAGATGAAGAAACTGAGGCCCAGGGAGGGCAGGTCACGTGCCCAAATCACACAGGTACTAAGCCTAAGAGGTAGAATCTGACTCCGACTTGATGAATGTTTGCCTGCCTTTTGCCACGGGACAAGATCGGGTGAAATCTCAGGCCTACACAGCCTTCCTTTCGCCGTCAGAACTCCCAATGAGCCAATCATGTAGCCACTGGCGTTTCTTCTCAAATATGGGGAAAACTGCTCGATTTTCATTTCTGGGTTTTGCCTGGAACATACCACGTCAACACCATCATTTCAGGTGCCTTCTCCTCAGTCAGTGTCGGTTGATTTCCACCATGTTTCTCATCATTTGCTCCCACAAGTATGGCCAGATATTAAACAGGATTGGGTCATGTTGCCTGATGTCTTTGTGCTTCATCTGCCTTCCCTTCCATGCTGGAACACTCTTCTCCCTGGGGGAAAACTCAAAAAATAAAAGGCTTTGGGGAGTTAGGTTTCATTTTGATCTGCTAGCCAGAGGGTGAAATGGATTCCACCCCATCTTCAAAGATTTGGACTCTTTGGAACCAAAGGTTCAAATCCTAGTGGGCTAAGTGAGCCTTTCAGGCTGCCAAGGTAGATCAACTAAGCTTGACTTTCTTTAGTGGGAGGCAGGAGAAGGTCAGAAACTTTCCAGATAAGATCTGGAATTACAGAGCCCTGATGCTAAGGTCCCAGGGCACTGCTGGGGAGGAGAGGGGTAGAAGCTCAGGGTCCTTGGCTGACTTTATTGGTATTTGGCTGTATTGGTATTTATTGGTATTTTAAGTGTCTACCGTGTGACAGACGCTTTGCCAAGCTTTACAAGCATCTCATTTGGTCTTCACAACAACTCCGTTAGTGCTGTTATCTCCACTTTTACAGTTGAGGAAAATGGGACAAATGGAGGTTCTGTGATTTGCTAGTAAGTGTCTGAGGCTGGATTTGAACTCGAGTCGTGCTGATTCTGGGCCCAGCCCTCTGCCCACTTTGCCTCCAGTTGGAGGGTCTTCCAGATAGAGGTTCCCATTGTAGGGTGACAGAGTTTGTGGGCACCTACTATATGCTGGGCACTGTAAGAGAGCCAGAGGACGTCTCATGGAGCTGACCATCTGGTGTGGGAGATAAAAACACGCACATGATTCAGGAGAAAACAAATTAGTACATGCACATCATAGCATTTCAGACTTAGAAGGAGCCTTGGCTGGGTGGCACAGTGGATAGAACAATCCACCTGGAATCAAGAAGACCTGTGTTCAAATTGGACCTCAGACACTTAATAGCTGGGTGACTGCCCCAGCCTCAGTTTCCTCATTTGTAAAATAGGGACAATACCAGGCGAGATAATATTTACAAAGCATTTTGCAAACCTTAAAGTATTATAAAAATGTTAGTTATATTTAGTCTAAACTACTTATTTTACATTCTAAACTATGTGCATTGAATCCAAGAGGTTCCTTTTAAATATATATCTATATAATATCACATATATACATATGTATATACATACCTACACATACATAACACACATATGTGTGTATGCATAGGTATATGCATGTGTACATGTATGTGTGCATGTATATGTATATGTATGTGTATACATGTATACTAGATGGCCCCCTAGGCCCCTGCTGCCTCCAGATGTCTGAGCCTAGGACTGCTAGGTCCATGGGGGATGGGGCTGTCCATGCACAGTTTTGCATGTCTAACACAAACAAGGTCCTCAAGAAATTTTTGGTGAATTGAAATGATGTGAATTGGGAAGTGAGGAAACATGGAGTTGTAGACAAGAAACCATTTTCTGGAACATTGCTTTAAAAGTCTACGAACCTGAAGGAAATGCATCTATCATATCTCACGTTGCCTCCTCTCCCAGTTTGATTCATTTTGGTTCACGAGATATTTCTTGAGAATCAGTTTTGTGTTGGAGATGCAAAGGTGTGCTTGTCCAGCCCCATCCCCCCGGGACCTAACAGTCCTAGGCTTGGACATCTCAGGGGCCATGTGGACCAACCCCCTTGTGTTTCACATGAGGATACTGAGGCTGGAGAGATGAAATAACTTGTCTGAGATCTCCCAAATGGCAAACAGAGCAGAAATTCAAACCCAACTCTTCTTACTCCTAATCCAAAACACATTCCACTGGGCCACACTGTCTCTCTTCGGGAGATGAGATCAATGCACAGAGGAGGGGTGGCCATAACCAACACCAGGATAGCTAGCATTTCTAGAAGATTCCAAGGGCATTTTTATCTTATTTCATTTGATCCTCACAATAGGCCGTGGGAGGTAGGTGCTATTATGATGTCCATTTTACAGATGAAGAAACTGAGGCAGATGGAGGTTATTTGACTTGCCCAGGGTCACACAGCTAGTGAGTGACTGAGACAGTCCTCTTGATTCAAAGTCCAGCACTTCATCTATTGTGCTGCCTAGTTGTCTGGAACAGAAATGGGGTGGGGGGAAAGAAGAGGAAGGAGAGGAGGAGGAAGAGGAGGAGGAGGAGGAGGAGGAGGAGGTGATTTACTACTGGTTTCTTGGTTAGGGAATCAAGAAGGGCTTCATGGTACCTTTAGCCTCAGAAACTAAAAGAAGACAGAAGGGGCAAGCAAAGGGTGTTTGTGTGTGTGTGTGTGTGTGTGTGTTTGTGTGTGTGTAGTATGTGTGTGTATGTGAGTGTGTGTGGTGTGTGTGAGTGTGTGTGTATGTGTGTGTGTGGTGTGTGTGTGAATGTTTACCAATAATTCTAAGAAGGGTAAGAGGAAATAACCCAGATGACAAAGAACATGTAAAGTGCTTTGCAGACCTTGAAGTTGGAGGTCTTGACCCTTTCTTGTGTCCTGGACCCCTTGACCAGTCTGGTGAAGCCTATGGACTCTTCTCCAAATCATGTTTTTAATTGCATAGAATAAAATACCTAGGGTTACAAAGGAGATTAATTATATTAGAATACAGTCATCCAAGTATCAACAAAAAACAACCCAAACCCAAGCTCACCATTGTCGTGGCCATCATCATCAGTATTAGCACAGGCACTGCCCTGTCCCAGGCCCAGCGCACAGAGATGGATGGGATGGGTGGCGGTGTGGGGGGACCGGCGGCCCCTGCCAAGCTTGGCTTGATGTGGTTTGTGAACAGCGCTCATTCCCTGCTGGGAGAGGTAAGGATTACAGGGAGAAGGTTATGCTGCGATTGCTTTGGGACTGGTCTAGAATCCTTTATTTTCTGCCCCCCCCCCCACCTCATGCAGCCGACTAAGGCTGCTGGCTGGGGGTGCCCCGGGGTGGGGATGGGGGGCAGAAAGTGGCCGGGCTTCTGGGGGGAGGACTGCAGCCTAGCAGGAAGACAAAGACAGTGGCCCAGGGGCTTTTCACGTCAGAGCCCAAGTACAAGAACTGACTCAGTTGGGATGCTGTTGGGTTCCAGAGGCATCTTTGCCCTGTGTTCTCACAACCCTGTTCAGGCATCAGGTTTTTACTAAGCATTTGCTATGTGCCGGGCACTGTGCCAAGGGCTGAAGACATATCCAAGCAGAAAGAGAGTTCCTGCCCTTGAGGAGCTGACCTGGGGAAAGTGGGAACTTAAGAGGGTGGGGAGGGAGGGTAGGTCATGCCAGAAGCACAGCCAAGAGAGGAAGGTTGGCCAACCTGAGTCTCCTTGAAGCGGAGGCCCTGTGGAGGCAGGAGCTCACCAGAGGCTCAGGGTGAGAAGATGGCGGGCACCAATGGATGGTCCAGGGTGAGGAGGCCCTGGACTCTGAGGGATGGTCCAGGGTGAGACAGCCAGGGGATAATGACAGACCCCAAAGTCAGAAGGGGAGCTGGAAGGGCCCTCCCATTCTTTCATGATAGCGGCGCTCATTGGCTCTGGGTCAGAGTTGTATTTCTGTTGTTGGGTCATTTCAGTCATGTCTGACTCTTCGTGACCCCACTTGGGTTTTCTTTGCAATGATACTGGAGTGATTTGCCATTTCCTCCTCCAACTCCTTTTACAGACGAATGATGACCCTGGCAAAGTGATCTTCTGGTCTTTGCTTGAACACCTTCAGTGACGAGGAGCTCGCTACCTCCTGAAGCAACCCAACTCACTTTTAGACAGCTTTGATCATTTGGACGGTTTCCCTTGGTCCCAGCCAACTCTGACTCTCAGCAGCTTCTCGGCTGGCTCTGCCCTCAGGGGCCAACTCAAACAAGCTAATCCCTCTGCTAAATGTCAGGCCTTCAAAGACAGCTGCCCATTCCCTGTGAGTCCTCTTTTCCCCAAGACCAGCACGCCTGGTTCCTTCAGCTCATTCTCCCTGGGCGGGGGTTCTGTCCCCTCCATCGCCATCCCAGCTGCCCTCGTCTGGGTCCACCCTGCTCTGGCAACGCCACCCACTGAGCATTAAACAAAGAGTTCTGGGCCGGGCACTGGGCATACAGCTTGTGCACACGGCTTCTAATTGGAAATACATCCACAGCAATGTTGGGAAAGAAGAGAGAGCGTGGGCAATTGGGGGACAGCACTTGGAGTCAGGAAGACCCGAGTGTGAATCCTGCCTCGGGCTCTTTCTAGTTACATGACCCTCAGTAAGCCACTTCACCTCTGCCTGCCTCACTTTCCTCACCTGTAAAATGGGGATAATAATAGCACCTACCTCTCTGTGAGGCTCAAATAAGATAATATTTGTATGGCATAACAAGGTGAATATAGTAAGCACTTCATAAATGGTAGTAGTAGTTGTTTTTATATAGTACTTTGCAAACCTGCAAAGTGCTATGTGGGGCTGTAGGGGGCGCCGTGGTGCACAGAGCACTGGGCCTGTTGTCAGGAAGGCTCATCTTCAAGAGTTCAAATCCGGCTTCAGACATTTACTAGCTGTAGGACCTTGGGCAAGTCACTTCCCCCTGTTTGCCTCAGTTTCCTCATCTGTAAAATGAGCCAGAGAAGGAAATGGCCAACCACTCCAGTAACTTTGCCAAGAAAATCTCAAATGGGGTCACACAAAGAGTTGGACTGAAATGACTGAACAGCCACAAAGTGCTATGTAATTGGGAGCTATTAGGAGGTGGTCTTTAGTAATAATAATAATAATAACGATAATAGCACAATGTTAAGTTCTATGGGAAAGTGAGTGATCACAAAGCCAGGTCTTCCACTACAAGCAAACATAGCACACCTAAGCGATGGCCCGCAGGTAGATGGACGGGGCCCCCAACGCTGGTCCCAGCACTCTCTCTTGGACAGGTGCTGGGGATGGAGCATGAGTGGGAAGAAGCTAGTGAAAGGCCTGGCTGCCTTTGGGAAACCCTGCTCCATGTTTGTTGATCCTCACCAGCTCTGTGTAACAAGACTCATGTTCCCCGGGGGGTCTGTGGATGGGTTAAGTGAGTTCATAATCTTAGATAGGAAAAAAAGCATCTCTGTTTCAATATAATTTGTTTCCTCTGCGATCCCATATATTTTGTTTTATACATTTAGAAACACTATTTTGAGAAAGGGTCCATAGGCTTCATTGGACTGCCAAAGGGATCGCCATACAAAAAAAGGTTGAGTCCCTGTTCTAGATCCGCTATTGCTAATGAACAAATGAATTTAAAAGCAGTTATTAAGACCTGGCCGGATGCCAAGCACTGGGGTAAATGCCCAGGATCCAAATAGAAAAGCTAGGTCATCTGCTCCCAAGGAGCTCCTGGGAGAGAAACCACAGAGAAGAGGGTTTCACCAGAGGGAAGTGGGCAAGTCCCCGTGGTCCTGTGGGCACATCCAAAGGGTAGATGGGAGGTCCAGGGGACCGGAGGCAGTAGCCGCCAGGTGGAGGGTAAGGCCAAGAGGCTCGTAGGCAGATAGGAAGGCCTCCAGCATCCCGAAAGGATCGGGGTTGGTGACGTTGCTCATTCAACTGGTGTGAGCAGCTGTGTCCATACTGCAGGTTTGGAGGGCTCGCCACCTTTGGGAATGGAGGCCTGGACCTGAGGATCCTAGTAGAACAGGGATTCCGGATTTCCTCCTGCAGAGGTAGGGATGGAGGATCGATGTCCAGCCAGGAGGGGTAAAGGAGAAGACTCTTTCAAAGGAAGGTTGGAGAAGCAACCTGAGTTCAAATCCTGCCTTAGACTAATTAGCTGTGTGACCCTGGGCAAGTCACTTCACCTGTCTGCTTCCTTTTCCTCCTCAAATGAAGAAAATAATAACATCTATCCTGAGGTCATTGTGAGGATCAAGCATGGCCAATGCTCAAGTGTCGTATAAATAATAAATCCTGCCATATTGTTGTTACTGTTGTTATTAGAGCATCTCATTACACTGGAGCTTACCATGAGCAGCCAGATACTTTATTATCTCCTTCCTTCTCTTGTCTTTCACCTCTGGATTATCCATTTTTGTTCCTTTTTCCATTTGGAAGATCATTCTGGGAGTGGGGGTGGGGGTGGAGAGAATGGAAGACCCGATGATGAGGAGGATAGCTAGTATTTCTAAAGCACTGACTTTGTGCCAGGCGCTGTGCTACGTGATCGCAAACACGACCTCATCTGAAGAATAAGAACTGAGTAGTTCTTCCCTCTCTCAGTTACGCTCAAGCAGTGGTCCTGCCCCTCATTTGCACCTCCTAATTCCCCTCATATAACAGAGACCATCCTTGTGGTCTTTGTGCCTTCCTCATCAGTCTTTCTTCATAATTCTCTAGAAAGTGTGAGCATGCTAATTAATTATCCCCTATTTATCCTGATGTGTCTTGTTTGTTACAGAGTTGTCTGCAGGAGCTCGTGGAGTGGAGGGCCTGTCTTTCGCCCTTTTTTGTAGCCCCAGCACTTAGCACAGTGCCTGACACATTTTAGTGTTGTTGTTGTTCAGTCATACCCAACTCTCCGTGACCCCATTTGGGGTTTTCTTGGCAGAGATACCAGAGTGGTTTGCCATTTCCTTCTCCAGCTCATTTTACCAATGAGGAAACGGAGGCAAACAGGGTGAAGTGACTTGCCCAAGGTCACATGGCTAATAAGTGTCTGAGGCAGAACTTGAACTGAGGTCTTCCCGATTCCAAGCCTGGTGCTCCATCCATCCCATGACCTAGCTGCCTCACCTGGCACATAGTAGGTGCTTAATAAATGCTTCCTCTTCATTAGTCTGGAATGGCAGTTGGTCATTGCTTCTCTAGTCTTTCAGAGTTCTTTCCCGTGTTATTGCTTTTGTATGTGTTGGGTTCTGGTCACTTTGAGTGGAAGTGACTGTTAATGCCCAGCCATTGTCAGAGGGCAAAGTTTCAACCTAGATTTTTTTTACTCCAAGTTCAAGGAACAAAAGGCATTGATAGAGGGTTTTTTTTTTCCTGAATGCTTCTGTATAACTTTGCTCTATCCCCAACATAAACCAACAGTGTCCCAGCCCAGGAAACATTGCCTAACCCTCCTTTACATTCTCTTGTTGCCAAGAATAATGTGAAGTTATTCACACTTACAAAGTCGGGTTGAGATCCCAACTTTTCCATGACTAATACACAATTGCATGGTGGTGTTATGTGCGTATATAAGTATGAGATGTGGGTCTATGGGTCTACATCATCTGGGCTTTCTTTTAAGGAAAGAAGCCCTCATAAGACTTTTTTTTTACTTTTGAAGACTGTAAAATAGAATATCCCACCTATGTAAGTGGAGGCTGGTATTTTTCCAGCATTTGCTTCAAATGTTTACATGCCATCAATCAACCAGTCGACAAGCATCTATTAAGCATTTACTATGTGCCAGGCAGTGCTAAGTGCCAGGGATAGAAGGAAAAGGCAGAAATGGTCCCTGCCTTCAAGGAGCTTACATCCTAATGGTAGAGACAACGTATAAATAGGAGATCCATACAGAGTAGATGGAAGGCCACTTTGGGGGGATGGGCTAGAAGAGGAGAGGTCTGGGGAAAGCCTCTTACAAAAAGTGTTTGCTGTAAGTCTGAAGGAAGCCAGGATTTCTTTCTCTCTCTCTCTTTTAAAATTATTTATTTCTCCCCAATTACATGTAAAAACAATTTAACATTCCTTTAAAAAATGTTTGATTTCCAAATTCTCTTCCTCTCTCCCTACCCCCCTCATTAAGAAGGCAAGCAATTTAATACAGATTATACATGAGTAGTCGTGCAAAACATATTTGCATGTTAGTTATGTTGTAAAAGAAAACATAGATAAAAACAAACAAGAAAAATAAAGAAAGTTCAAAACATATGCTTTGATCTGTACTCAGACTCCATCATTTCTTTCTCTTGGGATGGAGAGCATTTTCTACCTTAAGTCCTTCAGAGCTGCCTTGGATCATTGTATTTCTGAGAACAGCTAAGTCGTTCACAGTCGATCTTCGTTACAGTGTTGCTGTTCCTGTGAACAGTGGTCTAGTTCTGCTCACTTCGCTCTGCATCAGTTCATGCAAGTCCTTCCGGGTTTTTTTGAGAACAACCTTCTTGGCATTTCTTATAGCACAGTAGTGTTCCATCATAATCTATACCACAACTTGTTCAGCCATTCCCCAATTGATGAGAGGCCAGGATTTCTAAGGGACAGAGAGCCCTTTTCAGCTGGGATAGCCCTAATTGGTAGGAAGCTCTTCCTTATGAAGTAGCGTGTCACAGTGATATGAGGCTCTCATGAGGGAGCTTTCGTTGCTTCTGGCCCAGAATCAGGCCTCTACACCCCTTCCTGGCCATCTCCACACCCAGCTGTTTCCCTCTTCCTCTTCCCTTTTCCCAGGTCCCCTTTCTGTATCATCCTCCCCTATCCCTTGAGAGCAGGGAATATTTTGCCTTTGTATTTATACTTCAGTTCTTAGCACAGAGCTTGGCATACAGCAAGCACTTAATAAGTGCCTTATTTATCCATCTGTGTGACTCTGAGAAAGTCACTAGAAGGACCAGATAGGTTTGGAATCCTTAAATTCCTGTCTTTCTAGATCTCCCTTATCTATAGCATACCTGACAAGTGATAGTTCACTCTCTGCCTGAGGACCTCCAGTGATAGGGACCCTGCTCCTCTCCCCAGCTGTTCCCCTGCTGCTCAGGCAGCCCATGCCTCTTGGGTTCAGCTCTAATTGTTAGGAAGGCAGTGGCCATGTTTCTGCTTCTCCTTCTCTTCTCTAGTCTAAGTATCCTGTTTTTCACAGGTAAAAAAATATATTTATATATTATATACATATACATACATACATATACACACATATATACATATGCATACACACACATATATATATACATACATACACACATACACACACACACACACACACACACACACACACACACACACACATATATGGGTAGCTAGGTGGTTCAGTAGATAGAATGCTGGGCCTGGAGTCAGGAAGACCTGAGGTCAAGTCTGGCTTCAGATCTTTACTACCTGTGTGGCCCTGGTCAAGTCGCTTCACCCTGCCTGCCTCAGTTTCCTCATCTGTCAAAAGAGCTGGAAAAGGAAATGGCCAACCACCCCAGTGTCTTTGCCAAGGAAACCCCAAATGGGGTCTTGAAGAATTGGACGTGACTGAAAGGACTGAACAATAATAGTATGAAAAAAATACCAGTAGCTCAGGAGAGCTATAATCCTACCCCTTGTGTTACCAAGGACAAAGCAGAGGCCAAAGGTAGAGAGGATTCCCCAAAGTCACACAGGCCACTAGGGTCAGAATGCAGATCCAAACCCTGGTCCTCTGACCCCAGGTCCAGGGTGGGCTGAGGTTGGATTTTTTTCTTTGGTTTACTAATTATCTTAAAGTTTCACTCCCAGGGCTAGTTAACCATTGCCATCCCTCTCGTACCAGCAGAAGCCTTGGCTAGCTAGGGCCCGCTCCTCGCCTACGCTCCCTAATGGTCTAGTCCTTGGTGTTCTCCCCGTGGATAAGGCAAGGATGCAGCTCCCAACAGGGGATGCATTTCCACCTCCCTTTACTCTTCAGAATTCTATATGGATGGAGGCCAAGTTCTGTAGTACTGAAGTGAGTAGGTGTGACCTTGGACAAGTCGCCTGGGGCTTTGAGTCTTCTTCTTGCTCTAGGTCTATGATTCTAGGACAAGAGGAATCCATTAACAGACAACTCCCTCCCCACACCTGCCTTCAAAGGAATGAAAGGCCTGATCCTGCCCAGAGTATTACCGTCCAACTAAGATAAAGAGGCCCAGGTCCCTGGAACTCACCCACGGTGGTTTTTAAAGTTGTTCTCTGCTGTGGGCCTACTGGCTGCCACGCCTCACCACAATGTGCCAGGATCTCCTGGGAAACGGGAAATTCTTGCTTTCTCCGGGCTGTTGGATCTACTTCAGTCTGATAACTTATTTATTTTGCACAGGAGTAGGTGCTGGCACTGGGGGCCTGTTGGCTCTGCTGCTGGGGCCCTTCTCTCCCTGTGTGTAGGGGCACTGCGCTTACCTGCAGCATCAGTGAGCATCAGAGGTGGAGCTTGGAGGAGTTTGAAGATGCGCCAGGCTGAATGGGCAAGGACTGGTACCATGGCAGGCCAAAAAGAGGTGGTCATGAGGGGCCCATGCTATCTCAGGAGTGTCTGCTTTTTTAATGTGAGAACTCAGCCAGAGAGTCATTGTGGTCTTCGAAGCCCAGGTTTATTTTCCCAGGCACAATGTATTCATTCTCTTCCCTTGTTTCCCCTTCTCTCTGTCTCTCTCTCTGTCGCTGTCTCTGTCTCTGTCTCTGTCTCTCTCTGTCTTTTCCTCCTTCCCTCTGCCTCTGTCTCCTCTCTTTCTAACTACCCTTTGGACACCTCAAATTTGAAGGTCCCATCGGAATCTCAAACCCAACACGTCCCAAGCTGAACTTACTCCTTTTCCTCCCTGGCCCTGCTTTCTTCTAAATGTCCTTATTTCTGTCCAGGAGCCCCCGTCCCAGTCACCCAGGGCAACCACCTCCTCATCTCTGCAGCTCTTCCTTCTCCCTCATCCCTCCCATCTGACACTTGTTCCATCTCGTCAGGTCTATCCATCCCCACAATCCATCCTGCATCCTCTTCTCATTCCCCCATTCTCACAGCCACCGCCATAGTGCAAGTCCCCCTAACCACTCACCTGGATTTTGGTATGGTCTCCTCATTGGTGACTGTGTCGGGTTCCTTCCCTCTCCATTCCATTATCAGCATAGCTGCCAAACTGATACTCTCAAAGCTCAAGTCACATCATGTAACTTCTCTGCTCAGGAAGCTCCAGGAGCTCCCTCTTGCCTTTAGGATAAAATACAGACCCCTTTGTTTACCATAGAAAGCCCCTTATAGTATGGGGTCATGACCTGGATGAAGACCCAGCAAAGGGTTCTGAGTGGTCAGTCAGTTAGGGGGAGAACCAAGAAAGGGCAGCGTCACAAAAAGCCAAGGAAAAGACAGTGATTGATAGTGTTGAAGGCTTCAAGTACATCAAGAAGGGTGAGGGTGGAGAAGAGGCACATTCATTGATTACTTTGGAGAGACATTTCCAGCTTGGTTCAGTAGCATGGCAGTAGGAGGGCAGGCATTGGGATTGCAGGAATCCTGCAAGGTTGAGTCCTAGTGGGGCAAGATTGTCCCCAGGTCAAAGGAGACAGGGGACTCAAGAGGAGAACAGCGGAGATGGGAGTTGGTTCACCCAAGGGGCAAGATGGGGAAGGGAGAAGGGCACAGCCTGGGAAGGGGTGAGAGGGTCTGATTGTTCTGAAGTTTGTTGCTGCTCCAACCTGTCTTCTATACAGCCTCCAAAGGGATTGTCCTAAAGCATAATTCTACTATCTAATTTCCCTTCCTGATAAACTCCAATGGCTCTCTATTCTTTGTTGAGTCATTTTTTTTTCAGTCATGTCCAACTCTTGGTGACCCCATTTGGGGTTTTCTTGGTCAAGATATTGAAGTGATTTGCCATTTCCTTCTCCAGCTCATTTTACAGATGAAGAAGCTGAGGCAAACAGGGTGAAGTGACTTGCCCAGGGTCACACACTATTAAGTGTTTGAAGCTGGGTTAGAAATCAGGGAGATGAGTCTTCCTGACTCCAGGTCCAATATGTCCTCTAGCTGCATTCTTTGTCATTTAAAACTCTCCATGACCTGGACCCTCCCCATCTCTACAGTCTTCCTCCACATGACTCCCCTTCACAATCTTGACAGTTCAGCCATGCTGGCCTCCTCTCTCTTCTTTACACAAGGCGTTCCATCTTCCATCTCTAGCCTTTGTGGTCCCCTCCTCACCTCAACCTCTGAGGATGCCTGGCTTCCTGCAAGACTTACATCAAACTCACCCTTCGGTGGAGGCCTCTCCCAGTGCCCCAGGGCCTTGTGTATTTCCATCCAAGGATCTTAATAGGCAAGACAACATGTCCATATAGAGAGAAGTCTATACTGGATGCATACAAAGAGAACATAAAGTACCCTTGTGTGTGTCTCTGTGTGTATTTGTACTCTCCTCCATGAGAACGTAAATTCTTTGAGGATGGGCTGACTCACGTTTGTCTTTGAGCAGTTTAGCACAGTGCTCCCTTCCCACCAAATACCAGTTCCACACTGAACACACATAACAAATAGCAAAGAGACCCAGTTATCCAAGTCGACAGTGAAACAGAAATCAGAGAAAGTACACATAAGAAAAAAGTATATATCTCTCTCTCTCTATATATATATGTGTGTGTGTGTGTTTCCAACTATCATGTCCCTTATGTATATGTGTATTTATATGTATATATATACATATATATACATACAAACATACATATATATACATATATGTGTGTGTGTGTGTGTGTGTGTGTGTGTGTGTGTGTGTGTGTGTGT
>NW_020950289.1:0-10947 GCF_900497805.2 Vombatus ursinus | reverse complement strand
TGTGTGTGTGTGTGTGTGTGTGTGTGTGTGTGTGTGTGTGTGTGTGTATATGTGCAGTGACTGGCCCAAGATCTCTTTGGCAGTAGGGGGCAGAAGGATTTGAATTCAGATTTTTTGTTTATTCCCAGTCCAGATTTCTTTACCACATTGCAGTCCCCCAGCAGGACACAAGTAAGCGCGTCACGATGGAGAGTGTTTCATTTTTCTATTGTGTCTCCAGCACATTAGCTCAGCACCTTGGATACAGTCCCTACTTAAGCAATGTTCTTTGCATTGGTTTGAATACCCTCTGGATCAAAACCCCATTCCCAGGAATCTCCAGGTGCTCCCTTCCCTGGCCACCGTTCTCACATGTGCATTGTTTTCCTCTATTAAAAAACAAGTTCTTGAAGTCCAGGACCACCTCACTTTTGCATTTGTACCATGACTGCCTAGCATAGGAACTGGCACATGGTTAAATGCTTAATAAACGCTTTTCCAGTCCTTTTTTTAGAGTGGTAGAGTGGTGTGGAGAGCAGGATTGTTCTACCCCTCCTATTTATTCTACTACTATAAAGTCATTGTTTAGATGTGTTTCCCAAAATAAATATGCTTTTGCCCTGGGAAATCATATCAAAGGATTGGTAATTCTCTGCAACTTTTTCCTTAGCCCCGAGCCCCCACTCAGAGACAGTGCTCCTCAGTGTTCCATCTCACTCTTCTCTGGGGCCCCACCCCTTTCATTGCCTCCTCCCAGTTGCATTTCCAGAAAATACATCCAAACTAGCAAATACCTGTGGTTAACACTGTTTATAAAGACAAAGTAAATGTTTAAAACAAAGAAAGGTAAACAGATTTTCCTTGTGTCTAGAGGAAAAGGTTTAAGGCTTATATGAGGGAGCCCAAGGGAGAAAGAAGATACAGAGCGCCTTGGGGTCTGAAGTCTGGGTGGGAAGGGGCTTTAGGCAGAGTCTGTCCCGCTCTGGCTCATGCCCAATTGGTCCAAGCAGTCTTACTCCTGGTGTCCCGATCCTTCCCAGCTCCAAGTGACTACCGCTTCTCACAGACTGGCCTTCTTCAGCTTCAAATTTCTTTTATGAGTCTTGGCAAGAATCGATTTTCTCCACAAGGCTCAGGATCCCTGGACTTACTGAACCGACTTTGAAAGGTCACCTGGGAGCACGGCAGGTCGTTGCACATTCTTACGGCAAGGCTTCCTTTCTAAGTCACCACAGGAATTTGTTCTTTCTTGCAGATGGATCACTTCGATGGCTGCAAATTTTACAACTAGTTGAACACATTGTTGTCATCCCCTTTTCTGTATAGGGTCCTCCACTGCCTTGGGCTACATGGTGCCCCTCCTAAGGGTCCCACTCACTGTCCAGAGCCTCTCTTCCCACACTCTCATGACCCTACCTGCTGCCTCCCTTTCCCTCCCTGTCTCATGTGGGTTTGGCATCATCAGCACATGCTCTGGGAACTGAGATGAATTCTCTGGGGGAGGATACACTGACATTTGCTGGCAACATAGTGCTCACATACACCAGTTGACTTTGTCCCCTGAAGCAGAATTCCTAGTTCCACTTCTAAAGAAAGGACCCTCAGGGGCTCTCTGGTCCAATCTCTCCATTTTACAAGCAAGTGTAAGGGAGAGGTTCCTCCCTGCCACCAGCTTAGTTGACGTAATCATAAGATGTTAATGGGTTACTACCATGTTAACACTTTGGGAAGGGTGAAGACCCTAACTGAATTACAGGGGGAGCACCATATTGCCTGGCAGAAGATGTGTACATCTTCAGGTGATGAAAAAGTCAAAGCAATTGGAGAGTTTGATGTGACCCAGCCCAGGGAGCCAAGAGGAAAAAAGAAGTAAGCTCCCTGGAAGGAAATAAATCTTTTTTTAAAAAATTAATTAATTAATTAATTAATTTTTGGGAATTTTTTATTAATTTATTTTGAATTATCAAAAATCACTTCCATAAGCTTTTGAGTTTTAATATTTTCTCCCCCTTCTTCCCCACCTCCCTCCCCAAGATGGTATGCAATCTGATATAGGCTATACATATACATTCCTATTAAACATATTTTCACATTAGTGATGTTGTAAATAAGAATTAGAACCAATAGGAGGAACCACAAGAAAGAGGAAACAAAACTCAAGAGAAGAAAAAAATAGCAAATAGTATGCTTCAATCTGCATTCAAACTCCATAGTTCTTTCTTCTTTGTGGATAATATTTTCCTTCAGGAGGCCTTTGGAGATGTCTTAGATCCTTGCATTGCTGAGAAGGGTTAAGTTTATCAATATTAGTCATCACACAACATGGCTGTTATTGTGTACAACATTCTCCTGGATCTGCTCACTTCACTCAGCATCAGTCCATACAAGTCTTTCCAGGTTTTTCTGAAGTCCACCTGCTCATCATTTCTTATAGCACAATAGTATTCCATTACATTCATATACCACAACTTGCTGAGCTGTTCCCCAATCGATGGGCATCCTCTCAATTTCCAATTCTTCGCCACCACAAAAAAGCTGCTATGAATATTTTTGTACATGTGGTTCCTTTTCCCATTTGTATGATCTCTTTGGGATATAGCCCTAGAAGTGCTATTGCTGGGTCAAAGGGTGTGCGTATTTTTATAGCTCTTTGGGCATAGTTCCAAATTGCTCTCCAAAATGGTTGGATCATTTCACAATTCCACCAACAATGCATTAGTGTTCCAATTTTTCCACATCTTCTCCAACATTTATCATTTGAAGGAAATAAATCTTTTTTTTTTTTTGTGAAGCAATTGGGGTCAAGTGACTTGCCCAGAATCACACAGGTAGTGAATGTTATGTGTCTGAGGCTGGATTTGAACTCATACCCTCCTGACTCCAGGGCCAGGGCTCTATCCACTGAACCACCTAGCTGCCCCTGAAGGAAATAAATCTTGACAGAGAGTTTTTCTTCCTTCCTACCACCCACTAGACATGGCATTTAGCAGGAGAACTATTTGGTGAGAGACAAAGAGAGACAGAGACAGACAGAGACAGAGAGACCGACAGGGAGAGACAGAGAGAACTCATTAGCAGTTAGTTTATTGATTTGACAGAGTTCAAGGCTCAGATAGAGCAGAGACACATAGTTCAGACAGACATGGATATAGAGAGGCAACCACTCAAGCAAAGAGGCAGTTTCAAGGGTGACTTTTGGCAGCAAAGAAGAGAGCCAGCTTAGGACTCAGGAGAAAGATAGTCCTAGCAGACTCTATAAAGAGAGAAGAGACACTTAGGTATCATAGTTCAACTGGAGTTTTGAGTTGCTTTGGCCACACATGCTCTTATTGCGTGCCTCACTCCCTCTATACTCTAAGTTTCTGCCTACTCTTCCCACAGATGTTGTATGTAATTGGGGCAAAAGTGTATCCCAAGTTTGGGAGGAGGGGGTAATATTTTATAGTCATCATTTTTAGTTTACTGTCTTAGTAAATGTCTGCTAAAAGCAGTTAGTGGTTGATCATTAATGGGAAACACATTTATGGGGGCTCATGAGCTGTAATTAAAGGAGTAGGGACCTGCAGGTTTTCCCTTGAACCTTGAAAGCAGCAGCCACCCTTTGGGGACCCAATCCATGAATGTGAATGCAAGTTGGAGGAGTGTCTCAGAGGTCATGCAGCACAAGGAAACTGAGGCCCATGCAAGTTAGCTGACTTTACAATTCACACCTGTATTACGTATCAGAGGGAGGACTTGAACCCAGGATGTCTTACTTCAGAGGCTCTTCTTTCTCCGCCGTGCCACATTGTCAGATTCCTACTTTCAGGGGACAGCTTGATTGTGACTGTGTAGTATTGCCTCTTTTACTAATTATCAGTGTCACTTTGGGCCAGTGACTTCCCCTTTCCAGGCATCATCTTCCTCATCTATAATGCTGATTGCATGATTTCCAACTTCTTCTCCATCTCTGACAGTCTATGATTCTACAGTCGTGGTGGGTGAGCATTTCTAAGGGCCCTGACGTGACTGCCTTGAGGCAGAGGCATGGATTAAATGGCCCCTACCATTGGTTCTATGGCCCCGTGGTTCCATGTAACCTCTTCCTTAGCACCACGCTGCCCCCTGGGGGCCACACAAATCAAGACAGGATGCTCTTTTAATTCACCGTTGCAATGATTTAATCTCCAAACACTGGGCGCATTCAGATTCCAAAATGGCTTCTTTTCTGAAATTCTCTGAGTAAGCACTCTACTGTTAAGTTATCTCCTGGGTTTTAGAGGCAAAGCTCTTCGTGACTTTGTTTTACAGTTTGTCCGTGTTTGTTTAGAAACCGAAACCAAGCCCTCTTTCATTAAGCTTGTTTTTACACAAGCTAAAATGCACGAGAAAGTAAAAAGAAAGCCTTATAACTCATCTGAAGGCTCTTGGCCCCACTGAGGCCCCAAAGAGATCAGCACTGCTATGGGAAATGGGGTTGGCAATGTTTCCACTCCCTGCCAAAGAAAATAAGAAAAAGAAGACGGGATTTTGGCGAGATGTCACTAACCTTCAAGGCAGATGTTTGGGGCGTTAACCGCGCCCTTCCCAGAACATTTCTCTTGGTGCTCTTGTCGGAATAGGGAACTTGACTTGAAAAAACAACAACAATTATCTAACAATGAGCTGTTCCAAAGTGAAATAGGCTGCTACCACAAGAGGTTGCGTGCTCTCTTCATCACCGATTGCCTTAAGTGGAGCCTCGATGACATTTGTCACAGAATTACAGAATTTCAGAGTTGGCAGAAACCTCAGAATTCATCTAGACCAATTCCTATGTGAACGAGAATTCCTCCTCAGTCTACTTGACAAATCATTATCCAGCTTTTGCTTGAAGACATCAGAGGTTGGAGAACTCATTACATTTTAGCTTCCTTCATGGGCCTCCTCTACAAAGTGCTCCCAAGCCTTGACATCTCCAAACTCCAAACTTAGCCATTTAAATTCCTGCAAAAGTGTGTCCTATTTTTGCTCATCCAATGAGGCTTCCTACTTTAATTCCCTCAGAGGGTTCAGTGGGTATGGCTGAAATGAATACCTTTTCACTGTGCAGAAATCCCATTATCTGATCCAAATCCATAAGAGCAAGATAAATGCGAATCAAAACAACCCCGAAGTTTCATCTTATACCCAATATGTTGGCAAAATGATAAAAGATGGGAACAGTCAATGTTAGAGAAGTTGTAGAAAGATAAGCCACTAATGCATTGTTGGTGGAGCTGAGAGTCAGTACAATCATTTAGGAAAGTAATTTGGAATTATTGCAAATAAAATGACCAAAATAACCTTTGACTTACAGATTCTTCTGGTAGGCTTATATCTAAGGGGGGGGTCATGGAGAAGAAGAAAGTCCTCATATACACCAAAATATTTTTTAACAGTGCTTTTTGTGGTAACAAAGAAATATGAAAAAGTTGATGCTGATTGATTGGATGACTAAACAAATTATAGCACATTAATGTAATAGAATACTACCGAGCTATAAGAAATGACGACCACGATGAAATCAGAAAAGCATGGAAAGGCTTATATGATCTGATGAAGAATGGAGTGAGCAGAGCTAAAGAAACAATACACACAATGATAACAGCTTAATTGGAAAGAATAGTCACAAAAATTAAAAAGTTAATTTTTCAAAATTACAAAGAATAAGCATGCTTCAAAAATATTCTTTGTTATGTGGGATAGTTCTTTAAGAGGGATACTGGGAGAAATTTTGGTGACGTAAAAACAATAGATATCAACAAAAATTTATTCTAAAATCTTAGAGGGGTTTTGAGAAGATAGGCACACTGATATACTATCTGTGGTATAATCTGTGAACAGGTCTAACCTTTCTGAGAAATAATTTGGTATTTTATAAAATCCTGGTAGGCAAGAGGAGGTAAAAGACAGAAAGAAATATCCCATATATACTAAAATATTCATAGTAGCCTTTTTGTGGTAGCAAAGAACTGAAAATGGAGATGCCGATAAATTCAATCAATTTATCAATCAGCAAGCATTTCTAAAGTGCCTACTATGTTCTAGGCACTATAAAGGGTTCCGGGGATACAACTACCTTGCCTCAAGAAACTTGTATTCTATTAGGAGGATAGAACAGAATAATCACATAAGCTATACAGGATATATACAAAACGAATGCAAGGCTGTTGGCTGAGGAGGTGGAAAGTCATGGAGCGACATGGAGAGTCAAGAAGGATCCTTGGAAAGAGATGGAGACTGGCTAAGCAAATTGGGGGATATGAATATGAAGGAGTACACTGCTCTGTAGGAAGTAATGAATTGGAGGAATTCAGAGAACATGGGAAGAGCTATATGAACTGATGCAGAGTGAAGTAAGGAGAATGAAGAAACCCAAATGCAAAATGACCATGACAATGTAAACAGAAAAAAACCAACAAAATGAAACTGAATTTATTTGTAAATAAATTTAAAAAAAACCAAACCTAATTATTAGGACAAAGTTTGACCCTGGAGTATAAAAGAGGCGAGAGAACCTTGATTTGGGCAGGAAGGGTGTTACAGGAGCAGAATATTGCACACAATGACAGATGGGTAGATGTGTCATTTGGATTTAATAAATTCTTTTTTAATTTTTGTTACAAGACTAGAAGGGTAGGGAGGAAGGGGATATTTTCAGAGTGAATGTGATGTAAAAATAGAAGACATCAATGAAATTTTGAAAGAAAAACATTTCTCATTTACACAATTTAACTATCTATGTGAGCATGTATATGTCAATATGTGTGTGTATGTATGTATATATATATACATGCATATGCATATACATATATACGTACGTGTACACAAATATTTGACAAGACCTGTGATTTCAATGGTGTGGACAAGTCTTAGGAAGTTTCCCAGAATACTGAAATGTCAAGTTACTTGTCCAGGGTGATATTACCAGTGTGTGTCAAAGGTGATACTTGAACCTGTATCTTCCTGATAACAAAACCAACTGTTTAGTCACTGTGACATGCTGACCTTTGCTATGTAAAACCCTTTCTGGGATCACCCTGCCCCCAACTTCCAATTCCACTCATAGTTTGGGGTCACCAGAAGGCATCTGTGTATTGGGGTTTTAGAGGTGATCATATGGGGCTGGGATTCCTTGTACTGTTGCTTAGGAGCCCCAGTTTGTGAGTTTTCTATTAATAATCTGCCAGCTAGACTTAATTAGCTTTTAGCAAAAGTATTTAAAAAGGTGATACAGAGGGCTGAAGCCAAGATGGTGGATTAGAAGCAGCACTTAGCTAAATTCTCTCAATGTTTCCCTCCAAATAACTTTAAAATAACACATCAAATCTTGGAGAAGGAGAGTTAACAAAAGGTGAGACATTTTCCTAGCCTAGCACAACTTAGGAGGTCAGTAGAAGTCTGTAACACCAGGTGGGGCCAACCCAGAGCATAGCCAACAGCAGCATGAATGGTGGTCCTCAGAGGCAGCCACCATGGTGGCAGCAGCAGCAGCTTTAGGAGCTCTCAGCCCAGATATGGTAAGAGTGTGGACAACTGGTCAGAAAGAGATTACAGGGAACCCTTGGTTGGCACCAGATGCAGCTGGCACTGACTGACAACTCTCTTGCTCATACACAGCTCTGAGTCTTAGTACCAGGGTGGAGAGGAGTGCTTATGGTTGGTCACAAGGGACCATGGGCCTTGATCTCAGTTCCAAGGCAGAGAGGAGAGCTAGTGTTTGCGGCTGCAAAAGAGCAGAGACCTTGGTCACAGTTCCAGGGCTAAGAGGAAGACCAGTACTTGTGACTGCAGGGGAGCAGGGCCCTTTCCTGGGTAAGGATCAAAGTTTGGAGAGCGGTGACCACACCTCTCCCAGGATCACACCACTTTGGAAGCATCAAAAACTTGCAGATCCCCAGAACTAGCTCTGAAAACAGCAGCACAAAAAAAGCCTGAAACTTGGGACATTGCTTCCCCAACCTAAGGTGAGAAGAGCCCAACTTTAACATAAAGTCTGAAGGCAAGAAGTAGTCTGGAAAAAAAATGAACAAACAGTTAAAAAAAGGAACTTGACCATAAAAAGCTACTATGGTGACAGGGAAGACCAAGGCAGAAGCTTAGAAGAGGACAACAATGTGAAAACAGCTACAAACAAAGCCTCAAAGAAAAATGCTAATTGGACCCAAACCCAAGAAGTATTCCTGGAAGAGTTAAAGAAAGAGATAAAAGCACTAGAGGAAAAATTGGTATAGGAAATGAGAGTGATGTAAGAAAATTATGAAAAGAGAACAGCTTGATAAAAGAGGAATACATGAATCAGAAAGACACACAGTTAAAATGAAGAACTGGAACAGAATCTATGATGCTTTAACTGAAGTAAAAAAGGCAGGGGTAGATCTAGACAAAGCAGAAACAAACATAGACCTACATAGAACTAATTAAAAGAGATAATCAAGGAAACTACCTTTTTCTAAAAGGAATCATAGACAATGCGGTAATATAAAAATTTATAGTAAATTTCTCTGATAAAGGCCTCATTTCTCAAACGTATACAGAAATGAGCCAAATTTATAAAAATAAGAGCCATTCTCCAATTGATAAATGGTCAAAGAATACGAACAGTTTTAAGAAGAAATCAATGCTATCTATAGTCATATGAAAAAGTGCTCTAAATCTCTATTGATTAGAGAAATACAATTTAAAACAATTCTGAGGCACCACCTGATACCTATCAGAAATGACAGATGCTGGAAAGGGATGAGGGAAAATAGGTACACTAATAAACTGTTGGTGGAGTTGTGAACTGAGCTAACCATTCTGGAGAATAATCTGGAAGTATGCCCAAAGGACTCTAAAGACCCAGCAATACCATTACTAGATCTGTATCCTAAAGAGATCAAAGAAAGAAGAAAAGGACCTATTTACACAAAAATATCTACAGCAGCTTTTTGTGTGGTGGCAAAAAGTTGGAAATTGAGGGGATGCTTATCAACTGGGTAATGGTTGAACAAGTTGTGGTGTATGGTTGTGATGGACTATAAGAAATGATGACGGGAGCAGTTTCAGAAAAAAGGTGGTAAGACCTCTATGAAATGATGTGAAATGAAATGAGAAGGATTAGAAGATCATTGTGCATAGTAACAATGTTCTCACGATGGTCAGCTATGAAAGATTTAGATGTTCTGATCAGTTCAATGATCCAAGACAATTCCAAAGGACTCATGATGAAAACATGCTATCCACCTCCAAAGAGAGAATTGTTGAACTCTGAGTGCAAATTAAAGTACAATTTCTTGCCTTTTTATTTTTCATGCTTTTCTGTGATACGGCTAATATGGAAACATGTTTTGCATGATTTCACATGGATAATTGATAAAAATTTTCCTGCCTTTTCTGTGGCTGGGGGAGAGGGTAAGAGGGAAGGAAAAAAAATTTGGAACTCAAAATTTAAAAAGAAAATGTTAAACATAAATAAATAATACTTCTTTAAAAAAGGTGATATAGTAAGAGCACTTGGTATAAAAAATATAATGCCCAGAATACATACAGCACCCATTGAGAGAGTGGGTTCAAACTTAGGGTAAGATGGTGATGGGGCCCGCACGCAGGATACACACAAAGCAAAGGAGTAACTTCTAAGTACTGGTTACCTGAAGCCCTTTCTTAAGTCCTCAGGCAGCATCTGCCCTAGTTCAAGGGTCATGTTTCTTAAAACTTCTTCCTTCAGTCACTGTCTTTCTACATTAGTGTGTATTCCTAATTTTCCAGTGTGCTCCCAGGTGGATGCATTGTCTCTTACTGGTCCAATCTCTGATAATATGGTCAAGGGGGGGGAGGGGAGCAGAGGTAGAGGAAGGAAACCTGACTCCCCCCCAAAAAAGGACTCCTTGTTAGAGGCCTGGAACCAATTCCCAAACCAGAGTTCTCCAGGCTGGCCCGCCTCCCTTTTTGTCCATGAACACAGCAATGGACCTGACTGCTGCTCTCCAACCATCCATTGATTTCTTTCTTTGAAAAGTTTACCTCTCCTAAAGAGATCACAGGGTCTCAACGCCTTGTTTGTGTATTTCAATACTCTACCACAAGTCCTTCCACTGATGACATTGCATTGATTGAGGTGAGGGGATGGAGTCCTCTCCCTTACGTGCACGCGCACACACACACACAAATACATACAAAGTAAATGCCTACTTCTGTGTTTCTTTTCCCAGATGGTTTGGCAGTATTACTATTATAATGCTGGGGCTGAATGAGGGATGGCATAAAAAAGCCTGAAGTCCTGGCAAGATACCCATCAGAGCCTGGCACCTGGTCTTGGAGCTAGAAGACTGCCCTTGTTGGCGGGAGGGATGTGGTGAATGCTGGACCACTGAATGCAGGGCAGTGGAGTTGTAGGGGGTTGCTCCTACCCCTTTGAAGGAGGCAGAAAGGCCAGTCTGGCAGTGAAATGGGGGAGGGGGATACAAGAGGACTGCATCTTAAACCTTCCTGGAAAACTGATGTTTCTCCTCCACTTGGGCTTGGGGGGCAGCTGTAAGGTCCCCCTTGCCCCCTAGGTTTTGGTTAGAAGCCCAGCATCCCATTCTATGACCCAAACGGAACCAGTGGCCCAGCTACTGGACAGCCACCATTGTGACCACCCCTCCCACTTCTCAGATGCATTTTGTAATTAATTTATCTTTTTTCCTCCCCTGGTCCGGGATTGTTGGATGGGTGGGGCGGGGTGGGTATTGCCAGATCATTATTAGTGAAGTTGTACGCCTGACAAACCTGACCTGAAAACCGTGTGGCTCTTGTGGGAATGACAGAGGGCTCCTGTCCAGGACCACTGGGGTGGCCTGAGTCAGAAGAGAAGAGAAACAGCCAACCATGTGCCCTAGCCAGGCAACTCAGGGCTGCCAGAGCATTTGCCTGGGGTCTTTTTCTTTTCTTCTTTCATTTTTTTTACATTTTTCCCTCCTCTGTGACCACACTAAAAGGGCTACA
>NW_020950288.1:0-13432 GCF_900497805.2 Vombatus ursinus | reverse complement strand
AGATGTGGCTCTCACAGTTCCTCATGTTGGTGTTTCCATCTCTCCCCCCCCCCAGGTTATGTTGGCCCCCCTCATTTCTATCGCCCTGAAGGTGTCCCAGCTCCAGGAAAGAACTGGCCGTTCTGCACCTACCGTCATCACATAAGCTTCTGTCTCGAGATGCATGGCCCACCACACCAAGGCCTCTGCTACGCGGTTTTAAGAACAAGAAAAAATTATGTTTTCACTCAGGCTTTTTGTTTTCAATGTTTTCCCCCAACATGTTAATGTATGTTGACAAGGCACTAGAAACTGAGAAAAAAATGGAAGCTGTGGTGCTGTGGGAGTGAGCCCTTCCATTGCCCCATCCCCTTTTATGTCCTGCAGATAAAGCAGGGTGGTGCACTGGGTAGAGTACTTGACTTGGAGGCAGGAAAGTCCTGAGTTTGAATCCCACCTCTGATATTTACTAGCTGTGTGACCCTGGACAAGTCCTTTCCTCTCTCAGGGCCTCAAGTACCTCTCTGGTCCTCATCTGCAAAGTCCTAGGGTTGTGATTTCCCTTGGTGAAGGGACTTTGCACACCAGGGAGGTCCTGCATGGATGAAATCATCTCTTTTCTTCGTTCCAGCACGCTTGTGCCTGGGATCTAGACAGGGAAGGACCCCAGGTGATTATGTAGTCCAAGCCCTTTAATATTATAGATGAAGAAACTGAGGCCCAGGGAGGGCAGGTCACGTGCCCAAATCACACAGGTACTAAGCCTAAGAGGTAGAATCTGACTCCGACTTGATGAATGTTTGCCTGCCTTTTGCCACGGGACAAGATCGGGTGAAATCTCAGGCCTACACAGCCTTCCTTTCGCCGTCAGAACTCCCAATGAGCCAATCATGTAGCCACTGGCGTTTCTTCTCAAATATGGGGAAAACTGCTCGATTTTCATTTCTGGGTTTTGCCTGGAACATACCACGTCAACACCATCATTTCAGGTGCCTTCTCCTCAGTCAGTGTCGGTTGATTTCCACCATGTTTCTCATCATTTGCTCCCACAAGTATGGCCAGATATTAAACAGGATTGGGTCATGTTGCCTGATGTCTTTGTGCTTCATCTGCCTTCCCTTCCATGCTGGAACACTCTTCTCCCTGGGGGAAAACTCAAAAAATAAAAGGCTTTGGGGAGTTAGGTTTCATTTTGATCTGCTAGCCAGAGGGTGAAATGGATTCCACCCCATCTTCAAAGATTTGGACTCTTTGGAACCAAAGGTTCAAATCCTAGTGGGCTAAGTGAGCCTTTCAGGCTGCCAAGGTAGATCAACTAAGCTTGACTTTCTTTAGTGGGAGGCAGGAGAAGGTCAGAAACTTTCCAGATAAGATCTGGAATTACAGAGCCCTGATGCTAAGGTCCCAGGGCACTGCTGGGGAGGAGAGGGGTAGAAGCTCAGGGTCCTTGGCTGACTTTATTGGTATTTGGCTGTATTGGTATTTATTGGTATTTTAAGTGTCTACCGTGTGACAGACGCTTTGCCAAGCTTTACAAGCATCTCATTTGGTCTTCACAACAACTCCGTTAGTGCTGTTATCTCCACTTTTACAGTTGAGGAAAATGGGACAAATGGAGGTTCTGTGATTTGCTAGTAAGTGTCTGAGGCTGGATTTGAACTCGAGTCGTGCTGATTCTGGGCCCAGCCCTCTGCCCACTTTGCCTCCAGTTGGAGGGTCTTCCAGATAGAGGTTCCCATTGTAGGGTGACAGAGTTTGTGGGCACCTACTATATGCTGGGCACTGTAAGAGAGCCAGAGGACGTCTCATGGAGCTGACCATCTGGTGTGGGAGATAAAAACACGCACATGATTCAGGAGAAAACAAATTAGTACATGCACATCATAGCATTTCAGACTTAGAAGGAGCCTTGGCTGGGTGGCACAGTGGATAGAACAATCCACCTGGAATCAAGAAGACCTGTGTTCAAATTGGACCTCAGACACTTAATAGCTGGGTGACTGCCCCAGCCTCAGTTTCCTCATTTGTAAAATAGGGACAATACCAGGCGAGATAATATTTACAAAGCATTTTGCAAACCTTAAAGTATTATAAAAATGTTAGTTATATTTAGTCTAAACTACTTATTTTACATTCTAAACTATGTGCATTGAATCCAAGAGGTTCCTTTTAAATATATATCTATATAATATCACATATATACATATGTATATACATACCTACACATACATAACACACATATGTGTGTATGCATAGGTATATGCATGTGTACATGTATGTGTGCATGTATATGTATATGTATGTGTATACATGTATACTAGATGGCCCCCTAGGCCCCTGCTGCCTCCAGATGTCTGAGCCTAGGACTGCTAGGTCCATGGGGGATGGGGCTGTCCATGCACAGTTTTGCATGTCTAACACAAACAAGGTCCTCAAGAAATTTTTGGTGAATTGAAATGATGTGAATTGGGAAGTGAGGAAACATGGAGTTGTAGACAAGAAACCATTTTCTGGAACATTGCTTTAAAAGTCTACGAACCTGAAGGAAATGCATCTATCATATCTCACGTTGCCTCCTCTCCCAGTTTGATTCATTTTGGTTCACGAGATATTTCTTGAGAATCAGTTTTGTGTTGGAGATGCAAAGGTGTGCTTGTCCAGCCCCATCCCCCCGGGACCTAACAGTCCTAGGCTTGGACATCTCAGGGGCCATGTGGACCAACCCCCTTGTGTTTCACATGAGGATACTGAGGCTGGAGAGATGAAATAACTTGTCTGAGATCTCCCAAATGGCAAACAGAGCAGAAATTCAAACCCAACTCTTCTTACTCCTAATCCAAAACACATTCCACTGGGCCACACTGTCTCTCTTCGGGAGATGAGATCAATGCACAGAGGAGGGGTGGCCATAACCAACACCAGGATAGCTAGCATTTCTAGAAGATTCCAAGGGCATTTTTATCTTATTTCATTTGATCCTCACAATAGGCCGTGGGAGGTAGGTGCTATTATGATGTCCATTTTACAGATGAAGAAACTGAGGCAGATGGAGGTTATTTGACTTGCCCAGGGTCACACAGCTAGTGAGTGACTGAGACAGTCCTCTTGATTCAAAGTCCAGCACTTCATCTATTGTGCTGCCTAGTTGTCTGGAACAGAAATGGGGTGGGGGGAAAGAAGAGGAAGGAGAGGAGGAGGAAGAGGAGGAGGAGGAGGAGGAGGAGGAGGTGATTTACTACTGGTTTCTTGGTTAGGGAATCAAGAAGGGCTTCATGGTACCTTTAGCCTCAGAAACTAAAAGAAGACAGAAGGGGCAAGCAAAGGGTGTTTGTGTGTGTGTGTGTGTGTGTGTGTTTGTGTGTGTGTAGTATGTGTGTGTATGTGAGTGTGTGTGGTGTGTGTGAGTGTGTGTGTATGTGTGTGTGTGGTGTGTGTGTGAATGTTTACCAATAATTCTAAGAAGGGTAAGAGGAAATAACCCAGATGACAAAGAACATGTAAAGTGCTTTGCAGACCTTGAAGTTGGAGGTCTTGACCCTTTCTTGTGTCCTGGACCCCTTGACCAGTCTGGTGAAGCCTATGGACTCTTCTCCAAATCATGTTTTTAATTGCATAGAATAAAATACCTAGGGTTACAAAGGAGATTAATTATATTAGAATACAGTCATCCAAGTATCAACAAAAAACAACCCAAACCCAAGCTCACCATTGTCGTGGCCATCATCATCAGTATTAGCACAGGCACTGCCCTGTCCCAGGCCCAGCGCACAGAGATGGATGGGATGGGTGGCGGTGTGGGGGGACCGGCGGCCCCTGCCAAGCTTGGCTTGATGTGGTTTGTGAACAGCGCTCATTCCCTGCTGGGAGAGGTAAGGATTACAGGGAGAAGGTTATGCTGCGATTGCTTTGGGACTGGTCTAGAATCCTTTATTTTCTGCCCCCCCCCCCACCTCATGCAGCCGACTAAGGCTGCTGGCTGGGGGTGCCCCGGGGTGGGGATGGGGGGCAGAAAGTGGCCGGGCTTCTGGGGGGAGGACTGCAGCCTAGCAGGAAGACAAAGACAGTGGCCCAGGGGCTTTTCACGTCAGAGCCCAAGTACAAGAACTGACTCAGTTGGGATGCTGTTGGGTTCCAGAGGCATCTTTGCCCTGTGTTCTCACAACCCTGTTCAGGCATCAGGTTTTTACTAAGCATTTGCTATGTGCCGGGCACTGTGCCAAGGGCTGAAGACATATCCAAGCAGAAAGAGAGTTCCTGCCCTTGAGGAGCTGACCTGGGGAAAGTGGGAACTTAAGAGGGTGGGGAGGGAGGGTAGGTCATGCCAGAAGCACAGCCAAGAGAGGAAGGTTGGCCAACCTGAGTCTCCTTGAAGCGGAGGCCCTGTGGAGGCAGGAGCTCACCAGAGGCTCAGGGTGAGAAGATGGCGGGCACCAATGGATGGTCCAGGGTGAGGAGGCCCTGGACTCTGAGGGATGGTCCAGGGTGAGACAGCCAGGGGATAATGACAGACCCCAAAGTCAGAAGGGGAGCTGGAAGGGCCCTCCCATTCTTTCATGATAGCGGCGCTCATTGGCTCTGGGTCAGAGTTGTATTTCTGTTGTTGGGTCATTTCAGTCATGTCTGACTCTTCGTGACCCCACTTGGGTTTTCTTTGCAATGATACTGGAGTGATTTGCCATTTCCTCCTCCAACTCCTTTTACAGACGAATGATGACCCTGGCAAAGTGATCTTCTGGTCTTTGCTTGAACACCTTCAGTGACGAGGAGCTCGCTACCTCCTGAAGCAACCCAACTCACTTTTAGACAGCTTTGATCATTTGGACGGTTTCCCTTGGTCCCAGCCAACTCTGACTCTCAGCAGCTTCTCGGCTGGCTCTGCCCTCAGGGGCCAACTCAAACAAGCTAATCCCTCTGCTAAATGTCAGGCCTTCAAAGACAGCTGCCCATTCCCTGTGAGTCCTCTTTTCCCCAAGACCAGCACGCCTGGTTCCTTCAGCTCATTCTCCCTGGGCGGGGGTTCTGTCCCCTCCATCGCCATCCCAGCTGCCCTCGTCTGGGTCCACCCTGCTCTGGCAACGCCACCCACTGAGCATTAAACAAAGAGTTCTGGGCCGGGCACTGGGCATACAGCTTGTGCACACGGCTTCTAATTGGAAATACATCCACAGCAATGTTGGGAAAGAAGAGAGAGCGTGGGCAATTGGGGGACAGCACTTGGAGTCAGGAAGACCCGAGTGTGAATCCTGCCTCGGGCTCTTTCTAGTTACATGACCCTCAGTAAGCCACTTCACCTCTGCCTGCCTCACTTTCCTCACCTGTAAAATGGGGATAATAATAGCACCTACCTCTCTGTGAGGCTCAAATAAGATAATATTTGTATGGCATAACAAGGTGAATATAGTAAGCACTTCATAAATGGTAGTAGTAGTTGTTTTTATATAGTACTTTGCAAACCTGCAAAGTGCTATGTGGGGCTGTAGGGGGCGCCGTGGTGCACAGAGCACTGGGCCTGTTGTCAGGAAGGCTCATCTTCAAGAGTTCAAATCCGGCTTCAGACATTTACTAGCTGTAGGACCTTGGGCAAGTCACTTCCCCCTGTTTGCCTCAGTTTCCTCATCTGTAAAATGAGCCAGAGAAGGAAATGGCCAACCACTCCAGTAACTTTGCCAAGAAAATCTCAAATGGGGTCACACAAAGAGTTGGACTGAAATGACTGAACAGCCACAAAGTGCTATGTAATTGGGAGCTATTAGGAGGTGGTCTTTAGTAATAATAATAATAATAACGATAATAGCACAATGTTAAGTTCTATGGGAAAGTGAGTGATCACAAAGCCAGGTCTTCCACTACAAGCAAACATAGCACACCTAAGCGATGGCCCGCAGGTAGATGGACGGGGCCCCCAACGCTGGTCCCAGCACTCTCTCTTGGACAGGTGCTGGGGATGGAGCATGAGTGGGAAGAAGCTAGTGAAAGGCCTGGCTGCCTTTGGGAAACCCTGCTCCATGTTTGTTGATCCTCACCAGCTCTGTGTAACAAGACTCATGTTCCCCGGGGGGTCTGTGGATGGGTTAAGTGAGTTCATAATCTTAGATAGGAAAAAAAGCATCTCTGTTTCAATATAATTTGTTTCCTCTGCGATCCCATATATTTTGTTTTATACATTTAGAAACACTATTTTGAGAAAGGGTCCATAGGCTTCATTGGACTGCCAAAGGGATCGCCATACAAAAAAAGGTTGAGTCCCTGTTCTAGATCCGCTATTGCTAATGAACAAATGAATTTAAAAGCAGTTATTAAGACCTGGCCGGATGCCAAGCACTGGGGTAAATGCCCAGGATCCAAATAGAAAAGCTAGGTCATCTGCTCCCAAGGAGCTCCTGGGAGAGAAACCACAGAGAAGAGGGTTTCACCAGAGGGAAGTGGGCAAGTCCCCGTGGTCCTGTGGGCACATCCAAAGGGTAGATGGGAGGTCCAGGGGACCGGAGGCAGTAGCCGCCAGGTGGAGGGTAAGGCCAAGAGGCTCGTAGGCAGATAGGAAGGCCTCCAGCATCCCGAAAGGATCGGGGTTGGTGACGTTGCTCATTCAACTGGTGTGAGCAGCTGTGTCCATACTGCAGGTTTGGAGGGCTCGCCACCTTTGGGAATGGAGGCCTGGACCTGAGGATCCTAGTAGAACAGGGATTCCGGATTTCCTCCTGCAGAGGTAGGGATGGAGGATCGATGTCCAGCCAGGAGGGGTAAAGGAGAAGACTCTTTCAAAGGAAGGTTGGAGAAGCAACCTGAGTTCAAATCCTGCCTTAGACTAATTAGCTGTGTGACCCTGGGCAAGTCACTTCACCTGTCTGCTTCCTTTTCCTCCTCAAATGAAGAAAATAATAACATCTATCCTGAGGTCATTGTGAGGATCAAGCATGGCCAATGCTCAAGTGTCGTATAAATAATAAATCCTGCCATATTGTTGTTACTGTTGTTATTAGAGCATCTCATTACACTGGAGCTTACCATGAGCAGCCAGATACTTTATTATCTCCTTCCTTCTCTTGTCTTTCACCTCTGGATTATCCATTTTTGTTCCTTTTTCCATTTGGAAGATCATTCTGGGAGTGGGGGTGGGGGTGGAGAGAATGGAAGACCCGATGATGAGGAGGATAGCTAGTATTTCTAAAGCACTGACTTTGTGCCAGGCGCTGTGCTACGTGATCGCAAACACGACCTCATCTGAAGAATAAGAACTGAGTAGTTCTTCCCTCTCTCAGTTACGCTCAAGCAGTGGTCCTGCCCCTCATTTGCACCTCCTAATTCCCCTCATATAACAGAGACCATCCTTGTGGTCTTTGTGCCTTCCTCATCAGTCTTTCTTCATAATTCTCTAGAAAGTGTGAGCATGCTAATTAATTATCCCCTATTTATCCTGATGTGTCTTGTTTGTTACAGAGTTGTCTGCAGGAGCTCGTGGAGTGGAGGGCCTGTCTTTCGCCCTTTTTTGTAGCCCCAGCACTTAGCACAGTGCCTGACACATTTTAGTGTTGTTGTTGTTCAGTCATACCCAACTCTCCGTGACCCCATTTGGGGTTTTCTTGGCAGAGATACCAGAGTGGTTTGCCATTTCCTTCTCCAGCTCATTTTACCAATGAGGAAACGGAGGCAAACAGGGTGAAGTGACTTGCCCAAGGTCACATGGCTAATAAGTGTCTGAGGCAGAACTTGAACTGAGGTCTTCCCGATTCCAAGCCTGGTGCTCCATCCATCCCATGACCTAGCTGCCTCACCTGGCACATAGTAGGTGCTTAATAAATGCTTCCTCTTCATTAGTCTGGAATGGCAGTTGGTCATTGCTTCTCTAGTCTTTCAGAGTTCTTTCCCGTGTTATTGCTTTTGTATGTGTTGGGTTCTGGTCACTTTGAGTGGAAGTGACTGTTAATGCCCAGCCATTGTCAGAGGGCAAAGTTTCAACCTAGATTTTTTTTACTCCAAGTTCAAGGAACAAAAGGCATTGATAGAGGGTTTTTTTTTTCCTGAATGCTTCTGTATAACTTTGCTCTATCCCCAACATAAACCAACAGTGTCCCAGCCCAGGAAACATTGCCTAACCCTCCTTTACATTCTCTTGTTGCCAAGAATAATGTGAAGTTATTCACACTTACAAAGTCGGGTTGAGATCCCAACTTTTCCATGACTAATACACAATTGCATGGTGGTGTTATGTGCGTATATAAGTATGAGATGTGGGTCTATGGGTCTACATCATCTGGGCTTTCTTTTAAGGAAAGAAGCCCTCATAAGACTTTTTTTTTACTTTTGAAGACTGTAAAATAGAATATCCCACCTATGTAAGTGGAGGCTGGTATTTTTCCAGCATTTGCTTCAAATGTTTACATGCCATCAATCAACCAGTCGACAAGCATCTATTAAGCATTTACTATGTGCCAGGCAGTGCTAAGTGCCAGGGATAGAAGGAAAAGGCAGAAATGGTCCCTGCCTTCAAGGAGCTTACATCCTAATGGTAGAGACAACGTATAAATAGGAGATCCATACAGAGTAGATGGAAGGCCACTTTGGGGGGATGGGCTAGAAGAGGAGAGGTCTGGGGAAAGCCTCTTACAAAAAGTGTTTGCTGTAAGTCTGAAGGAAGCCAGGATTTCTTTCTCTCTCTCTCTTTTAAAATTATTTATTTCTCCCCAATTACATGTAAAAACAATTTAACATTCCTTTAAAAAATGTTTGATTTCCAAATTCTCTTCCTCTCTCCCTACCCCCCTCATTAAGAAGGCAAGCAATTTAATACAGATTATACATGAGTAGTCGTGCAAAACATATTTGCATGTTAGTTATGTTGTAAAAGAAAACATAGATAAAAACAAACAAGAAAAATAAAGAAAGTTCAAAACATATGCTTTGATCTGTACTCAGACTCCATCATTTCTTTCTCTTGGGATGGAGAGCATTTTCTACCTTAAGTCCTTCAGAGCTGCCTTGGATCATTGTATTTCTGAGAACAGCTAAGTCGTTCACAGTCGATCTTCGTTACAGTGTTGCTGTTCCTGTGAACAGTGGTCTAGTTCTGCTCACTTCGCTCTGCATCAGTTCATGCAAGTCCTTCCGGGTTTTTTTGAGAACAACCTTCTTGGCATTTCTTATAGCACAGTAGTGTTCCATCATAATCTATACCACAACTTGTTCAGCCATTCCCCAATTGATGAGAGGCCAGGATTTCTAAGGGACAGAGAGCCCTTTTCAGCTGGGATAGCCCTAATTGGTAGGAAGCTCTTCCTTATGAAGTAGCGTGTCACAGTGATATGAGGCTCTCATGAGGGAGCTTTCGTTGCTTCTGGCCCAGAATCAGGCCTCTACACCCCTTCCTGGCCATCTCCACACCCAGCTGTTTCCCTCTTCCTCTTCCCTTTTCCCAGGTCCCCTTTCTGTATCATCCTCCCCTATCCCTTGAGAGCAGGGAATATTTTGCCTTTGTATTTATACTTCAGTTCTTAGCACAGAGCTTGGCATACAGCAAGCACTTAATAAGTGCCTTATTTATCCATCTGTGTGACTCTGAGAAAGTCACTAGAAGGACCAGATAGGTTTGGAATCCTTAAATTCCTGTCTTTCTAGATCTCCCTTATCTATAGCATACCTGACAAGTGATAGTTCACTCTCTGCCTGAGGACCTCCAGTGATAGGGACCCTGCTCCTCTCCCCAGCTGTTCCCCTGCTGCTCAGGCAGCCCATGCCTCTTGGGTTCAGCTCTAATTGTTAGGAAGGCAGTGGCCATGTTTCTGCTTCTCCTTCTCTTCTCTAGTCTAAGTATCCTGTTTTTCACAGGTAAAAAAAATATATTTATATATTATATACATATACATACATACATATACACACATATATACATATGCATACACACACATATATATATACATACATACACACATACACACACACACACACACACACACACACACACACACACACACATATATGTATATATATGTATGTTTGTATGTATATATATGTATATATATACATATAAATACACATATACATAAGGGACATGATAGTTGGAAACACACACACACACATATATATATAGAGAGAGAGAGATATATACTTTTTTCTTATGTGTACTTTCTCTGATTTCTGTTTCACTGTCGACTTGGATAACTGGGTCTCTTTGCTATTTGTTATGTGTGTTCAGTGTGGAACTGGTATTTGGTGGGAAGGGAGCACTGTGCTAAACTGCTCAAAGACAAACGTGAGTCAGCCCATCCTCAAAGAATTTACGTTCTCATGGAGGAGAGTACAAATACACACAGAGACACACACAAGGGTACTTTATGTTCTCTTTGTATGCATCCAGTATAGACTTCTCTCTATATGGACATGTTGTCTTGCCTATTAAGATCCTTGGATGGAAATACACAAGGCCCTGGGGCACTGGGAGAGGCCTCCACCGAAGGGTGAGTTTGATGTAAGTCTTGCAGGAAGCCAGGCATCCTCAGAGGTTGAGGTGAGGAGGGGACCACAAAGGCTAGAGATGGAAGATGGAACGCCTTGTGTAAAGAAGAGAGAGGAGGCCAGCATGGCTGAACTGTCAAGATTGTGAAGGGGAGTCATGTGGAGGAAGACTGTAGAGATGGGGAGGGTCCAGGTCATGGAGAGTTTTAAATGACAAAGAATGCAGCTAGAGGACATATTGGACCTGGAGTCAGGAAGACTCATCTCCCTGATTTCTAACCCAGCTTCAAACACTTAATAGTGTGTGACCCTGGGCAAGTCACTTCACCCTGTTTGCCTCAGCTTCTTCATCTGTAAAATGAGCTGGAGAAGGAAATGGCAAATCACTTCAATATCTTGACCAAGAAAACCCCAAATGGGGTCACCAAGAGTTGGACATGACTGAAAAAAAAATGACTCAACAAAGAATAGAGAGCCATTGGAGTTTATCAGGAAGGGAAATTAGATAGTAGAATTATGCTTTAGGACAATCCCTTTGGAGGCTGTATAGAAGACAGGTTGGAGCAGCAACAAACTTCAGAACAATCAGACCCTCTCACCCCTTCCCAGGCTGTGCCCTTCTCCCTTCCCCATCTTGCCCCTTGGGTGAACCAACTCCCATCTCCGCTGTTCTCCTCTTGAGTCCCCTGTCTCCTTTGACCTGGGGACAATCTTGCCCCACTAGGACTCAACCTTGCAGGATTCCTGCAATCCCAATGCCTGCCCTCCTACTGCCATGCTACTGAACCAAGCTGGAAATGTCTCTCCAAAGTAATCAATGAATGTGCCTCTTCTCCACCCTCACCCTTCTTGATGTACTTGAAGCCTTCAACACTATCAATCACTGTCTTTTCCTTGGCTTTTTGTGACGCTGCCCTTTCTTGGTTCTCCCCCTAACTGACTGACCACTCAGAACCCTTTGCTGGGTCTTCATCCAGGTCATGACCCCATACTATAAGGGGCTTTCTATGGTAAACAAAGGGGTCTGTATTTTATCCTAAAGGCAAGAGGGAGCTCCTGGAGCTTCCTGAGCAGAGAAGTTACATGATGTGACTTGAGCTTTGAGAGTATCAGTTTGGCAGCTATGCTGATAATGGAATGGAGAGGGAAGGAACCCGACACAGTCACCAATGAGGAGACCATACCAAAATCCAGGTGAGTGGTTAGGGGGACTTGCACTATGGCGGTGGCTGTGAGAATGGGGGAATGAGAAGAGGATGCAGGATGGATTGTGGGGATGGATAGACCTGACGAGATGGAACAAGTGTCAGATGGGAGGGATGAGGGAGAAGGAAGAGCTGCAGAGATGAGGAGGTGGTTGCCCTGGGTGACTGGGACGGGGGCTCCTGGACAGAAATAAGGACATTTAGAAGAAAGCAGGGCCAGGGAGGAAAAGGAGTAAGTTCAGCTTGGGACGTGTTGGGTTTGAGATTCCGATGGGACCTTCAAATTTGAGGTGTCCAAAGGGTAGTTAGAAAGAGAGGAGACAGAGGCAGAGGGAAGGAGGAAAAGACAGAGAGAGACAGAGACAGAGACAGAGACAGCGACAGAGAGAGAGACAGAGAGAAGGGGAAACAAGGGAAGAGAATGAATACATTGTGCCTGGGAAAATAAACCTGGGCTTCGAAGACCACAATGACTCTCTGGCTGAGTTCTCACATTAAAAAAGCAGACACTCCTGAGATAGCATGGGCCCCTCATGACCACCTCTTTTTGGCCTGCCATGGTACCAGTCCTTGCCCATTCAGCCTGGCGCATCTTCAAACTCCTCCAAGCTCCACCTCTGATGCTCACTGATGCTGCAGGTAAGCGCAGTGCCCCTACACACAGGGAGAGAAGGGCCCCAGCAGCAGAGCCAACAGGCCCCCAGTGCCAGCACCTACTCCTGTGCAAAATAAATAAGTTATCAGACTGAAGTAGATCCAACAGCCCGGAGAAAGCAAGAATTTCCCGTTTCCCAGGAGATCCTGGCACATTGTGGTGAGGCGTGGCAGCCAGTAGGCCCACAGCAGAGAACAACTTTAAAAACCACCGTGGGTGAGTTCCAGGGACCTGGGCCTCTTTATCTTAGTTGGACGGTAATACTCTGGGCAGGATCAGGCCTTTCATTCCTTTGAAGGCAGGTGTGGGGAGGGAGTTGTCTGTTAATGGATTCCTCTTGTCCTAGAATCATAGACCTAGAGCAAGAAGAAGACTCAAAGCCCCAGGCGACTTGTCCAAGGTCACACCTACTCACTTCAGTACTACAGAACTTGGCCTCCATCCATATAGAATTCTGAAGAGTAAAGGGAGGTGGAAATGCATCCCCTGTTGGGAGCTGCATCCTTGCCTTATCCACGGGGAGAACACCAAGGACTAGACCATTAGGGAGCGTAGGCGAGGAGCGGGCCCTAGCTAGCCAAGGCTTCTGCTGGTACGAGAGGGATGGCAATGGTTAACTAGCCCTGGGAGTGAAACTTTAAGATAATTAGTAAACCAAAGAAAAAAATCCAACCTCAGCCCACCCTGGACCTGGGGTCAGAGGACCAGGGTTTGGATCTGCATTCTGACCCTAGTGGCCTGTGTGACTTTGGGGAATCCTCTCTACCTTTGGCCTCTGCTTTGTCCTTGGTAACACAAGGGGTAGGATTATAGCTCTCCTGAGCTACTGGTATTTTTTTCATACTATTATTGTTCAGTCCTTTCAGTCACGTCCAATTCTTCAAGACCCCATTTGGGGTTTCCTTGGCAAAGACACTGGGGTGGTTGGCCATTTCCTTTTCCAGCTCTTTTGACAGATGAGGAAACTGAGGCAGGCAGGGTGAAGCGACTTGACCAGGGCCACACAGGTAGTAAAGATCTGAAGCCAGACTTGACCTCAGGTCTTCCTGACTCCAGGCCCAGCATTCTATCTACTGAACCACCTAGCTACCCATATATGTGTGTGTGTGTGTGTGTGTGTGTGTGTGTGTGTGTGTGTGTGTGT
>NW_020950287.1:0-7492 GCF_900497805.2 Vombatus ursinus | reverse complement strand
AAATCTGGCCTCGGATGCTTACTAGCTGTGTAATCTTGGGCAAGTCATTTAACTTCTCTTTGCCTTAATCCACTGAAGAAGTAAATGGCAAACTGCTCCAGTATCTTTGCCAAGAAAGCCCTATGAACAATATTGACATGCTATGGTCCATAGGGTCAGGAAGAGTCAGACATATCTGAAGAAGGAACAACAGAGCTAGTAAGCACCTGAGACAAAACTGAATCCAGCTCATTCTGATTTTAAGTCCTGTTCTCTATCCAGTCTACCACTTAGCTACCTGTAACCCAGTTTGGCCACTAGACAATAGCATACACATAGGGGAATATTGGAAGCAAGAGTGTGCTGCAGTCAGCTCTTTTTCTTAGTGTCTCTGGAGAACTGATTACATTTTCAATGTGAACTTTTTCACCTCAAAAATCATCAAATGCTTGATTTATTGTTTTATTGATTTCCTAGTTTAAAAAAGTGATGGAAAAATAATAATGAAGATTAAATTTCAAAGTGCATTGTGGGTATATCCCCCCCCATCCCAGAGAGCTGGTTGTTAAACATTTACCACCATACTTCTCATTAGGAAATAAAGTTGGAATGCTCTAAGAATTATGTGCATACTACAAATGGCAAATTAAATAACATTTTGTTTCCAATAGAGTGGAGAAGGATCTCTTAGGGATCATCTTTTAATTCTTGTAAATATGTATTTTTTTAGGCATTTGGGGTTAAGTGACTTGCCCAGGGTCAAACAGCTAGTAAGTGTCAAGTGTCTGGTCTGAGGACAGATTTGAGCTCAGGTCCTCTTGACTTCAGGGCCGGAGCTCTATCCACTGCACCACCTAGCTGCCCCAGTTCTTGTAAATGTTAGTGAATTTCTAGCAGGTCAGTTGTGCCTGTAGCTCATCCTGATCAGTCTTAGGGCCAAATTCTAAGGACATTTGGAATATTAGTTTGAAGTGCTCCTATCCCATTCCTATCAAAGGGTAGGATTTGAACCAGGGGTTATTATTTCCCATTTTACAAAGAAACTGAGGTTCAGAGCAGTAAAAATAGCTTGCTCTAGGTCACAGAGCTACAAGAGTTGGAGCAGGGCCTCAAACCCTTGTTTTTTGATGTCCTTTTTCTTCTACACCAGGCTACATTGTGAAGTCATGGGAGTGGATAGGTTCATGGAAACAGAATATAGAAATTTAAAGGGAAGAGGGCCTATGCTAGTGGCTCAAAAGATGACTCAAAAGTGTAATGGAGATTAAAATAACATTAACGGTTAACATTTAAGGTGTGTAAAACACCTTATATCCGTTATTTAATTTGGCCCAAAGATATGTTTTTTTTTACCTTTGACTCAAAATAAGTAGGTGCAGAAGAAGCCTCTTTTATTAGGGGGAACCCCTGAAATGAAGGTAGCTGCTTGAACCATGTTTAAATCTATGGGTATGGTAAATAGCTGTGTAATGAAGATTCCAAAGCACCAGGAAGAATTCATCTCTCTTCTGATCTCTGGTCCCTGAAGTCACCCTAGTCAGAGAAAGTCTCTTATTCCACAGTCAAGTAAGACTTAAAACGCTAATACTCCTGAGATGAAGTAACACATCAAGGTGACCTAGATCCCATTTTGAGAGTGCATTTTATAGAAAATGCACAGGAGGGAAGTAAAGGAAGAGCGAGCAGGTGTCTCCAAATCCAGGAGACCATAGCAGGGAGAGAATGGACGTAGAATGGAGGTTTCCCGTCCTCCTTCTCCCTCACCCCACATATCCAGTTGATGAATGGATCATGTCGTTTCTGTCACCATAGTACCCTTCATATCTGACCCTTTCTGTTTACTCCCACAGCTACAACTTTAGCTCAGGCTCTCATTCCATCTTTGCTGCATTCTTACAATGGCCCCCTACTTGTTATTTCTGTCTTTTTCAAGTCTTCTCACTCCAATTCATCCTCCATGCAACTGTTGAAGTGATTTTTCTTAAGTGAATGTCTGACCACATCACTCTTCTGACTCAGTAAACCCCACTGACTTTAGGATAAAATGCTTGGTTTTTAAAGTCCTTCAGAACTTGGCCCTGGTCTTTCTGGCCCCATAATATACTACTCCCCTCTTTGAATCATTATAGTCCAGCTAAACTGTTCTTCCTGTTCTTCACATGTAGCACTGTATATCACATCTCTGTGCCTTTCCACTGGCCATTCTCCATTCCTTCAGTGTTCTCTTTTTTTACTTCTCTCTCTTGGAATCATTGGCTTCTTTCAAAATTCAACTGAGGGACAGTTTCTATTTGATGCCTTTCCTGATCCCCAAGGGCTAGTGTCTTCTCTCCCTAATTATCTTATATTTAATGATCTTGTATTTATTTTGTACTATTTTATTTATACCACCTTAATGATGTACAATAACACCAATGATAATAATCACTAGCATTTATATAATACATATATTATCTCATTTGATCCTACTACTTCGACCTTTGCTTTTCCCTTATCTCTTATGCACATCCATTCCACCTTTTGTGTGTGAGGGAAAAGTGCCCCCAGAAAGCACAGGGCACAAACACAAAACCTCATTTTTCATTTTATTTTCATTTTTCCCTTTAAGTTATGTCTACTATTCTCTCCAGCCTCTCAGTGTGGAATAGTTCACCTTCTTTGCAGATGACAGAAGTTTTCCCATGTCCAAACTGTACCCAGAACCTTAAATGAATGAGCAGTATAAAGGGGTTTTGTACATATAGAAGAAGATTGATGGATATTGTGGTGGTTTTCAATTTTTGGCATGATATTGGTGCTACTTAGGACAGAGGAAGGTGATCTGCCAAACGACATGCCTCAAAGCTAATGAGGATCATGCCATCCAGAAATCCAACTTCAAGAACAGAAAAGCATAGCCCAGCTCATGCTATTTGTCCTGGAAAATGATTCCTATTAGAAGTTGTGGATGTTCAGGGGTTTGCCCTGTCACCGTATGTAGCTAGCTCGGCATATAGAGGGTCCTCGCAGCTAACACAGTTGGAGTACAGGGGATTTCCATCTCAAAGTTGCTATTAAATATTATCCTTCTACTAAAGAGTAGCACCTAATTCAACAGAAGTGATTCAAATGACACGAATCAAAGCGTTTATACTTTCCCCATAGTAGAGCAGTATAATGGGTTTTGTACATATAGAAGAAGATTGAATTAATGTGAGGCTTTAAAAAATGCTGTTCCCATGAGGTGGAATGTTTGGGGTCTGTGTGAGTGCAGGTAACATTGATGAAATCATGGATTTATCAAAATATTAAGCATTAGCCCAGACCAGCTCAGCTTTCAGTCAGTAGACAGGTAAACCCAACTCTTAATCAGAGAGGTGTTATGGCAATGAGGTGGCACAGTAGATAAGAGTACTGGGCTTGGAATTAGGAAGACTCATCTTCATGTGTTCAAATCCAGCCTCAGACCTTTACAAGGTATGTGACCCTGGGCAAGTCACTTAACTCTGTTTGCATCAGTTTCCTCACCTATAAAGTGAACTGGAGAAGGAAATGGCAAACCACTCCAGTATCTTTTCCAAGAAAACCCCAAATGGAGTCAAAAAAGTTGGACACAACTGAACAATAAGAAGAACAACTCAGTCATCAATTAAACATTCATTTTTTCCACCCAGCTGTCTAGGCAATAAGATATTGTTTTATTCTTTGTACTTGTATCCCAAGCACCTAGTATCTTGCCTGACACGTGGTGGGCCCTTCACAAATGATGCCTCCATAGGCATCACTCTTTGAGTGATCATTATCATCATTCAGGAGTTATTCCTTTGGATCTCAAAACCTTTTTAGCCTTCAATGTTAAAATACATAAAGCTCCAAGGGATATGAGTTAGGTCTTTTTTTAAGCTAATAACAATGGAAATGAGCTGACAGCTAACTGAGAATAAGGCCCTCATGCAAGGAATCTGGGAGTTCAAGGAGAGGAGGCACCAGGAAAGAGAAGAGGGAGTAGGAAGACAAACTGTGCCTGCTCCACTATTTGACAAGAAGGTGATAGGCCTAGGTATGGGGACAATCTAATTCTTTGTCAATCAAGTTGACTTAGATATAAAATGGGGTATAAAATAGCTGTTTTGGGGAATTTATTTTTGATTTCCACTTTGGATCCTGGATCACATTGGTATGGGTGCATCTTTCAATGTTGTTGACTACAACGCAACCACATACTCTCTATCTGCCCATCGCCATTTTTCATATGAGGAAATGAACTTATTATACTGTTAGAAAGTAACAGTTATCCTCTGACTTCAAATCCAGTATACCTACATGACAACATATAGCTGTAGTTGGTAGAAAACCTCTAAGTCAATATATATTTTGATTCTTGTTTTTTTTTTTTAATTCAAGGGTGGATATATGAAAGGTCAGAATAAAAAAAATATTTCTTTACCTCTTTTTATAACCTAGTGCTGGGCAGCTAGGTGGCACAGTATGTAGAGCACTGGGCTTGGAACTAGGAAGACCCCTTATCATGAGTTCAAATCTGGTCCAATATACTTAGTGGCTGTGTAACCCTGGACAAATCACTTTCAACCCTGTTTGCCTCAGTTTCTCATCTGTAAAGTGAACTGGAGAAGGAAATGGCAAACTATTCCAGTATCTTTGCCAAGAAAACCCCAAATGGGGTCACAGAGTCAGAGACAGCTGAAACGACTCAACAACAACAACATAACCATATAAATTTACAAAAGTGTTCATAGAAGCAATATAAAAATGGAAATAAAGTATGTCCAATGATTAGGGAATAACTATACAAATTGTATTTAAATATGGTAAGATGTTACTACAATGTGAGAAATAATGAACATGAAGAAATCAGAGAAACATAGGAAGATTTATATGAAATGATGCAAAACTGAAAGAATAACACAGACTGCAAAAATAGGGCTGCAACAATGTATACTGTGCATATGCTGAGCCAGCTAATTGGGTTTGTGCATGTAACTGATCCCGATTATAAATTTATGTAAAATCAAGATCAAGAGGAAGCTGAACTTGGGTCAAATACAACAGTCAATGTAGAAGTTAAAGGATGAAGTCACAGTTAAAGGACTAATCCCTCCTTTCTGCTAATTAATCAATAGTTAAACTGTTTTCTTGATACTTTTAAAATGTTTTGTTTTAATATTTGTTAGAAATATCGCTTGTCAAAACTAAAGACATCAATGCATTAAAAAAATTACAAGATTGCAACACTAATAAAATCCACATAAAATTCTGTTTAAATATGTTTTAAAGCTAAAGTAGGTATAACAAAGTTGTATGGGTTTAGAGGAGCCATTTCAGGGGGCATACTTCCTGTGCTGCCCTGAAACATCTGGTGACTCCAAAGACATGATGACTCATTATTTATGCTTTTTGGATATAATGGATTTCCTGGCTTCTCCAGCCTTGTGGTGACTCCAATAAGGAGTGGAGAAGGATGAGTCCTCTATCCTGAGATGAATCATGGTAGTCTCATCTATATGGTAGCTATTGCAAAGGGGAGCTTGCAATGGGGGCCCTGGCTACCTTAGCCTCTTGGAAATGGGAACCAGAAGATTATTTAGAAGATACATAACAGAGAAACTCCTTTTGTGAAAAAAAAAGGGGGGGAAACAATCTGTCATGGTTTTTATGAAGTCCAGGGACTTCAGTGAGATTTTTCTCTTTATGCCTTGCCACAGGGCAAGGAAAGACACAATTGAGCAAAAAAGGAGTGTTCAGTGAAGTGAATTGGGATTGTTAAAGAAGCAACTTACCATTTTCCTGTTAGAGATAAGATCAATATCTCTATTGATAAAGACTTAGTGGTCTAGACAAGCACCTGGCAAGTGAAGAATGGTTCAGGATGCATTTTACTCAACTCTAGGGAAAAGTAGGGTTAAGTTAAGGAGTGACTGATAACATTTGAAGATCAGTAAAAACCAAAAACCCCATGAAACTACCTAATTTTACCAAAGTGTGTGTATTTCTTGAAATTTATTTTTAAATTGCATATCATACTTAAATATAGTATCCTTTATTGTTTATTTTTGTTATTTAATAGTAATATTCTTTGTTAGAAAAGGCACACTTTAGTGTATAAGCGTACTATATTCACTTTGCTGTTAATCATGCCTACAGGAAGCACAGCTATTTGGCTCATGAGGCCATATGCCAGGCACCACTATTTAGCTGCCCTAATTACAGGACAATTATCTAGGAGGAAATAAGTGCTGTTATCACAGAAATGCTGCATATGCCTTATGAGTCCTTGTATTCTCTACATTAGTGCGATGAGAGCAGAAGAGCAAAGGTTTTCCTGAAACCAGCCAACATTTTATCATAAAGGGCAGGGTAAAGTGATGGAAAGATGCCATAGGCATTCATATTAGTGATAGCCTGGGATTAGTGGAAAGTATTCTGGACTTGGTTTCAGGAGACTTTTTTTTTTTTTGAGGCAATCAGAGTTAAGTGACTTGCCCAGAGTCACACAGTCAGTAAGTGTCAGAGGCTAGATTTTAACTCTGGTCCTCCTGACTCCAGGGCCTGTGTCTATCCACTGCACCTAGGTGCCCTGGTTTCAGGATACTTGAGTTCAAATTTTAATTCCTCCAGCTGTTATTTTTGAATGGTGGGCCAGTCATGTGACCTCTTTGATCCTGTTTTCCCATCAGTAATAAAGATGACAACACCTAACTCAATGAGGTGTTATAGGGATAAGTTTTTAGTAAACTATGTAGTGCTATATGCATGTGAATTATTATTACCCTTCTCAGTGCACATTAAAATGAGAAGGTCTTAGATCTGACTCCCCCACCCTGGGGCATCAGGTTGGAAGGCAGATGTAATTGCTAAGTAGTCAAATCTAGAAACTTTATCGTTCAATATACTGGAGGGTTTGGACATATGTAGGATGATGATTATAATAACTAACATTTCCATAACCCTTTAGGAATTACTATTTGCTTTCCAAATAATGTCCTTGTGAAGTACGTAGTAAAAGTATCACTGTAGCTGGAGCCCCCAGTTTGGGAGTTCAGATGTCTTTTCTAGTCATTTCAGAATAAGTATAGGAGCTGGGTCTAAAACCCAGGTCTCTGAGTTCCAAGCCTAGTGTTCTTTTCAGTATACCACAACACTATGAAAACTATTATTTAATAACTGTGGGAGATGTCATTAAATGTGTAAGTTTCACTGGATGACAACAGACAGTCTTTGCAGTTTATTATTTATGTGATATGGTCATCTAGTTACACAAATGCATTAATTACAATTGTTTAGGGGATGATCTAAAATTTACAGCCGTGGAACAGAGGAAGGCTCACTTGCTAAAATTGAAAAGATATTTTGGCTGTATTAGAACAGTGAGGTAATGGTAAATGGCTACTTTTGTGGCAGAAGTATAGCGTGGAAATGTTTGGAATCTGGTATCTGAGAAGAAAGTAAAACATTTTAATAAAGTCCACCCCCCCCCAGTAGCTTTGCTTCTGGCTTTTTCCTTTTAAATTTCTTG